>NC_057868.1:31823284-32142603 GCF_019740435.1 Gambusia affinis | reverse complement strand
CAAACTATCCTAATTGGGACCTATAGAGATATCCAGGAGCTGCCTGGAGGGGTAAATAAGTGAGGAGGTACATCACTCCTGCCACAGTTACATCTTGTAGGTTGTGTGTGTTGCACTTTAAATTAAGTATGTAAAAATGACATTTATAATGACAATAGTTTAATTTAAAAATGGATCGTAGAAGTCTGAATGATGCATTTGGGGTGGGGACAGGTTAGTGAGAGAAAAGCTTTTTGGTTTTATTCAACCGTAGCGGAGTACTTGTCAGCTTTAGTCGCAGCCTCCAGACAGACATTCAGTCTGATCAACTTGCTGACCAAAGCATTGGTTAGCTACAGTGGAAGGCGGTGAATCAGCAGAGAGAGAGCCAGCGGGCCTCCTGCACATCTTCTTTGGCAATCAGAGACACGCGAGAAGGGAAGGAGACACGCTAGCGCCCTGCTGCTGAGTACTGCTGTCATGTGAGCTAACGTCAGCTAGCAGCGGCTAACAGCTCCACTCACACACCGAGTACCTCAAACATTAGGCCGAGGAGGATGATCATGGCCAAACAGGAAACCATGTCGGCGTGATTCTGGATCACAAACTCGTGGCTCAGCACCGGTGGGCTCTTGTTTTTCTTGCGGAACCCCATGGCTCATCGACACGACTCTGCCTCCCTCTGGTTCCGCTGCTGCTGCTGCTGCTGCTGCTGTGGCCGCTGGCCTGTTCGTCTCAGCCGAAGGATGCTATCCCTGCGGGGTGAAGATCCCTCCGCTACAATCCGCAAACACAGACAACCACTCGCTGCTGGGCTGTTTAAAAACAGTCATGAAGCAGCAAAGCACATCACCCACTTTCTTCCTCCTGCCTGCTAAAGTCAGATGAGGGGCCCTCCCACTTCAGAGCCCCATTCATGAACCGCCCAGAGTCGTTGACGTAGAGGAGAACCCTACGCCGTGATGTCATCACTTACTTCACGTACGCGTTCTGTGTTCTAATGTTTTTGAAAGTGAAGAGATAACGGTCAGGCTAGTACGAAAGAGAATTAGAGCTACTGACTTTTATTATTTTATTTAATCTCAGAATCCGGATTCCTCCCCCACCCCCCACCTATCATAATTCAGATTTTAATGCAGATGGCACCTAGGATCAACCATCTTTAATGAGAGAGCTGTGAGTTGTGTAAGGAGGAGAATCGGGAGGGTCATAATGGATTGAAATGACATTTTACGTGACCTATTAACGTCAAAATACCCAGAAAGAAATCTGAATTCTGACTGGGCCTAATCATCTTCTACAGTTTTGAAATCATAGTCTATGTAAAAATAACAGGGACTACCCTTCTAAAGAGAATAGTTGTCAATTCAATTCATAAATACTTTGTACACCCAAAAGAGAAATTAAATGTAATAAATGAAGTTTCTTCAAAGTTGTCTTAGCTGCTGTGCAAGAATTATATCATGTAGCAGTAGGTATCACAGCAAATCTGGAAAAGCCTCTGACTGAGAATGCTCTATTGTTGTATCATTTTAGGATTGCAGTAGTTTTTCATCATCTTGATGCAGTTTTCCTTTAAAACAGAGGTTTTTTGTTGCTGAAGCACAAACTGACTCACTGTATTATTTTGAATTACTGCTGGCAAAAATTCCTTTCATAAGAATATGAAAGGAAGTTTCATATTCTTCCTATATAATTATTTCACATAAAAAGTATGCTTAGCCTGGTGCATATTTGTTTATGACTTCAACGTGGCAAAGTAGACTGATCAGGTGGTCCTGTGAGGTTTTTCACTTCTTCAAATGGTATATTTCAACTCAAATGTCACTTACAATCCTCAGGAGGGGAGACTGCATCAAAGAGCCAAATTGATAAAGCATGTTTCTTTGCTTAGATTGATACATCATTGGCATTTATCTTTTTTATTTACTAAATGTAGTTGTATTGGATTTATATGCAGTTTGATGACATTTAACAGCTCTGCTTTTTTGTCCTTTATTACAGTGACCGGAAGTTGCACTTGTTTTGGCATTACATTGGTGTCGCCTGAGAGGTATGTCCATTTACAATTCTAAACCGTTTTTAATGCAAATATTTTAGTACTTATGAACATACATGTTCATAATCAGTTTAGATGTATAATTTTTAAGCTCATTACTGTCCAAAGTTGTCAATGTAATGTTACGGAATAAATGTACGTAGCACATTTAGCTACCAAGCAACCTAACTGCTCACAATTATTTTTAACCAACCGTTACTTAGTTTATTGTTAAAAGGAGTCCCTATTCATCAATAAAATACAAGATTATTAATTTGTCTTTCTTACTTTGTCTTGAAATTAAACTTAAAGCCGAACATACGGCACATATACTATATTTTATTTCTGATTCAAAGGTATTTCACTCGAGGGAATGGGTTGTAAACAGTAGAGGGCAGTATTAGACAGAATGCGTGCTACAACACTTGCTGGTATGTGAAGGAAAAATGGCGCATGTTTTTCTGTTATTCCCAGCCCGGCTAGCTCAGTCGGTAGAGCATGAGACTCTTAATCTCAGGGTCGTGGGTTCGAGCCCCACGTTGGGCGCTCAAATTTTTTATTCCCTAGAATTTTAAATGCAGGCCTCAGTTGTCTTAGTGTAGATACGAAGAAAACTTAGTACAAAAATATGTTTGACTAGGCATGATTAAACCTGGTATTTATAGAGCAATTTTTCATTTCTTTAATGTTTCATGTTATTTAAATACCTTGCAACAATTCTGGGAGTATCTGTCAAACAGTTATTCCCTCTTTTCCAATAACACAACTCTTATTTTCTCAAGTTGAAAACTTATGAACTGAAAAAGCACTACAAATATTTAATAAAAGAATAACTGATAAGACAATCACAATTGTGCTATAAGCAAACACAGGAAATAAATAGGAAATGTTTGAAAAACCTAGGACAAACAATAACTACTTAATGTTTAACTTCCAAACGGTGATTAAAACCTAAAATAATGGTAAGTGCATTGCAAACAATATATAGTGCCGATATAGATAAACATTGGACATCGAAAAGTTTTGAATAATAAATATATTAGCAAATACATAAATAAAATAAATGTTAATTTTCACTTCAAGTATAAAAAACCCCCTAAAAAACAAAATATCTGAATGAATATACTTTACAATATATGGACATGCTTCTCAAGTAACACCCTTTTTTATGGGTCGTATGTAGGGCTGTTTGGTAGAACAGTTGTTAGCACTAAAATGTTACAATAATGTGTTTGGTTCAAATCCCAGCCTCCTTTTGCATGAAGTTTGAGTGTTCCCTCTGGCTTCTTCAGGTTCCTTTCACAGTCTAAAAACATGCATGCATGTAAATTAGTCTCTCTAAATGAGCAGAGAGTTATTAGTGGTTAATTCTGTGTGTACTTGTGATGGATTAGTGACATATCCAGAGAGAGTACCTCACCTCTTGCTCAATGACAGCTAGAGAGAGGCACCATCCCCCCCACAACCCTGAAATGATAAGTGGGTGTAGACAATCGATGGATGCTCTCATGTATTGTTGCAAGAGACTTCATTTGAGGGTTTTATTACCTGTAGACCATAGTAATGAAAATTAAATTAAATGACTGTTTGAAATATATCACTCTGTATAATTAGCTTGCTGATTTTTGAATTAAATTACTGAAATACAGGGAGTTTACAATGATTTTCTTATTTATTGAGATTTACCTATATTTGCTACAATCCCTTACAAAGCATAATACTGTCACAAGATACGCTGTCAGCTTAGTGTGAGACTTTTATTGGGATTTATATCTACAATGTGTTTGATCCCACCCCCATTGAAATGCTCTTTTGGCTATGTCATCATTAAACAAACATTACAGCCGTGTGGAAATCTCCTGAAGCCCCAAAGAGGCAGCAAAAATAAGGTACAGGAAAACCTAATTAAACAACCATTAGCAACTGAAATGCTAATCATAATTCAGATGTTGGATAAATACATTTGTGTTTGGTTGTCTGCTTCTGGGTGACCTTTTTATTTGCCAAGGTTATGACTTCCGTAACTATATTGAATTATGTTTAAATGTCATGTTAGTTTATTTGATTCCCTTCACAACAAGCTGTAGTGTAAGCCAGTGTAGATCATTTATCACTTGCAGCTTAATTCCCCCTTTTTGCATACTTAATAGGTGCAGAGCAGTGGCTTCTTCTCCCCCCCCCTCCGAGTCTAGAGGAAGCAGAGTGGGAGGGAGGAGTTTAAACAAAGGCCCTCTCCACATAAAAAATGGAGGCTTGTTCAGGGAAGCCATGGTGTCCTGCTCCTAACACTCCACAGGCTGACAGTTTCACTCTTTTAATCCTCCACTGAGAGAGCTGCCGACAGATTCTCCTCCTGGACGCTTCAAAACACTCTCACAAAGGGTTTGTATGTCAAAAATGCTCCTCTTAATCATATATTTGTGTGGATTTAGACCTAGCTCTGTGCTCATTTTTCTTCCCCTGTCTCTGACTCTCACAGAGCTGCCCCTGCCTGCACTGAACAAAGATAATTACTCAGGAAACATTTCGGCCAATCAGGCGCGGCTTTGTATTTCGCCTGCGAGGGAGGCGACCAGTCAGGATCTGGCTAACATCGCCGGGGCCTGATCGCCTTGCCTGAAGAGCGGAGCCTTCCCCGGCTGAGGGCTGAGAGTGTCCTCCATGTTTTATAAGTGTTGACATAACATTGTGTCAGGCAGCCATGCATCCACAGAGGTAAGCTCTGTCTTTTTTATCTCAGCCTTCTGATAGCAACATGGCTTCCTTTCTTGTTGTCGTGCTGACTTGTGGGGTTTCTCATGATGAATATGCACACCTTTAAAGTCAGCTTAGTGTGCAGCAGGAGGAAGAGGAGGAGGAGCTGGGCTGGATTGGAGGCCTCGTCAGGCCTCCGCGCCTTCCACAGGGGTTTTTTAGGGTTGGGGGGTTGGTTAACGACTCTCACCCTTGCTCTCTCTCTGTGTCTCAGGGTCACATGTGTGCCCCAGACAGCCAGGCTGCCATACAGCAGGCAGATCCCACCATGGCAAATCCTTTTTCTTTTTCCTTTGTACAAGGCAAAAGAGAGCTTGATCTAAAAGTTGCGCTCTCATCTCCTTGCTTCTGCTGCTGTTCTCGTGTTGTAGCCTGGCAGAGAAACAAGGGGGATGGGCAGGTTGGGGGTACTATGTACCCTGTGCAAGTATACTTGCTCTGCTCTGGCTTCTTATCTCCTGCCAGGCCCAGGGAGGAAGAGCAAGTGGCAACATACGTGTTTGGAAGAAGTGAAGGTAGTTCAGGGCAAAACTTAGAGCAGTTTAAAATATCTTGAAACTGAAATCTGCATGACTTTCTGTTTGTTGACACAGGAGTTTCTAATCTTCACACTGCTCAAAGAATGACTGCAGCTTCAAACCTGTTTTTGAACCCCTCTTTCCTGCCAGTCTAATCTTTAGAGCTGAAAAACACTAGACGGGACTTATTAGAGTCATGGGCCTTGAGGTTTCCGCCCCTGACTTCTTCAACTGTACTGTGAAGCTGCTTCCTCCACTCTCAGACACACACACACACACGCTCACACACACACGCGCATACACACAGTGGCCATTTTGTGTTCAGAGAGCTCATGTTGAAAGAACTTTACCCTCCCTTTTACAGATCAGACACCAGGACAAAGAAACAACACAAGATTTAAGAGGATCTTTGTATTATGTAATATTTAAACATCTGAGAACAGGATTTAGGAAGAATTTCAGTGATTGGATCTAATCTTTGTTAGGTTGTTTTTCTCGACCTACTCTTGCTGCTTTCTAATTATTTTTTTTTAGAGCTTTGAACACATAAACAAAAAAGCCAGCTAGGTTTGTCTTCAACTAGAGATTCAATGTAGGAAGTCGGACAAAGGTAAGACAGGTTATTTTATATTCAAACATCTTAAAATGACATCTTTTGAAAAGAGATTTTATGTAAAACATATGAAACAGATTACTCAAAATGTAAGCAAATGCTTCGTTGTGTCATGCTGTATGTATCAGAACATAGGCTGAACACCATGTTACGTCATGTAGCACCCTTATAGCAATCTGCGTGGGGGAAACAAAGAGGGATCTCTTTCTCTTGTGGGCTGACATGAGGCAGTTTTGATCTACATACACCCTGAAAATAGCAACATTACAATCAGAGAGGGTTTTTTGGCCTGCGACTAATTCACATTGTAAAATCAAAACCAAAAGTCAAACTTTTACTGGCTTGATTATTAGGTATCAAAAACATGTCGGGTAATTTTCTCACTGGTAGTGAGATAAGTTGGGGAACCAATCTGGGCCTCCTTCTGAGGCAACGGGGTGGCAGATGTTGAATAGTAAAGCCATAAATCACAGTTGTATATGCACAAATGTAATCTCCCATAAATCCTTGATTAAAATCCTCCTTTTTCAGAGTTTTTTGCTGTCATCATTAAGATGGGGAATAAGCTAAACTGAGAGGAGAAAAATAAAACCGACTAATGCAGGAGGAAAATCTCTGCATTGCAGCAAAAAAGGCTTTTTAAAGAGGAAGAGGGGAGCCTGCACACTGGTCTGTATTGGCACAGTGCAACCGACCAATGGCGTTCCAGCCTGTTGGCCTTCCAGCCAATTGCAGCGAGAGCTGAGGTTAAAGATTGACAATCGGAGGGAGCACGGCAGGGAGAGCAAGGGCCTTCTGGAAAATTCCACAGCCATCTTTGGTTCATCCTGTACAGCCTTATATAAAAATCCAGGTCTAATATTTTTCTCTTCTACAGGATTTATTGCGTATGATAGCAATGAATATTGTTGTGATAAGTTTTTCTCTTGTAGATAAATGCATTATTTGATCAAATGTAGGAACTATTTAGTTATTTAGTGACTACTGGGTTGGAAAACTGAGCCTCTTTGGTGTTTTTGGATTTTCTGAGTTTTGTTATATTGCTGAAAAATGGTTTTCTTGTTACTTTTATGTTGCATTCTGCTCCGTATGCTTATTTATTGCTCCTTTTTTAGCCATTGGAACCAATCTAAGTTGCTTTCATTTGGAGTTTCAGTCCAACGTATTGTTTCGCACATGATAGATCGTCTCTGTACTCTGAAATTGCTTTGTATCAGATATTTAGATATTTAACAACCCTCTTATGACACACATAGAAATGGGCTCGTCATGATCTGACTGTGGTTTCACATACTGGGTCTCTCCTTCCTAAAAAATGACATCTAATTATTCTGTGACAGTGGTGTTCACAGAGGAGAGAAGGAAGAGGATCGAAGACATACTGAAAGAGGTGGAGAGGTGGGGGGTGGGAGAATCCAGACCGGTGCTTCTCGTCCTGCTGGATTTTCTCGTGTCTCCTCGCTGTTGTTTTCCCTCTTGTGTCTGTGATTGGTTCATGAAGGTTCGTCCTGACACAACCGTCTTTATTTTTTCAGAAATGTTGGACCGTAATCTCCACAGATCTCTCGCCGGTCCTCCTGCATGGATGTGCCCGTGCCCGAGTCTCAGCCTTGGAGTGGGGGATGGGGGAGAGTGGGGGGGAGGGTAGCAAGCTGTGGCCTCCATTTTCTGTGACGAGAGAACCCTGCTCGTCTCTCACAGGAGTGGAATCTGAAGGCAGTGACTCAGTGTTGTTTCCTTTTTGTCCATCAGGTACTACAGTACTTGCAGAAGAGAAATGTGTGTGTGTAATTTTTTGTATTTGATCTTTCTGGAATATATCTGACTCTCTGCTGGGGATTTATTTGCCTTTAAGTCTGCTTGCTGCTTGATGGATCTTATTTCCTGATATGAAAAAAAAGCCCTTTTGGATACCTTTTTACTCCAGCTCATCTTGTCTTTTTGGTGGCTGCAGAAATTTCTTGACAATGTTTCTAAGAAGGTTTTGAGAACGAGGTTGTTGTGCAGCTCTGCTGAAGAATGGCGAACGTTCTCTCCTTTTCAGGGCTGTGGTGGAGACTCGGCTAACATCTCTTATTTTCATGTGGGCCTCGTTTGTTCACTCAGTCCGGAACAGGAAGGCCCTGAAGGGGTGTGTGTGTGCGCTTGTGAGAAAACTGGCAAGCTGAAACAAGATCTCCATGTGTCATATCTTAAACTTTGTTCAATGTTTTTATTTCAGTTCGATAAACTTTCTCTAATTGCTTCATTTTTAAATGAGTAATGGTCATTTTGTTTAGGTCTTTGGGTTGTAGAAGAACCACAAAGAGGAATTTAAGTAACTACTGGCTGATTGCATTATATTCGGGTTTAAATGTTTGTATCAAATCTTATCTTTTGGCTCATCTGTTCACATTCAGGCTTTTGGGCTTACATTTTATCCATCGTATATCCACAGCTTGGCTGCAATTTAACCAACTTTGTCTGGAGTTTCTCTGTAAAAATGGAGTCTGGAGGCGTAAAGAGGATTGTTGTAGTTTTCCAAGTGAAAATAAAACCAACCCACAACTGTGGGCATTCGAGTTGCAGACTGAAACCCTATCATTCAGCTGGAAACCAGAGCTGCAGCAGCCAGAGCTATTAACTGATCAAGTGTGTGACCTGTCAGGGGTTCTCTGGAGGGCTTCTTTCCCTGGTCTTTTGAATAAAGGGCACATCCTTGGAACGAGGCCCTGTGTTGCTTGGACAAAAGAAGAGCCAAAGACCCTCACTTATTGCCAAACCCTCTTTTTATTCTGCTTTTTGTAACCACAGAGGGAATGAGATGCTTTGCAAGAGCAAAGACGGGGGGGAGTGAGGATTATTATCATAATTTTTTTTATTCAGAGGTTAATGTTTTGACTTCTATGTTGAGCAGGCTTTGTGAAAGTGAATCTATAGTTGGTAGATTCGAAACTGATTATTTGGTAAAGATTTTGTTCAAGAATATTGAGATGACCTGAATGGTCTCCAAGAAAAGGCCTAAATCCTCCGGAGTCTGTTGTTGTTACTGAAGGGGCTTGCAAGGTGGTAGAAGCGTGTACTGTTAATTACAATGAGAGGCTGTCCTCTTCGCATGGGGCACCTCCCTTTGGATTTCTTGTTAGTATAGGTCTATTCGCCGATTGTCATAAACAAACCAGGCCGTGGCCCAGTTGAGCCACAATTTTACTTAGTCTGTGACATCTTCTGACGAGCACGGATGCACGGTAATGTTGGCTAAAAGGTTCTATGTATCGTTGTGAACATCCATTTGTGAAATTAATGTTGCCATGGTGACTGCTACTGGTCTCCCTGTTGGAGTATAAAGAACATTTTTCGACTTGATAGTAGCTGAAAATGTGGAAGGCGTTCGAACGTCACATTAAAAGTCAAAGATGCGTTCAAGTCTGATGAGATGTAAAAAAACAATGAAAACCGGTAGAGTCCCTGTTGACAGGTCCTCTGGGACCCAGTGCCTTAGGTGGTGTTCCATTTGTTTACAGATAACGCTGATGTGGTTTCTGAACACCCTCTCTGACTCTGTGTTTGCCCCTTTTCCTGTGTTCCTGTGTGCTCGTGTTCGTTGCTGTGCAGTCTGGCTGAGGAGGAGATAAAGAAAGAGCCGGATGTGGTAGAGGGGATGGACGCTTCTCTGCGATCGAAAGGTAAGTCTCTTAAGGCCGTGAATGTCCTATCAGAAGTCAAACATGACGGTGTCGGAGAACACGACAGGATTTTCCTATTGGATTTTGAGAGGTTAATGCATGCTGATGGGCATTAGATCTGCAACAGTGATATGTTATGACTGTATGGCTTTTTCCATCAGGAATCAGCACACACCCTTCACCTTAGATGAAGCCTTTTAGGCATTTGTTTTAATGTTTCAATTTATGTACTCCAAGATTTCAGGCATTCCTTTATTGAGCTTTGTTTAAAATGTTTGGTTGCTCTTGCAGTAATGTAAATGGTGTTGAAATAAATCTTTAGGTCATTGAAAGAAGCAAACTAAAATATTGCTTGGCTCTTGTTAGGATATAAATGTCTATGATTTTTTTTTCCTCCTTAATTGCATTGTTAGTTGTACTTGGATGCAATAAATAATCAAATGAGTTATATCAAAGAGATTTACACAAGTAAATACAAAATGCAGTTTCAAAATGATTTCACCTTAACTATCCAAACTAAACTGTCCCTATGTGAAACAGGGACAGTTTAGAGATTACCTTCAAACACTGTGGAAGACTTTTATTCCACTTTGCAGAATTTTATTAATTTAATAGGAGTAGCACATTGGAGGATTTCCAAGCACGAATGGGTCTTGCATCAACATCTTAGCTAGATTTGGATGGACTTTTATTTTTTCAACAAAATCAGCAGTGGTTTTGGCCTTCCAACTTTCCCATGGATGCCATTTTTGCCCAGTCTCATTTGCATTGTTGAATCATAAGCACCAATGTTTTAACTGAGGAAGCTATTGCTTGCAGTATTTTTGATATTGTTCTGGGCTCTTTTTGTGACTTGGATGAATTGTTGCTGTGCTCTTGGAGTAGTCCTGGTAGGATGTTTGTTTATGTTTCCTGCAGTTTCTGATCCTTAATATGCCGTTTTAACCCCCTTTACCTCTTAACTGATAGATATCAATGACTTTGTTTTATAGTGTGTTCTTATGTTTCTTTAGAGCAGGATATGATGTGTTGCTTCATGAAACAATTTAGCCTACTGCTCTGCTTAATATGTTTTCTTGGTTCAGGCAGGCTTGAGTGTAGCTAGTAAAACTGAACACAAAATTATGGTTACTATCATTATACTCATAATTTAACAAGGATTGGCATTAAATATCCTTATATAGAGCCATGTTGCTTTGGATAACTCTTTTTTTGTGCTTCTTCTATTTACTTGGGTAAATTTTTTCTGGTATTAAAATGATTTTTTTATCTGAAACGCCTGACCGTTGCAAAATCAGAAGAATCTCAACTGCAGCACTCCGGGGTGATAGATATGATCTATTGGAGCATTTATGAATTTATTTTTTGTCTAGCTTGTCTACTTTTATACCACAAGTGGTGCAATTCGAATGACACAAACCTTTTTATCTCAGCACCTGATGCACCAGGTTCAGCAGAACGATCAGCAGCACCACAGAAGCGAAAGGTGTCAAGTCCCACCCATTCCTCCAATGGACACTCTCCTTCAGACACGTCCCCCAGTCCCCTTAAGAAAAAGAAAAAGCCAGGAGCTGTAAATTGTAACAACAAAGACCAGGTAAGGCTCCTGGAGGCTCATCGCAAACTCAGGCATGGCCTGCTGCTTTTATCGGATTATAAGAGATTGTCAGATGTCCCCTTAACACACACACTTCTCTTCATTAATTTGGAAGTGTCTTTGTGTTGTGTAACATTTTAAAATGTAAATATTGTTAGACCAGTCCCTGCCACTAGTCCTATTTCTCTCAGAGCAAAAACCAAACACATAATCTTGATTAAATCCAAATTATTTTCAATTCACTTGTCCAATCTGCTGATTAAGCCTGCGACATATGTCATGATAAAAATATCAGTGTGTGCAATACTCATACTGCAAAGGACTGTTTGGAGTGTAATAATTGTTGCAATTTTCATGCTAATATTTATCCAGTTGAACTGTTTGAGTTATGCGGTACTTTCTTCACACTTAAGATTGGTTGAAAGGCCCACAGAGGTGAATAGGTTTCCTGACAGTAATGAATCAGACTTCTCTATACTTGCTTTAGTGCTACAAATAGCGGAAGGAATGCAAACAGAAATGAGTCACTGAAGAATTGTAGTCCAGTCCCTCATTTTCCTAAAAGAGTCAGCAGAGCTGTTTGGCATTAAAGAACATCAATATATACATAATGTAAACAAACTCAACCAGCAGAACTGAGAGAAATAAAAACACTCCTGCTGATCAAAAGTAATGTATAAAAAGTCACTTATTGTGCATATTGAGCTTTGACTTAAATGCATTTTAAACATAACCATGTATTTCAGACACTGAGTTTGTTTTAATAATTGTATCTATTTATTTATAGTTTGGTTTTTACTCTGAGCATATTTTGTCTTAATATGATTGTTATTAAATTCACTATACTGCCAAAAGTATTTGCTCAGATGCCTTGAAAAGCATGGCCTTGAGTGGTATCCCAATTCTAGTTCATAGAGTTTAACACGATGTCGGCCAAATTTTTGCGGCTTGCACTGGCTTGAGAAGCTTTATCAGGTTGAGGTCAGGAACTCCTTCATTTTGGGAGATTGCAACAGTAATGTTGGAACAGGAAGGGGCTATCCCCAGATTTTTCCCACAAAGTTTGGAGGTTTATGTAATACGAGCATTGTCCAGTGAAAGGACAGTTGGTTATGTAAGGTTAGCTTTTCATCATGGGGAATCCAGTTCCATGAAGCTCTCTACACACAGGTTTTCAGTTAATTACAAGGCCACATGAAATTTGGTTTCTCTGTACTCAAGTGTCTCTTCCGAAAATTTGACCTTTGTCCCCTGAATGCTTCACCATCTCACTGTTATGTGATTTTTACATGTCCCACTCCTACCACTTGTTGGCTCAGTTGCTGTGTCATCCCTGATCTCTTCCACTTTGTTATAATACCACTACAAGTTAACGGTGTCGCTTGGAAATTTTTACAATTGCTTAGGTGGCATCCTGTTATTGAACTTTGCTGCAATTCACAGAGCTCCTGAGAGCGGCCCATTCTTTCACAAAAATTTGTATAAATAGTCTGCCTGAAAAGATGCGGGATTTCAAACGCCTGTGGCCATGATAGCAATAATTTGGATGCATGAATGAATACTTTTGGCAAAATAGTTTATGGTTTGACTGTTAAATTTTATCACTTGTATTCACTATGAGTACAATCAACCCATTTATGTATCTTTTAAAAAGGGAAGCACAATTTTAGTGGAATTGATTTATTGTTCTCCTATTTGCAAAAAGCACCATTGTGTAGGTTTAGTTGCCTTTATTGTCCCCTGTGCCGCTTACCCTGCTTGCCTCACCTTAATACTACCTTGTTTCTGTTGCACTGCACCTTTTTTTGTGTTCCTGCGTGTTTTTGAAACCTGCCCCCTGTTTCTCTTGCCTGCATTTCAGTCAGAGCTAAGACATGGTCCCTTTTACTATATGAAGCAGCCAGCACTCACCACAGACCCTGTTGATGTTGTACCGCAGGACGGCAGGAATGACTTCTACTGCTGGCTGTGCCACCGCGAGGGTCAGGTGCTCTGCTGTGAGCTCTGCCCCAGGGTGTACCACGCCAAGTGCCTCAAACTACCAGCCGAGCCCGAGGGCGACTGGTTCTGTCCAGAGTGTGAGGTATCGCACGGACGACGTGTGTTTGTGTGTGGGTGTGGGCGTAGGCGTAGGCAGATGCTTGTTAGATTCAGCATGGCTCAGCTGACAAAAATGAGGTGTCCCAGTGAAGACATAAGTCAGTGTAATGACCTGCTTCAGCCTGTGGAACAGGCCGACACACAGAGACAAATGACCCACCATGGTACATCATCCTGTCACTACAGGAAATGAAAATCTGCACAAAAGAACAAAATGTGACGAACGTGGGCTCAGGTGCAGCTCAATAAATAATCATCATAAAGTAAAGTAATTACATGAATTCATTATACATACACTGATACTTTCAGGTATTATTTGAATGATTATAGTTAATGAGGGTGGCCTTCATGAACACGAGGAAGACGACTCACTTAAAAGTTGTCCTGAAGACAACTTCAGGTTTTTCTAAGGCGAACTGCCCTGCATGTTTCCCTGCTTCAGCTCCCTTAATTTCAATTTAGGCTTATTATGGGGCTTTTCCTGAACTGCAATCATCTGAATCAGGTGTGCTTAAAGCAGAGAAACGTCTAAAACATGCAGAGCAGTGGGCCTGGAGGACCGAGGTTGGGGAAACACTTCTCTATCGAAAAATTTGAATGAAAAACCGAGTGGAAGAAAGCAGAAGAATCCCACAGCCTCGAGAGGATTGTGAGAGTTTTTTTATTCCCTCTAAACCATAATCAACAGAATTACCTGAAATAAACACTGGAAATGCATCACTGTGTGTAACGTCTGTAATGGGGTTTGGTTTTTGAATGAAGTTACTAATATATATTTAACTATATTCTAATTGCTTGAGTTGCACCTGTCCATCAAAGAACCTTGAGCAGGGCCTGGTGTAAATGTAGACGCAATTACTCTGCATGCAAAGAATTGCTAAAACAGCTGCTTGATTTGAATGAAAGTAGTTTTTTGAATTTTTATTTAGATCAATTTCTCAGTTTCCCTTAAATTTAGACACCTGTTTAATAAAATTCATAATGACAAATTAATGGACAAATATTTAATATCTGATTGATATTATGACTACAGCGGGCATATTTACAAAACGATAATGCTGTAATGTTAAGTAATGAAATATGAATATAAAAATTATAATCTTATGTCTTGTCTCTAATTAGTTTTTTTTTACCACTTCCATATTTGATGATTCCTGTTTAATTTGAATTATTTATTTGAAAGTAATCTGTTAAGTAATTTGTTTTGCATTACTTTAAAGCTATTTACTATTTTTTAACCTTTGGGAATGGGAGTCAGTGATGCGCCTGGCTACACTCTGCATTTGCGACTCAGTTTGTGCAAGTTCTGATTTTCTTATAGCATCGGGCCTTTCAACCTGATGCTATAAGAATATCATGAACTGGGGATTTACAGAAAAAAAAACCTTGTTAGTTTATTTTTTAAGATGTACAGCTAAGATGATTTGTGGGATAAACTTTACAAAGTTTAACTTTGCTTGTTTATTATTATTATTATTATTATTATTATGATTATACAATAATTCTGTTCATCATTTTATCTTCTTTCAGAAAATAACAGTTGCTGAGTGCATTGAAACCCAGAGCAAAGCAATGACAATGCTAACAATAGACCAGCTCTCCTACTTACTGAAATTTGCACTCCAAAAAATCAAACAGCCTGGGGTAAGGAAGCCATTTTATCTGTTGTATTGCATTGTACACAAATTTATGAAATAATATTGGAAAATCCTGCAACAAACAATACCCTGGGAAAACTATGCTTTAAAAAATTCCTAAAATTTTTAAATAGATTTTTTTTTCTTTCCATTGCAGTTGCATGATCTCATACTGAACAATTTAGAAACCAATCCAAGTCCAATCTTTTGTTGGATTATACTTACTCCATTGAGCAGAAAATCTCACAGTAAAACTAAAGCTTTAGTTCTCTTTAAAACAAAATTACTGTAAAATTGTGTCCAGACCACAAAAAGTTTAAACTGTGCACTTTGAATTTAAGTTTAATTTGGTCAACATATAAAGAATCTTTCAATAAATAATCCATTACTTAATGTGACAAACTGATACATTTCTCTGCTGCCCACCAGTAAGAGGGAGGTTTTAAAAAAAAATCTTCAAGATCTTGCAACAATATTTTTAGTGTGGGATTATGCTACTGCAATAAAATCAGAATTGATTGTAACTGCGTCTTGGACGTGGCTGCAAAGACGCTGTGGCTTCAGGAGGTTAGTCTTTCAAAGTTCAGGCTTTAACAGTTGTCCCATGCTTGTCTTTAATGAGCAGACAGAGCCGTTTCAGAAGCCCGTGTCACTGGAACAGCATCCGGATTATGCAGAATACATCTTCCACCCTATGGACCTAAGTACTATAGAAAAGGTACTAACATTTTTAAGAACCCAAAGCAAGGGACAGCTTTACCAAATGCTATTTTTTTTTTCACTAAAATGTTTTATTGTCCTTGAATATGTGAGTATATTTTTTCCCTCTCGATAGAATGTGAAAAAGAAAATGTATGGCTGCACTGAGGCTTTTCTTGCTGATATGAAGTGGATCTTACACAACTGCATCATCTATAATGGAGGTTTGGCATTTTGTCATTTATAAATATTTATAACTACTCCTTTTATTGTGCAAACCCCCAAAGAAAAATAAAATTACTACAATTTCTTTTTCAGGTAATCATAAATTAACAGCAACTGCAAAGGTCATTGTCAAGATCTGTGAACATGAGGTAAAGGTTGTCTTCTAAATTGTTAAGGACAGAATAAAAATAAGTAATGCGTCATTAATGTTGTTTTTAAATTCATTTTTAGATGAATGAGATTGAGGTGTGTCCGGAGTGCTATTTGTCTTCTTGCCAAAAAAGGGATAACTGGTTTTGCGAGCCATGTGTAGGTCTTTGCTTTATCTTGAGTACCATATTTACAGAGTGTTTACACATTTGAAGCATATTGAATTGCGTTTCCTTGTTTTCAATAGAGTCAGCCTCACCCTCTGGTTTGGGCTAAGCTGAAGGGTTTTCCTTTTTGGCCGGCAAAAGCACTTAGAGAAAAGGATGGTCAAGTAGACGCACGCTTCTTTGGGCAACATGATCGGTAAGAGAAACAGCTCCTGTTGCGAATTGTTTAATTAATTTTTCTAAGTTGCTGATTTTCATATCCTTTTTGCTGTCGTCCATTCAGCGCCTGGGTTCCTATCAACAACTGCTACCTGATGTCCAAAGAAATCCCTTTCTCTGTGAAGAAAACAAAGAGCATTTTCAACAGCGCCATGCAAGAGATGGAGGTCTACGTGGAAAACATCCGCAAGAAATTTGGCATCTTTAACTACGCACCCTTCCGCACTCCCTACACACCCAACAACCAGCTGCAGATGCTGGTGGACCCCAACAACCCCAATGCCGGGACGGTGAAAACAGAGAAGCCAGACAAGCTCCGCTTCAACTTTGACATGACTTCCTCTCCCAAGATGATCCTCAGCAAGAGTTCTACGCCCAGCGGGATGAGCCGGCGGGCCTCAATGATGGAAATGCCTCGGTCTCCAATGAGCACCAACTCCTCGGTTCACACGGGGTCCGATGGGGAGCAAGAAACCGAGAAGCCGAGCAGGAACCCTGCCTTGCACTACAGCACTGGAGAGGAATCGATGGACTGCACTGGTAGATCATATTTCAAGTTTCTTTTTCTTTGGCAGCGATGACGATTTTAGTGCTTTTGAAAAACTTAGCAAAATCTTGTAATTACAGCATCTCCTGTATCGGGGAAGCCTGGTCCAACTGCTAGTGTGAGCAGCAGTCCAAAACCCATAAACTCTGCACTGGTTCCTAAGCAGGACAGGACAGCGGGAACTGGAGGCATCCTCAACCTTAACCTTGGTCAGTAACACATAAACTAGTATTTATGATGGATAACCTAGTAAAAATATATAGGTCCCTTTATATATTCGATAATATATATCATATCATCGAATATGATATGATATCATATTCGATGATATCATATCGAATATCATATTCATAGATCAAACTTAATCAATATGATTAAGTTTTTATCATATCGCAACCAGAAACATCGGTGTATTTATTTGGGATTTTAATAATGATTCAAAGTAGTGCATGTTTTTTTTTTTTGTTTTTGTTTTTTAATCTTTCTTTCCATCCCTTTTACTTTGATACGGTCAAATGAAATCCAGTGCAACCATCTTCATTCAGAAGTCACCTAATTAATTACTGAAATAGTAGAACTGGTAAAGCTGTATGTAATTCTAAGTACAAAAATACATAATACATTCCATGTGTCATTAACATGTGTGCTAATAACATTCAGTCTGTTGAAAAATGGAAAAGTTGATCATGCCATAACAATATTTTATCAAAATATAGTCATTAATTGTTTTCTGTGTTTTTTGTTGTGGTCATGAGGCTTTATTTTAGCTAAATAAGTTTAGAATGGCACAGTCGCAGTACACATCTTAACCAACTGGGAAACTGTGACAGGACTTGACTTGTCTACAGACAAGATATCCAATCTGACTGACTTTAAGTAATTTTACAAAAAACAATGAGCAAATATGCCACTTTCTGCATGTAGACAGCTAATAGACACATCCCCCGTAAGACCTACTGCTGGAACTCTGTGAGGCTGATTGCATGTAGGCATCACTTGTAAGACTTTTGTTTGTAAAAAAATAAAATAAAATCTTGAAAACCATGAGAACATTTCTTCCTACACCACAATTATGCACCACAATTGTCTTGTGTGGATTTATCGCATAAAATCCCATCGGAATACAGTAAACATTTTGTTGACTGAATTGGAAGGCTGTACATAGTTGACATACGATAAACCATGACTGTTGTCCTGTAATTTATGTTTAACTCAGATCGAGTGAAGGCTGAAATGGACCTGAAGGAACTAAGTGAGACCGTGCAGCAACAGCAGCAGCAACAACAAGCAGCTCCCACTACTGTCACCACTCCAAAGAGACCCATCAGGAGTCTGGACAAGACCATTGAAAGCTGCAAAGCACAGCTGGGTAAATATAGATATACTTTATAACTGTTTGAAACATAAATTTGGATTTGTTAAATGTATAAAAATAATTAATTTGATCTTCTTTGGCCAACAGTTTTGAGTAGTCTGACACTGTATCTTTGTATCTTGTGCCGATGTAAATCAATCATCTCAAGCTACTTTACAATAGAAATGGGTTCCGTTTAAATCAGACAATTACATGTAGTCCGATTCAGTCCAGAGATTGTGTATTTGTGTGATTTACCACAATAATTGTGAATTTTACATTTGCTTACACAGGTATTAACGAGATATCTGAAGATGTGTATAAAGATGTGGACCACAGCGACTCTGAGGACTCGGAGAAATCTGACTCCAGCGACAGCGAATATCCCAGCGATGAAGAACACCGGTCCAAGAACTCTGCACACGAGGACAAGGAGAAAGCAGAAAGAAAAAGGTCAAAGGTGAGCGCGGAGGGAGAGGGCAAGGAGGGACTTACAGCGATGGGGGATAAAGCCGCTCCCCCCGAGCCTTTGCTCAAAGAGAAGCCGGGCTGCAACGGTCCAGACAGGGATCTGCAGGAAAAGCCCAGGACACCTCAGTCTCAACCCGTCACTGAAAAGCCTAAACAGCCAGAGGAGGGCAAGACAGCTGCTCCATCCACTGAACAGGACTCTGATTCTGAGAGAGAGCTCGTCATTGATCTGGGCGACGAACATGGAGGACGGGACGCAAAGAGGCAGAGAAGAGACCCGAGCTCCGCCGCTGCCAAAACTACTAAGGAGTCCAACGCTGCCAAGGTGGAAGGTGAGGCTTTGTGCACTTTATGGTTGTGCTCTGTGTCCTTCACATTTTAAGACAAAATATAAGTTAAAAATAAGCCTAAACTGAAGTACTGGTAGGATCATGCCATGTCTGCTCTCTTGCTCATGGTTCTTGTTTTTTTTTTATTGTATGTTCACAGTGATGCTGGAATGTCTTGATTGGATATGTTGGTATAAAACTGTCTTTGGTAGAATAAGTACATTTGGATTTGTAGATATGATTTTCAGGTGATTCTCTGACAACATTTTGAAGAGACTACCATTAGTTGGTGTTTGATTTCCTCAGAGCCAAGTTCTGTTCTACCTTTCAGCCGATTTTTTTTTTTTTTTTTGTGCGTTGGTTTTTACTTTGTTAAATGCATAAAACAGCTTTAGGGCTTTATCAGTTATGGAGAAATATGGGGAGAAAGAAATTTGCAAAAAGATGTTGATCATAAAAGTGCTTCTTGCACTTCTATGATCGTAAGAAGCGACAATTTCCATAGTTTTCTTTAACATGGCAGATCTTATTTAGTTTAAAACATTCCTTAAAATGTAAATCACTTTCTGTTTTTAAGACAAACGTTTTTGCCACAACCCAAACATATGAGCAACTTTTCCTATTTTTACTCTAACCGGTCCCATAGTTTTCAAAATTTAATTTCATTTGTTGTTAAAGACTAGATTTTTTTTAGTCTTAGTTTAGTAATCATTATTTACTATGTTATTACACTGTGCCAAAGCAACAAATATCATGAGGCACAGATGCAAAAGGTCAGTTGAATGTTTCTCCTCAGTCATTCAGCCTCTAAAGGAATATTGCTCCTGCAGCTGTCTTAGTCAATGTTTAAGCAGTTTAACGTTTCATTATCTACAATCAGCTTATGGGCATGATTATTTTTTTTATTGTGGCTTGGCTTGAAACTGGAATTGTAATTGTGGGCTGAGTTCTGTCGACAGTTACTGGCTTAAAAGAAATGACGAACAGAAGGAATACATTGAGGTTTGTGAAGCTTGCTATAATGACAGACATCATAATTTTTCATATTCCACTTGGGTCTTAACTTTTAAATCAGAATGGTCTTAGATTTGGCAGAACTTGGAGAAAGCTGGAAGAAGACTAAACCCCTGTGATTAAACTCGGGAGGAAAAACAGGAAAGTGTAATTTTCTTCCGCAAATGTTGCCTGTCTGCATCGTAAATTTGCATAAAATATTTATTGTTGCGTGTTAAACTTCGGAAGAATCCTTGAAATGTGTAGACATGCTGGTCAACTGATTTACACAATGCAAACCAAACCAGGTTAATGCAACAGCCTGACTTCAAACTCACTCCTTGATTCCTTTTTTAAAATGATCTCTTTCTCCCTCAATTAAAAAGAAAATATACATCTTACATGCTACAAAAGGGGTTTAATTGTAATGCTTTTTCACATTGTTTGTGTTTAAAGTGCTGATGTTATAAATCCAGACTGTGCGGTGGATTATTAAGCAGTCCTAGTTATTCTTTCTTGCTTTTTGTTTAGGTAAGCTGTCTTCATCTGCTGCGTCAGCTACACCAACACGAGAAGCTGCCTCCAACCTGAAGGACTCTCTACAGCCGTCCATCACAGCAGCGCTCAACCTTGTTTCCAGTGCAGCATCTGGTCAGCCCAGCGCCTCCACAACCACCAGTGGATCTACCACTGCGCCACCTTCTGGCGCCACGACGTCCACAGGACCCACAACTGTAAAAAAACAGCGGCCGCTTCTTCCTAAAGAGACGGCTCAGCATGTGCAGCAGGCGGTGGTTTGGAATCCCACCAAGTTACAGACGTCGTCGCAAAAATGGCAAGTGCAGAAGCTCCAGAGGCAGCAGAACGAAGAGCAGTCGGGTGTCCAGACGCAGGGTCAGAGTCAGTCGCGCAGCCAGCAGCTGCAGTCACAGCAGAACTCCTCCAGCACTCGCTATCAGACCAGACAAGCAGCTAAAGGTAATATAAAAACACCACTGGGATTATGCACCAAAAAAACTTAAGTAACTATTTGAGGTTGTTTAATTTCTCTTGACATTTCTCCATCTTTGTCAACTGCAGTGCAACAAAAAGACCCAGCTCAAAGCTCCTCATCAACAGCGGGACAGATCACATCTGCTGCGTCGTCTCTGGTGTCAGCAGACTTGCAGATCCCCACAGTTTCAGCAGATGTAGCAGCAGATATCGCCAAATACACCAACAAAGTAAGTCACAATCCCCATTAATAATACTTCTAATACATGGTTTAGAATTTTTCACATACAGTTTCGAATATTTACTGCTCTGTTCTCTGGTTTTGCTTTGCAAGTATGTAAAATGTATAACTTCATTATTTTTCTCACAGATTATGGACACAATAAAAGGGACAATGACCGAAATCTACAACGATCTCTCTAAAAGTACATCAGGAAACACGATTGCCGAGGTAATCCCTCCCTCTCATATTGATGACTCTTCAAAAGTTGTTTAAGAAACTTGTAGTAATAAAAAAGCAGCTCGGAGGTCTTGTGTGTTTAGTGGTGGGAAGAAAATATGGAGGTAATTCTTCCTTCTCTGCCCCCAAAAACCCACTAATGCCACAAAAGCAATAAAATACTTTAAAACGTTTATATCGGGTTTTAAGAACTGAAAGACAAGAAGTACATCTGTCTGTCACTGCCTCAACTATGATGAACTCCTCTGTATAGAAAAGTATTTTTAATGTGAAAATATTAAGATTTTTTTTATTATTATTTATACAGCAAAAACTTGCCGGGATATGTAAAAACATGGCAGATTAAAATGACCGATTAAGTTAATTCTGAGTTGTTGAAGTGTCCCAGTCAAAGTCCAAATCTGAAAGTAAAGAACCATAGCAGGAAGGAATGCCAGTAAATCTCATCAAATAAGTGAAGCAATGTAGTAAAGAAAAGAAGACCAAATGTCCCAGCTGGATTATGTAATTTAGAAGAAAATGGTTTCAGTGTATTTCTGTTAATTATAGTGTGTAACCGTTTTGTTTAATGGCTACTTCTGTTTCTATAAAATAAATTTTTACCTATGCACTTTGAAGATCTTTAAAAAACAAAAGATCTTTTGCTTATGCCTACTTAAACAAGTTGTACTTTTGTTTTAACCACGACTGATTTCTTGATCGTTTCTATTTTTTTGCTACAGATTCGACGGCTGAGGATAGAAATTGAAAAACTCCAGTGGCTTCATCAGCAGGAGTTATCAGAGATGAAGCATAATCTGGGTAGGTTTTGCTTCCAGAGCTGCATGGATATCATGCAATTACCTTTTATTTTCTAAGACAGTTAGCATGGTTTCATGTTGAACTTACCACTTGAACGCAGAGCTGACGATGGCGGAGATGAGGCAGAGTCTTGAGCAGGAACGGGAACGTTTGGTTGCTGAGGTGAAAAAACAGATGGAGCTGGAGAAGCAGCAGGCGGTGGATGAGACCAAAAAGAAACAGTGGTGCGCCAACTGCAGGAAGGAGGCCATCTTCTACTGCTGCTGGAATACCAGCTACTGTGATTACCCCTGTCAGCAAGCACACTGGCCTGAGCACATGAAGTCCTGCACACAGTCGGGTAAAACAAGAATTCTCTCAGTTTTAAATCATTTTACTGTTTTTCAATCTGCTTTAAAACGTAGCATCTGTTGCTACTGCAGCTTTCAAGCAATCTTAGTATCCGCTATCTCGTTCTTTCGGTCATGACCCAAAGCTCATGACCATAGAAGAGGGTGGGAACATAGATTGACCGGTAAATCGAGAGCTTCGCTTTTTGGCTCAGCTCTCTCTTCACCACGACGGACTGGTACAGCGTCCGCTTGACAGCAGACGCTGCGCCAATCCGCCAGTTGATCTCCCGCTCCCTTCTTCCCTTATTCGTGAACAAGATCCCGAGATACTTGAACTCCTCCACTTGGGGCAGGACATCCCACCTGACCCGGAGAAGGCAATCTACCCTTTTCCGGCTCAAGACCATGGCCTCGGATTTGGAGGCACTGATCCTCATCCTGGCCGCTTCACAGTCGGCTGCGAACCGCTCCAGCGATAGCTGCAGATCACAACCTGATGAAGCCAAAAGGACCACGTCATCCGCAAAAAGCAGAGATGCAATCCTAAGGCCACCAAAACGGATCCCCTCAACACCTTGGCTGCACTTACAAATTCTGTCCATAAAAGTAATGAACAGAATCGTTGACAAAGGGCAGCCCTTTTTTCAACCAGTGTCATCAATAGGAAGCGAGAAAGGCAAGAAAAAAAGATAAAGCCGATAAATTAAAATGAGGTCGATAATTTTCATTTATTATGCGATTAATTGATTTATTGTTTATCACTACAGGCCTAGTCGTAACCTGACATAATGACAAATTTCAAAAGCTAGGATTGCTTTTGTAAAGCGTTTTTGTGTGCATTGGCAAGGTCCCTTCTTTGACAATGAAAGGAAATCGAATTGTTTAAAATCAATTTTATAGTCTGATTGGATTTTGTGTTGCACAAAAAGTTAAAAAGTCACTGTCAAACATAAAAAGTGTCTTCTCTCTCATGTTGGTTTTTGCTCTTTCCCAGCCACAGCATCCCAGCAGGAAGCAGAGGCAGAGCCCAGCTCGGAGCCGTCGGTCAAACCATCGGGCCACTCTCCCGCTGTGCAGTCCGTTCCCTCGGTCGCAGGCTCGATATCGGACAAAAGCAACTCTCCCACCTACACTGACAAAAACAAGGACAGTTCTGGTGTCACTGTGACCTAACTGATACACTACAAACACATCGGTGGAGTGAATGTGAGGCAGGTGGCCTCGAAGTTGGTGCTTCAAGCCCTGCACCTTGATGACAAATCACTTTTTTTTTTTTCTTTCTCTCTTTCATTCCCATTTGTATATGTGGTCACTGGACTGTTTTCGGTTCTCTTCTCATTTTCAGTTTCCACATCTGCGTTTAAGTCAGTTAATCATGTGAAAGTCTGTCTCGAGATGTGAAATGTTTTCATTCTACAGTTTTTCATTGTTGCTCAGATTATATCAACCCACAGGATAATCTCTTCATTTCTCTCTTTCATTGCTGCTCCATAGGACTTTGCTGCTGTTTGATTGCTCTCCATATTGTGAGACAAAACATTTGAAAGAGCCTTCAACAATTATACACAATGATTATGGTGCCATCACAAATACTTAGACTGATTTATTTTTCCTTTTATTTTGGTTTAAACCACACTTACTTAATGTTGAGTAGTGCAGGTTTAAACAACACATTTCAGTCCAACATGTTTGCTTTATGTCAGTGGTGGCGTTTTGGTTTCATACCAGTTTTGTATTGTAGTTCTGTGTTATATAGCCACACATTTAAAATGAAAAAAAAAAAATCTGATTTATTAAAAAGCCTAAACGATTTAAACTGTACAGCTTTTGTAAGAAGATACCTGTACAATATTTATAGTGTTACATGTTTTTATAGTATGTTTATTGCAATCACATTTCTATGTGTTGAGAAAAGTTATTTGAAATGAAACTTCTTCACATGAATGTCAGCTCCTAGTCAAGTCTTTGTGTAGCCAGTTACCCAAAGAAGATGTAAATCCAATCAAAAATGTGCCCATCTGAGTAGACATAAATATATATTGCTTTTTCAGCCATATATTTCCTGTGAGCATGTTTGTGTTGAGCTTTGTCTTGTTACTGTTTACATATTGTAAAAAGAATAAATGGACTTGTGAAGACGTTTCTCAACTTATTTGATCTGAATGGACATAAAAACACATTTTCTTTCTATTGCAGGGTTGCAAATATATAAATTATTAGTGATGAGTCCAAGAAGCAAAGAAGCTGCCTGAACACCCTGGCATCGCCGTTGCTGCATTTTACAAAAGCATTTTTGTGAGAATGAAAGCAAACTGCGAGGAATTTACATGGCAAATTTTCAGCTAATTTGCTGACTCTTAGATCTGCTGTGGTGATGTGACACCCTAACAACTCGGGACTCCTCTATTTTACAATATGAAGAATGAAAATGTAAAAAAGTACAAATGTATTTTTTCATGCTTAAATGATTCAGCTTACCGAACTGAGTAAATTCAATAAGCAGTTTGCAAAAGAAGAGAACCATATATGGACAAATATATGGACAACTTTTGATTACGTCAAAAGTTAAAGATAGAGCCACATTTGGCTGCAACAAACACATATAGCTGTGCATTAATTACGGGCCACTCTTCTTTGCAGAAGTTATTTCAGTCAGTCACACAAGAAGGGTTTTGACAATTATGAACAAATTTTTTTTTGCAATATGACATGCTGATTTACCTTTAATGTCCTTCTGCTGCTGTAACAAAAATAGAAATTTTGGCAGTGGATATTGCCAAAAATATTTGTCCACCTATCTTTAAATATCTGAATTTGACTGGCATGCCATTCTTACGCCATATGATCTAATATGATACTGGCTCACTCTTTAGACCTATGTACATGTAAAAAAAAAAAAAAAAGGTCTAAAAAGAAATATTTCTTGCTGTTTATCTCGCAAGGTGAAAGGGTCATTTTATAGAATTTTGACCATTTTCCCTGAAACGCAATTGTGGGGTCAGACACTTATGTGTGATTAAAAGGCATGGCCTGCAGTTTTAATTCATTTCAAAGATGTTCACTCCATTGATGTTATTTAAGTAGGCCATTAAAGTTCTTTCCCTTTGAGCTCACGTAGATCTTTAAGGAGCTCGATTTAAGTGCTGATGTGCAGAGCTGTTGAAAAAGGAAATATTTTACATCTAAAATGCATAAACTGTTTCCCATTAGGGTATTTACAAAGCAAGGTAGAACTTATTACAAGTAATTATTATAACTTATAGTTATTCAGATTTGGTTGTACAATGTAGGATTTAATTTCTAATTTCTACGCTTTCAAATATGTTTTTAAAATGTGATTTGCTCTTTTAGTGATAATGTCACATTTCTATTTTTAGTACGAATAAAATGGACACTGCATTGCATACATTTTTTACTATCTATAAACCTTAGAAGAACATGCATATTAGACATTATTTAATTCGAAAAACTAAGCTAGCAAACAATCAAATTCCAACGTAAACTTCCACTCAATAAGGAGATGGATGCAGCGTCAACACTTCTTCCGCCTCTGGCGAAATCTCGCGAGATTCCAAGTAGTAGGGCAAAGAAAATGGAATCCCATGCTAGCATGGTAGCTGAACGAATCTAACAACTACTGGAAAACAGTATCATATACTTCAAGGTATGGTATTCTTGTCTGCTACTGGTGTTCGCAGACAGCATTGTTAAATACAGTTAGCTTTAAAATGTAGTCCTTTGTTACCAGTTCACCGTCACGGCTAGCTAAGTTAGCTACAGACAACAATGTCGGACGCTTTTAACTGGTAGCCATTCTCCCCTGTGGCCTAACGGAATAACCCGATTTTGTTGTCGAGAGAGCAGATAAATCGTTTTGTTTCACGCTGGTTGAGATCTATTGTTTAAATTTTGAAGACTAGTTTCATTACTACTTCTCTAACTTGTGTTATCGACGTTCAAAAAGCATTTTAATGTTAAGGACTATGAACAAATACTAGCGCCACACTGTTTCTGCTCTGGTAAATAACACGATGAAATCTAGTCCAGACACAAGGGTCAAGTGTTTAATTAACATTAACATCGAGGTTATAATGTATATTCAAAGTACAGACTACAAAATTAATCATTATGTGTGGTTTTTATGCCGAATCCACATTTGGTGCTAAACCTGAAAGGCCAGCCTTGCACAGATTACTGCAGCATGCAGATTCTTTGCCTACTTACAGCTAAAGTTTGCCAGATAAAATGGAACATCTTTACTTACTTTTGCTAATATTTTTGCAGGGGTAAATTAAGAACAGCACTTCCCTGTAAAATAGAGCTCAGATGTTTCATCTGATGTTTTTTTAAATTTCTTCCCTGAAAAAGGAAAGCCAACTTAAAAACATCAGGCTTGTGTAAGTAGATTTTATTTAGAAACATTGTTCGTTTATAATAATCCATTTTCATAAGTATTACTTTCAGATTCTTGTTTTTCTCAATATTTTATTTAAATAAAAAAAACTTTTTGTCACAGTAACTACACCAAAAGAAAAGCTGGCCCAGGTCAATTCTTCTTCTCATTTTGTATGCATGTGTTGCCATTTTATTCTTCCTACTTCCACAAACTACTTCATACCAATTCACTTCATTATCACATCATTAATGTTGTAGTGTAGAGTTTGCTCAAATCAGGCCTGTAATGTAGCTTGATTTATTTTGTTTTCATTTTTCTTTTTTGTAAGTTTTTATAAAAGTGCCGTTTTCAACGTCGTTATATTTTTATCCTCTTAGGCACAATTAACTCAGGAAATATGAGAGTTAGGTCCCAGGTCAAACCCAAATAACTCTAAATTTACATCTTCTTTGTAGATATTTATTGGACTGCTAGAACCCCATTTCCTTATAGTAGATAAATAAAACAATGTTTTTTTAAGACTTAGGACTCTTTCCAGCCCTAAGGTACCTTAGGGCTGTTGTTGAAGTGAATACAAATTGGTGCTGCTACTGAGATGGATGTCATAATTTGTTTTAACTTAAATTGTTTGTGAACAGGACTGGTGGCTACTGATGTCAGCATGGACTCAATAGAAAAGACCGATGTGGTTAATGACGATGGTAGCTCAGGTACAACAGGTATGTGAACGAGTTTCTTAAGCAAACGGCTGAAATATCACGGTGTTAGTTCTATTTTCGATAATTTATTTTCCCTGTAGATGAACAGAGCCAATCAGGTGGGGTGGACTCCAGTGCCAGGCCGTCCTTGTCACAGGTTAAAAAGTCCTGGGGCTTCAGAAGGACAACCATTGCTAAACGGGAGTTTATGGAGGAGGTCGGAGACCTGACCCACAATCCCCCGCCGCTTCGAAGAGGCAGAAGCCGAAGAACCAACCAAGCACCAGAGATGAACACAGAAGAAGACACCAAGCCGAAAACTACTCGAACAGCTAGGAGTGTGATAGAGGACCTGCAGTGGTCTGCCCCTTCATCCCCTGCGTCAGATGACAGCAAGGAGCCACCAGAGACCTCTGCTGGAGGGAGCTTTGATCCCAACTTATGGCAGGACTTTGGATCTGCTTTCCACACAGCGTTCTCTCTGCTTGGTGGCAATGAAGGCTTGTCGTTGACAGATGCCCTGGCAGTTCCTAGTTTCTTTGAGCCTGCTAATGAAATTGAGCCCACTGATCCACAGCCTGTAGAAGAAAACGAGACCCCTGATAATCCGGATGACATGGAGGACACACAGCCTGTTGCTCCTGCCAATGTCGGAGAAAGAGAGAGCAATTATGTTGTTGTGATCTCCAGTCAGGAAGAGGACAGTGATGAAAAGACTCTGATGCAAATTAAAGAGCAGCTGGCCAGAAGCAGCAGGCAGGGAGACTCAAAAGCTCGAGGTGGGAACGGTGGAAGAGGAAAAGCCAGGGGCAGGGGGAGAGGCAGGGGAAGAGGCAGAGGAAGGGGGAAAGGTAAGGGAAGAGGCCGAGGCAGGGCAGCGGTGCTTCAGTCCATCGTTGCAGTCAACGAAGATACAGACGATGAAGTGGTGCTTGTTAATGAGCAGCAGGATTTACCCAAAGATGGCATCCAGAACGACTCACAGATCCCTCCTGAGATGGAATCAACATCTGCACACTTTGGTATAACTCTGAATGCTGCGCTGCAGTCTGTCAGCACAGGCTGCATAATCCTAGACAGCGATTTTAACCAAAGTGGCGCCATAACTCACGGCCAGTTTGATGATGCACCAGATGAGGTGGAAGGAGAGGAAGACAAGAATCAGGGGGAGACTATAACAGAGTTTCCCAGCATAACAGAGAGTGAGGGACAGGACTCCAACGCCACATGCTTCATCTGCAGCCAAACGCACATTAAGAGGTAACAAAGTCTCTTAGCTGAAAGATTTGCATTTCTGTTTTTTTTTTTATGCCTGTTTCACTTCCTGAAAACGTCCGTTTTTCAGGTTCATGATCTGCTGTAGCAGCTGCCAGGAGTGGTTTCATAGCGCATGTGTCGGTATCAGTGAAACGCAGGACAGGAAGATAGAGGAGATACACCAAGACTACATGTGTTTGACCTGCACTACAACGAGGCAGAGCATCATCCACCTAGAGTCACATCTTGAGCCAGACCTTAGCTTTCCTGAATGTCTGACTCTGAGTCCTCCTGCTGTGGAAACGGAGCCACAAGAGGAGCAGCAGCAAGTTGTCAAGGTTTGAATTTAGTTTGGATTGTTATCCATTCAACAAAAGGTTCAGAGTGAAGTTAAATGAAAATGATGGATGTTTTTGAATTTTGCTCTGGTTTATTTTAATATTTAGCATAAGTATGACAAATTTGAATGAGTATGCATTTAAGTTGGTGATCTGTGTTTAGGAGGCTGTTTTAGTAGAGGAGAAGGAGGAAGAAGAAGAGAGGGAGGCTCTTGTGATAAAGCCTCAAGTTGAAGCTGAACCTGAAGGGGAAACAAAAGCTGAGGTGGAAACAGAAGTTGAAGCTGAAGCTGAGGTGGAAAGAAAAGCTGAAGTTGAAGCTGAGGTGGAAACAGAAGCAGAAGCTGACCCTCAGTGTGAGATGGAGGCAGATGATTCGTTCCCTCTCTGCACTGGGCCTGGCTGCGCAAAACCAGCGCTGCCGGACTCTGTTTACTGTGGCACCGACTGCATCCTTCAGCATGCTGCTGTCACCATGAAGACTCTTTCCAGCCCTAAGGTGCCTAAATCCAAAGGACGACCTCAGAGAAAATCTGCTGCAAAGGTGAGTAAACACCTAGACTAGGTGAAGCGTTTTAGAGTTAAGAAAGAGTTGTTTTGTAGATAATGGGCGGGATCTTTGATGCTCATGTTTTAAAATATTACATCTAGGCTGAAAGCTCGTGTCGAACATCTAAGAGGTTGGCAAGAAAAGCTGCGGGAGATGCTGATGAAATGAAGGCGGAGCAAGATCAGGCAGAGCGGGAGGAGCCGCCCGCTTCTCCTAAAACCTGTGACCCCAATCTCTCAGATGTTCAGTCCACTTCCATACCGTCATCTAACCTAAACACCAAGTGTATGTACCACTCAGTACTCGTACACCTTCAGGTAGTTTATTCACCATGCACAAAGCACCTCCTCAGATACTATAGAGCTGTCCTTCCCTTTAAAAGGCTACATAAAACAAACTCACACTCCCTGTACGTATACATTTACTCTCATGGATGACTGACAAGTAGCAGGGGTCAGCTCTGGGTAAGTATGTTCAATTTTATTGTTGCTCTTGGATTTAAATACCAAAAATGTTGTGTTGAGAGAGTCTTAATGCATCATATTAGGTAAACCCTAAAACAAAACGGCTGGGTACTTCTGAATTTCTGTTAATACAACTTAATTTCACTCTTAAACTCCCAAGCTCTCTATAAATCTCAACTTTGAAGGATCATTTGAACAATGAACAAAACCTCACATGTTGGAAACAACATTTATGGGGGTTGGGGGAAGCATTACTCATTGTATGATCAGTAAAACTATCAAGATCTTTTCCTAAAGTTTTGCAATAAGATTTTATATTTAATCTTTATATTGTGCACCCATGTTTAATTTTCATTCAATAGAAAAGGCTGCTCAGGCCTGCTGTCTACGTTTCAATCAAAAACGTTCCTCAGTGACGGTGTTTGACTCTTACTCTTACAATATCTCAATAATCAGTTTCTATGGCTGCTTTATGAGAAACATTGCTGCTCTCTTGCTTCGTTTTCAGTTTAAAACATAAACATGCTCTCACAACATAAAGGATGGGACAGATCCCTGACACACATTTCTGCTGGCTTGTTGGAAGCCCTAGGGATGAATCTATCCACAGAATCTGCATGTTAAACATACCTCACTAATCACTTTCAGCCACAATTTGCTGCAATTTTCCTAGTTCTTGATTGTGACAATGGGTTTGTTTTTTTGTGACTGTACGGTTTTTGTGCATTTATTAAGCTCACACCTCATACAAAAAGCTTAGGAAAGCTCTCAAAGTAAATTAAACATACAGCAAATATTTACAATGCAATTTTTCTTTTACACAATTTATCGGCAGTTTTACAATACATAATACTACTAAATGAATGTTGCATCAGAGCAAATCAACAAGTCAAACGATTTTTTATTTTAGCAGTCAAAAATAAGAATACTATGATTTAAAACATAGTTATCCTTGTCTATACTACCTTGCAGAAGAATCTTATTCTTTAAACATTTCAACATTTGTTGCATTACAACCATAAACTGACCCAAAATAGATCAGAATTGTAAAATGGAAGAAGAATGGTCCCAAAAAGAATGACAGGCGAATATATTTTACTGACATACCTAACAGTTTCAGTGCAATCATTTACATTCGAAAGTCCCTTAATTATTTAATATATACAGTCCAGTTGTATTTAATTTACTCTAAGTAGAAATAGTGGTGTTCAATGGAGGCCCTTGATTTGAGGACACAGAAGAACAAGCCAGGGATGGAGTTTTTGGAGAAATATAAAGCAGGGTTAGGTTATAAAACAATTTCCTAAGCTTTGAACATCTTGCATAACTTGGGAGGTGAAACGTGGTCAAAGCATCATTCTGCGGGGACAACATTTTCAGTAGGGTTAGGGTATTAAATTAGGATAGCCTCGGCCTGATGTACGACACATTCATTCAAACACATTCAGGTGTTTGAATGAATGTGTCAAAGTCCACACTTAAATCCAGACCTCGTCCATCCAGTCAGACTGAGTTTGAGCTATTTTTCAAATTAGGAAAATAAATGTTATTTCTAGGTGTTCAAAAATGATTGTGACATACCACAATAAGAATATTCCACAAATTATTGACACATTTTTTAGATTTTCTGTGTGAAAAACTTTAAAAACCAAGTAATGTGAAAAGTTTTGAGGGCTATAAATGCTTTTGGAAGATATTTTACATTTTAAGGCTTCATATTAGGGCAACACATTTCCTGTCCAGTTTCCAAAAGGTAAATGTTTAGTTAATGACGTTTAATTTCAGTCTGCAATTTAAACTCTCTCCTTATGCTATATAATTCACCGATGGCCATTCTCTGTCCTTCTTCAGAGTTGCTTCTTTTGATGAAGTATATTTTTAAGAAGGTATTTACTGTTTAGCAGCCTGCCACCATCAACAGGCAACCTTTTCCTGAGAGGTCACATTTAAACACAATCTGAGTGCACCTGAAGCTATTTGTTGCATTAGATGCTTCCCTGCATACAAGTAGCTTCTGCATTTTAAAACTCTTCGTGTTCATGCCTTCTTAAAGTAGCTTTCTTGATACAGAAAATCTCACATTATGCTGTTTACGCTTCCAGTAACCTTAGTAGACATCTCGCTTTCTTCAAAATGGACGGAGTCAGTCTTCGGCTGACTATTGAGAGGCAGCTGCTTTCGAGCAGGAAGAGTTTCTACACATGGTACATAAATCTGGTATACACTGTTCGAATTAGAGTTTTGTGACAGTGGTGGGAAGATTTGTCTGCAGCAGTGAAAGGCTGTCCTCCTGCTTAGCCTCAGGGATGAGTAACAGTTCGTCTATACATTCAAGCCTCCGCTGGAGCAGAGCACCATTTTTATCTTCGCCGTGGAGAGATAAAAGAATATCTCTCCAAAACTAAAGTTGGATGACAATAAGCCAACTTTTCTCTCAGGTGATGACGTGAATACAGCAATGCTAGCTGTGTCAAAGTACTTTGAGTATTTTTTACTCAAATACATGACAGCATACACATTTCTGACATATACACATGGACTGCTGCAAACTACTTTTTCTGAAGTTTTTTGAGATTTTTTTTTATTTTTACCAGGGTCAGCTTTTGATATCTTTTCTTTTTTATTTTTTTTAATGATCACTCATCAAACTCACGTAGGTACTGAGGCACCTACTGTTGAGACTTGTACAGTCAACTGATCAAATTGCCAGAATTGCACATCTATTTAATATTTGATGGGAGTGGAGGGCTGTTGATGCCTTTCTGTTTCAATCCCTTTGTAAAATCAATGGATTAATTACAATAATATCAGGGTCCTGCCTTGGATCCTAATATTCTTGCAGCATTGGCCGAGTCTTGATATATACTGATGGCAAAAAGAAAACGTTCCCCACAACACCAGTTGTCCTGCAGTGTATCATAACCAAAGGGACAACCTGTTCTCTGCTCAGCACCTCATGGAACCACTGAGCCTCTGGATGTGCAGCTGTGAAGTGCTGGCACATTCCTGAAGAGGACCCCGACTGAACATCTGGTCCCTGGCAGGAATCGGTCAAGTCTCCATCTGTGGTATAGCAACACAGTGCACAATTTCTCGCTGGGGTGGACATCAAGGGATGAGACAACCTGAGACGGCGTCTTCACTCCATGATCTTCCCTGAACCAATGTGATCACAGGGGCTGAGAGCAGAAGTTTTGCCCTGGTGAATCAAAGCACTCCATGTGATCTTTTTAGATGATCACAAATATTGCTTTATGGTCCTTATTCCAACTATATGTTTCTTTTCCATCAGTATATACAGCAAAATGCAATACAGCCCAACTCATTTTACATAATACACCCTGTTCACACAGACATGGTAATTTGCTATTCTTTTGTGAGAGTAATTCACTTTTTTAATAATGCATTAAGGAGTTTTTGGTTTCCAACACCCACAATGTAGGGCACTAACATCATGTCAACAGGTTGATCAGACATTTATATGGAATTTATAAAAGCATACAGACTAAATTATAAATATCATCAAAGGCTCAGTATCCACAAAATATTTTTAGCCTAAATATCAAACCATTTTAAATATTACTATCATTTTAACATCTCAGATTTTGAGCTTGTTGCAATATCATCAAAAGTGAGTAGTTATCTAAATCTACAAATGTGAATTTCCGCTCTTAATTTTAAATACCACACATCAGTAGGGTTTAAAATAAAAATGAATAAAATCAGAAGAGAAACTTCACTGTTTTTCTTCAATATCAGTGCATTTGTTTTGGGAAAAGATCTGTAGAGCTTTGCATGTCGTTTATTGGAGATTCCGGAGGACCCAAGAAGGACTGAGATCATTTGAAGTTGTTCATCTGTTATAAGTTGAGGTCAAAGATTTGAGGAGTTCCTATACTTTGCTTGTTAATTGTCTCAAACACAATTAAAGGCAACAATACCAGTAGTCACACAATACACAATATCATAATGTTGTTGTTTTTTTTTCAAAATACAGCAAAAAATTATTATACAAGGAAGAATCTATCAGAAATCTGTAAAATACAAAAGCCATAGCTGTATATGATTATATGAAGTTAGTAAGTGAATATACTCAATAGAGATGGGCTGGCTATCAGTATATTATGAGCTACATGTGGCACAGCAGTAGTACTATACTTAACCACACGAGATGGCTACTACACATTTTCCGTTCCCACAAGGGAAAAAATAATCAACTGCTTCCAACTATTGAGTCAAAAAATAATGCCCTTCATGACTTGAAAAATAAAGGATTACCATCTATCACAGTATTAAAACTATAGTTTGCAAGCTACTGCCCGGCAACCTGAGTAGATACCCTGACTAATTTACACATTTAATTCTACATTTTCCTTGGCAAAATAAGTGCATTCATTAAATCCTTAAAAATCTCTTAACACATATTCGATTTTTTTAAATTTATGTTGGTATTGTTAGTGAAAGTGTAGGTTTTACACTCAGCAGCAGTGGTTACCAGTGGGAAACCATTGTTTTTGTACCCTTAATTTGCCCCTTTTACACACATTTAAAATGAGAGTAACAATAACATGCATAATCTATAATAACAAGGCATGGTTATAAGTATGTTCAGAACTACTTTAGATACGTAAACATATTATGACACATCAGTGTCTGAAGGGACCCAAAACCTTGTTTGGTCATTTCCTCAGTGAGGATAAGTGAAGTGAAAAGGTTACCATACACAAATGAAAACCCTGGAGGAACTTCTCCCTGTTCTGCCAGACCAAGCACTACACTCACATTAAGAAGATGTGTGTGGACTTCACAATAGGGGTCCATGTGAAACATGGACACTATGGGTAAAACAAGGCTCCATGACTTCTACCCAAATTTCCAAATAAACTGTTTGGAGCCTTGTTGCATCAACAATGGATAGCAGTCTTGTGTATGTCGTCATTTCTGCAGGAATCTTTCAATGGACTGAAGATGGGCGACATTTTGTAGACAGAGTTGTCTGCTGCCTTTAACTTATCCACCAGATGAGTTGGGGCCATTATTACATGAAAGCAGTTGCTTGTTGCATTTGAGATGGTTTCACTTTAGACATGACGGTCATATGACCAATACATGTTCCTCCATTGAAGCCAGAAGTGAGCAGAATCACATCCATGTCCAGATCAAGTACCTTCCCTTTGGTTTGTATTGAATAGGCATTTAACATTTCAACTGAGAGCTCCTTCCGAATAGGAGGATATGTCAACACGAACAAAGTTTCATTTTTATCTGGGCATTTTCTTGTAGGGCATCAGTATCTTTTGGGGACCTTCTTTTTCGGCTTGGCACTGTGGGAAATTCGCCATCATCATGGGTCATCTTCTGTTTTTTTATGGCCTTTTTGGGGTATCATTGATCTCAGGGCATCTTTTTCTTGGTCGTGTGGTCTCATTTATCACAGGGAACCTTCTTTCATTTGCCTTGATGCTGTGGGAGACTCACCAAATAGTGGCGTGGGTTTTCTTCCAACACAAAATGTTGCAGGAGTGGGAGATGAGGGAGGGGGGCAACTGGGTGGATGGGATGGGAGTGGAGGACGTTTGTGGGTAGGTCCAGACTTATAACCTGAGTCAAATAATGAGGTCATTAGCAGGACTCTGGAGAACCTGACTGCACTTGGGAGGTGATTCAGTTCTTGGATTCAGGTGTGTTGGATCAGGGAGACATGTAAGAGTTGCAGGACACCGGCCCTCAAGGACCAGGAGTGCCCACCCCTGGTCTAAACTGTCAAGCAAAAATTTAAAAACGCATTTTTTACATAAATCTGATAAATTAAGTAATCTTTAAGAACCATACTGTTATGACTGTTTGCGATAGCATGTGTGTAATACTTTGTCAGAAGTTATATTTGTAGCCTACTCTCTGGTTATATCACTGTGACAAAGTTTAAAAGAATTCATTTTCATCTATATAGTCACTGTGGCTTTATAAACAGACAGGTCTCTGTTTTGTTAATTTTCCCATTGACTTTAAGTCTTAGTTGGCCTTGCTCCGTCTCCTGACTGTTCTAAACCACGTTCTGCCGAACAAAACGCAACGTCAACCCTGAAAGGAAAGTTTTTGTTGACTTTTAACTTGTATTATATCACTGACAAGGACAGGATGCATTGTCTGTGCCAGGAAATTTTAAATATTAAAAATTGCTATAGATCATAATTATCGGTCAATTTTAAAAGAGCAAGAACAGATGATCGGTTGGATTTTAATGTTGGTTTTGGGTAAATCATGACCTGTCTCTTGTCAGGTTTAGGTCCATGTACTTCAGTCTAAATAATAAGTGCAATTAGTTTTCTTTTTAGTTCACAGCATCTTGATTTATCTCATCACAAGCTGTAAAAAGATTTGAGGGTGATGTAGTTCAGTTGTACACACGCCTACATATCCAGTCTCCATTATGTGCTGTGAAATTAACTAGAGTAGCTTATAGATTTTCTGTGCAGAAAGGGCACTTAAATGAGTTGTTCTTTCATTGTACTTCCTGAAATTTAAGCTGACACTTTGTTTTGCTCTTCCTGTGTATAATTTGAGAAAATTGATCCCAAGCAGCTGTAACGGGAAAAAGCATGACTTTTGTTGATGAGGGTCAGTGTTGACAGCATTTTGTTTATTTTACAGAGCACATGTTCTTTACAATCTATATTGTTTAGATTGTAAAGTGTTTTATTTTGACATGCTTTCATGGCGTACATATCTTGAAATCAATGTTCCAAGTAATTTAATCACTCCGCAGCAGATATCTAGATCAGCTGATGGTAACACACAAGCACCCTCTACTGGCCAAAAAAAAACATAGAGTAGACCTCATTTAATATTCGTAGTATTTCAAAATTTATAATATCTGCGTGAGAGAAGATTAAAAAATTTTTGGGAACCTCTGTGGAGAAATGCAATATAAAAATAGAATTTTATAGTAATGAAGAGTTTAAAAAAGTACTTTACATACTTAAAATAATTATCTTAAAACATAGCTGGATTTATGTGTGAGTGTTTTCCATGTTTGGAAGGTGAGAAATGTGAATTAGAACAAGCTAATATTCAAATTAAATGATTTAACATTTTGTAAGATTATATTTACAAAATGTTAAATCATTTTGTAAATTATATTTACAAAATGTACAAAATAGTTGACTGATAGGGAATAGTTCTAGGTCTGGGAGTAAAAATTATATTTAAACAGAATAACTAAGCACTTAAAGGCTTGGATCTTGATTATTGGGTGTATTGTTTTAATAATTATAAGATTTAGTATCTTCTAACTTTTATATAAGATACTTTGTAACAAACTTATGCACACATTTTCAGCTGCAATGTCACAACATCTATTCACAAATAAACTTCCTTTTTACTCAGATTGTTCCCTGAGTTGCCACACATACAACTACTGTTTTGGACGACATACAACTTTGCAGCATAGGTTCAACCTGTTTACACATTCTGACACATAGCACATAGCTATATATTGAACAAAATGTTTTACCAAAATTTTACTTGTAAAAATAAAAATTCACCTCATTAAATTCACATAAGCAACATTCATATACCTTTGAATTATTTTAGAAGTTGTTGAAATTATAAATTCATTGACTTTCACCTTTCTTTTTCTTTTTTTAAGGAAAACTACAATAAACTCATGCTTTTCATATTTTTTTCTTAGTGGCTTTCAAACCTGCAAACTGAAGGATTTTCACCCGATAGAGCTACTTTAAAACCATATTTAATTTTTATTATTTTATTGTTACCAAGTATTTTTACAGTAATTAGTTTAAGCTTAATCAAAAATAGTCTGATATTTATGGAGTATTATGGTTTAGGTAAATGGTAGCAGTTTTTGCCCTTTTTTAAAATGCAAACTAGTGGCTGTAGATGGCTACATAGAGGATCTCCACAAGATGTTTATATCACCTATTATTTAAAAAAGTGATGGCTACAGTTTTGTAGATGCAGAATTAAAATGCCAGATACCAGAAAATTGAGACAGGCATTCATGCATAGGTTCATTCATACGTTGAACAGGTCAGGCTATGCAGGCTTGGGAATTTTTTAAAAAACATGACACTGATGACTGTTTCATTGGCCTGCTTGAACCCTGGCTTATAATGAACTTGGTCTTTGTTCTGGATAAGTAAAGGATTGGTCTTACTACAACCTGGTAACCTCGATCATTTCTGACATTGTTTGAAACACGAATAACTGGCCCTAAACTACTCTGTTGCTCAAAATACATTCTGAAAATGTTTTGGTATAAATTCCCACTGCAGACTCAAGGTAGCCACTCTTCTGCTCTAACTAGTTAGACAAGATACCTTGAGATATAAGGACTTTTTAAATCAAAGACTGGAGTTGTCGGGACATATTTTGCGAAGATTTAAACAATGTTTTCACACAGTTAACAAGCTGCAAAAGTTTCAAAAACATGGCTTCTGACTTGCTTGGAAGCAAATAAACAAAACACAGCAGGGTTAACATATACTAACTACAATATTTTATTAGACTCTGACCACAAAGGCAAACAGGATTAGGTTTAGGCTAAAACCACTTTAGTTAGTTTACATTAATTTGTTTGATTTCAACAGATAACAGGGATTCTTGTTGACATTTAGGACAGCTTTAAAACCAACTAACATCAACCTGGAAAAAGTCAGAGACTCACCAAAGATGTCTAAGTGTACAGGTGATTCCAAAGTCACCTAAGAAACGATAAGAATTTTGTCCACAGTTTTTTGGGCAAAATTTTGAATCTTTTAGGGATTAACTATCATCAGACCTTCTGCTCAAATATTTCCTAAAATTTATTGAATGTATACTAAGATATACTTAAGAGTATATATTCTTTAGCTATAATCCTGTGTATAATAAACCATGAGTCCACTGTACCATAAACCCATAATTATATCGATTAAAATAAACGTTTAACAGCTGAATTTGTGCCATACACTTAAAAACTAAATAACATTGTTACCATTAATGATGCACCTTTGTTTGGATCAAGTCAAGTAGCAAAATAAAATACTGAATAATCTTGTAATTTATATTCCTGAAACTGCCTGCACAAACCTGACTATGCAAATTAAGGCCTGAACATTCTCCAAAAGAACAGCTCAAGGCTACATAAAGTTCTTGTTAGCAAAGACAAGTCATAATTATGAAGAAGTAAAGTGGAGATCTCCAAACACCACACAAGGAAAAAAATTTCCTGTCCAGAATATGCATCAAGAACAAGCAAGAACAGAAAGACGACGTTTCTCTGTTGTTTCAAAGTATGTATTGGCTTTTAGTCTGAACAAGAGAGCCTGAAGACTTTCATGAGCCTAGTGATTGACAGGAAGTACGAATCTAACAAGATAAGAGTTGAAACATTTGAAAGGAAAATTCCTTCACTCCTTCATTTTACCTTAAGGTAAAACATATCGGTGTATAGCAAAAGACAATTTTGATCAATTCAAAACAAAATTAGAAGGTTGTAAACGCAAATATTACAGTTAGTTCAAGAATACATAAAGACATCAGGACATAAAACATTACAAAGCAAAAAGTATGCAAATGCACAACATAAATAACTAAACAGGAGAAAGAGTTGGCTTATGTGTGGCTTTCATGGACTGTGATATTTGATGATAAATCCTGAAAAAGCATAAGCCCAAGGAATTGATGGTGGAACATTTGATTTGTGTGATCCTAAAGAAACACATAAAGACGACTTCCTTAAGAAAATAACCACATTTCCAAAGTCATTGATTTATTTTTGGAAGGGATGTTCAGTAGAGACAACAGAAGAGAAAGAATGTCATGCATATATGCAGTTAATGCATATTATACAAAATTTTGTAATGATTTCTTATCTAACATGACAATGACCCAAAGCACATAGCATAGATAACAAGGGAGTGGCTTCAGGAGCAGTTTGAGTCTTTGAAAAGACCCAAAAATCTCTTCACCTGCACTTCCAAATATCTGACAGGTCAAAAAGGAAATGCCCATAAGAAGTCGGAAATGTTAGAAAGTTGCTTTTCCAAGCTTGCAGAGATATAAACAGGAAGTCTGGGGGGGGGGTAATTGGTGCCCAAAGTGCTAAAATGTTTGTTTTTCTTTAGAAATGCTGTACATTTAACTTGTTCTTAATACGTTAGAGGTTCTAGTCCTTCACAGGAGCTGGTGTTAGCCAGGTATGATTCTATCAAAGACCCGGTGTGATTCTCTATCACCCAAGAGCAACTTCATGAACATCTCATCTAGTTGATATTTGATACTAGTTATCTTTATGTGTGTGTGTGTGTGTGTGTGTGGTGGATCACAGTGGATGAAAACATTTCAAAAATACAAATCATATTAATTACCCCAGTTTCACAACCTGTTGCCTTAAGTTAACAACACAGTTTTATACAAAAAGTGATGGTTGTGAATAACACAATCTTAAGCAGCTGATGTTTCATACACACCAAAAATGCTGAAAAGATGGTTAAACACAACTTAATAGGAAGTTTTGTCAACACTACCAGGAGATAATAAGGGCATCTTATAAGACCCATTTTCCTAAACTCTGCAAGATGAGAGACAGTTAGCTTGTGATATTCTGCTAAAATGACATTTCATTATTGTAAAGTGCTGTGCTGTTAAGGATCTATGATTGGTCAAATTTAAAACAGGTCAAAGGACCTGTTTGATTTTCTACCACCCTAAAGTCACCTCATAAAGATGGTGGCTTTGAACCACTGTGGCGTTTTTGATTGTCCGTTTGCCATTTGTCCGCCTTTTATGTCCTGATGAAAGTAATAGTTTCCTCTGGTCCAGCATCAAACTGGGTTTTGTCAACATTTAAATTGTTTGGGGCCAGAGGTTTAACTTTTTCAGTGGAAACACACAGAACTGGAACTGGTTTGGTGAAAATGGCCCTTTTATCAGAAAACAGAATGAAAAACAAGGAACACAGAAAGAGCAGGAGCATATCTGTGATGTGCTCTAAAACAAGTTTAAGTTATAAAACAATTTCCCAAGTTTTGGACATCTCCACATGCTATTTTACAGACATTATCAGAAGATGGAAAGCGTTTATCATAACTGTAAATCTAGCAAGACTTGGCCAACTACCTAAGCTGTCAGGGTGTGGCATAGCACTGAACAGAGAAGAGACCAAAAGGCCTGTGGTAACAAAGGAACTGTAGAGATCCAAAATTATTGGGAGGAGAACTTCCACCAAATCCTGGCGTTTTTGAGAAAGTACCTAGAAAGAAGGGCGTCTGATTTGGTCACATAAGGCCAAAATTAAACTTCACATGCAAAATGATGTGGATGGTGGAAAATCAGCACAAGTGAAATGTGGTGGGGATGATTTTCTTCAGAGACAAAAACTGGGCAGAGTTGATTCAAAGATGGATGGAGCTAAATGCAGGGCAGTGCTGGAAGAAAACCTGTTGAGACTCAAGATTTGCTTACATCAAGACAGTGAACCTAAAACATACAGCTGGAGTAACAGTGGGACAGTTTAGATCAAAACACATTCATAGTTTAGAATGGTCTAGTCAGACTTTTTTTTAGAAAACCATTAATCCAGTTCCTTGTATTTTGCAATTATGCACTGCTTTGTTTTGGTCGATTCAAGAAAATCCCAATAAAAAGTATTAAAGTCTGTGGCTTTACCTATAGGCAATGTGGAAAATTTCACAGGGTATGGAAACCTTTGCACGTTGATGTCTCTAACTATAACCCATCTGCTGTGAAGAGGGAGAATCGATTTGTTACTTGGATGATTTGTTCAGTTCAGCAGAGGAGGACAGTTTAAATACCAAACTGGCCACAACAGAGATTCAGAATGTTTTTTTCTAAGCAACAGGGTATTGATCTCTGAAATGAGAAATGACAAAATTTTTTGGACATTCATTTAACCCAGTGAAACATCTGCTTTTTGGAGAGAGCTAATAATATTAATATTATTATATACTCTTTGTTTTGAGAGGTAGGATCTGCAGTAGTTTGTCTTAACGATGCAAAAATGAAATACCCAATGATGATGGGATTATCTCTGTTCATTAAATGCACAAAAATTGAGAAATCACTTTCAGTTTGTAAACACATCAACATAGAGTACATCATAATATTTGCATTTATAGTTCAAGAACAAACATAAAAAAACAGTGTTTTATATCTATACTAACTATCCCCTTAAAATTGTGGATATGTGCAAAAGACAAAAACCCTATATCAAGTAGTACAGTTTTTAAAATCAACGTTACAAATTTATTGTTTCATAAGGCTGTTTTCTGTTCAAAGAGCTAATTTAGTTGCAAATTTTATTGCAAGTATTGATGTAAAAAGTAATTAGAAAACATTGAAAATAAAAAAATTGAAGTTAAAAGAAGTGAAAGATACACTTTTTCAAAGACAGCCTTGAAATACAAGCAAAATGACAAAAAGATGATCTTAAAAATGTAGAATTTATTGAAGGGAAAAATGTCTCCGTAAGGAAAAAATCAAAAACAATATTCCATTGCTTTTTGCTGCTAATTCATAAGGTTTTTTATTATAATTTATTCTGCAGCAAATATGAATTTATTCTTCGCTCGCACTCTAACAAAACGTTTTATGTGCAAAGTTCACATGATTAGAAACTATTCTAGATCTAGTCTCTGTGTCTTCAAAGTGGCATCTAATTAGATTTACTTATTTGCTTATTTTGATTTTAAGCCTAACTTGTATATTTGTAACATTATTATAGTTTTTTTTAAGAGTATTTGCTCATATTTTATTTCACAGCTTTTACTTTCATTGAAAGTGAAATGCTACCTAGCTGAAGATCTTAAAATAAATCATACAGACTGATAAGTTCATTCAATGATATAGCTCATTTAGTTATATAAGTTCAGTCTGATATTTTTTTCCTTGGTTACATAACAACAGAAATTTCCTCTTAAGAGTTACTGCATTGAAGCTAGGCCTGATTTTCTTGTACACACCAGTCCAGAAATAAAAAAAAAACAAAGTTGTATGCACAAATGCAAGTAAAAAAGATTGTCTTTTAGATAGGAACAGTTTTTTTTTTTTTTTTTTTTTTTTACCAGCATCTTGGAGACCTGAGCCCTTCTCCTGACCTTAATTCATATTCTGGTTCATTCATACATGTGAAACACTGAAATTAGGAAACAAAATTATGTTCACTTTATGTGCATCTTAATCAAATATTCATGTATACAGAATAAATATAACATACTAGAGAAAACTAGAAAGATAAATAAGTAGTAATCAGTGACCAATTTGAGCACGTTTTTCTCATATTAATAAAACGCCACATTTTTTTTTCTTTTGTCCTCGTTTTTAGCAGCTGATGAGACCAGTGACAAGCCAGAGCCTGACACTGAGGCCATATTTGTTCCGAAACAAGAGAAGCCCACAGCAGACGCTCCTCTACTCACCCAGCCAGTAGCCAAGGAACCCCCAGTACAGAATCCGTCTCAGGAAAAGGAACCTGAAAGTACTGATGTGTCCGATCAACCAAAAGCTGCAGAAGATGTCTCACCACCACCAACATCTGAGAAATCTGATCAACCTGCTGCCACACAAGCTCCGCCCATTTCAGCTGTTCAACATCTAGAAATGGGCGCCCTGATCGTCAAAAAGACGGCATATGTTATACCAAAGAAGCAGCCTGTAACTCAGTCTTCATGCAGCCAGCCGTCCCAGAAAGCGTCTGCAGTCCCCGCTCTGCTGAGCGAAACTCGAAATCTGCTGGTGCCTCCAGCACCCAGCGCTCCGTCCTCCAGACCATCTCAGCCCAATAACCAGATCCGACAGAGCATCCAGCGCTCCCTTACCGCCATCTTGTTTAAAAGGTGAGAACCACTTTAGAGACTCTGAAGCATATACGGTTATTGACAAATTTTATTTTAATTGATTTTATGATGATATTGAGTGAATACAACTTTAATAAATCAAGGTTTGCTGTTGTAAAGAAGATGGAGCCAAAATTCCTCAGTAATGCTTTAAAAGACGAAATTAGAAAATCATGCAAAACTATATTTATTTCAGTGATGGAACTCACCGATCCAAGCCTTGTGAATCTTCCCCATTGTTTCTTAATTGGCATTGCTGTGCTTTCTTTTATTACTACACCTTTTTCTTCCACCCAATTTTCCAATAATATAGCTGGATAAAATTTTTATTTATTTATTGGTTGTAGGTATTGGATTGGGGTTTTCATTAGCAATAATTGAGACTAGTACAAAAACATTTTAAATGCGTTACTCTGTGTCATCAACTTAAAGGGATTCACTTTTTCAAAACCATTAATAAATAATGGTTTGATGGTGATATAATTTCTTGGTACACCTGTAGTTATTCACACTATTTTACGTTTCAACATCAAGTTATTATCAGTAGCAGAACTTTAAAACAATTGTGCAAACGATTGTTTCAAAAAAAGAACCCCACGGTTTTGGTTTCTGGTCACGTCAGATCTTCATGACTATCCAAGCTTGTTTCTCATTAAAATAATATTTTCCCCTCATAATTTTATGACTTTCTTCTGTAGATATTGCATCTTTTTCTGCAACTATTATGACTTTTTTCTTGAAATAAAAAAAAATTCTTATAAACTCTAATATTTTGTTATGCATCAAAAAATGATGCATAATGCGTTTTTGTCTGGATCTCAAGAATAACATTTCTATGTTGGTGTGTAAAATGATTGGAGATATATTTTTTCTTTCTTCAGGGTAAGTGACTGTGAAGATCTGGAGATGCCTGAGAGCGAAGTTGTAAAACTTGTTGCTGGCATTGAGAAGGAAATGTTTGACATATTCCGTAATACAGACAGCAAATACATGAACAAGTATAGAACTATAATGTTCAACCTAAAAGATCCAAGAAATAAGGTTGGTTGACATCTTAGTGAACTTTTTTTTTGTATTATTATTTTTCTTAATCTGATTCTTTATATTGCAAATGGGATCTTTTTTTTCCATTGTGAAATCAAATGTTGGCCTTTTTTACTGTTTTCTAGGGCTTGTTGTATCGGGTTGTAAATGGAGAAATAGGCCCTTTCAGACTGGTCAGAATGACCCAAAAGGACATGCAGGCTACGAAAGCCCCTGAGCCAACTACTAAGGAAACAACTCAGGTAAAGAATATCTGAAAACAAAAGGAGATTTTAATGGATTATATAAAACAAATGAAAAAGATTGAGTGATTTGACTGTTTTTGATTTTAAAGGTTAAAGTTGAAGCTGCTAAGGGGACGAATATCCCAAAGCCTGAAGCCGTGAAGATCGATCTGCCCAGTTTGAATCCTCCTAGACCTGAAAGAAAGGCTGAGAGCACGGTCTGTATTATTGTCACTACTCTTGGAACCTTTTAATGTTTTTTAGACTTATTTTGTATTTTTATTTTACATTTGATTCTTAGGAACAGAAGAAAGTTCTTCCTTCTCAAGCTTCCAAATCTAGAGTTATGCAACCAAGCAAGAACAAAAAGATGCCAGATATACTTTCCTGCATGCTTAAGGATACAACATCAGAACACAAGGCTCACCTCTTTGACTTGAAATGCAAAATATGCACAGGTAAATACAAAAAACAACTTTATTAACTGTTTTAACTACTACTATTATACAGTAAAAATTTATGAGTTTCGAGTTTACTTTGCTCTTTGACTTCAGTGCTTTGTTGTAGCGGTAGAAGCTGTTTTGTATTTTTGCACTGCTTAGTTTTTTACACAGAGAGGGAGATGAAAGTCAAAAATGATATTTGATAATGAGATTGATATACAAACTATCTAGACTTGTTTATGTGCATTTAAAATAACTTTTTTTAATACTTAAAAATATTTATGTAATCTAAATAATACTTACAATGTATAATTGACGAGCATGTAAAGTTATCTTAAAATGCTTTGGTTAAAATGATTTTGTATTCATTCTTGAAGGCCAGATGCAAGCTGTTCAAGGTGAAGAACCTGCTAAGAAAAAGTCAAAGGTCTCTACATCAAGAGACAAGACTGATAAGATATCTTGGAAGAAGCCTGGGGGAGATGTGTCTCCTCTGTTGGCACCACCTGACACACCTGAAATGGAGTCTCCTACATCTTCACTGATGGAGCCATCGTCCCAAATTGACATTGATTCTCCAAAATTGACAATTGTTGAATCTCCTGCTTCCCCGACGATAGATTCTCCTGCCTCCCCTGCATTAGAGTCTCCTGCTTCCCCCATCATGGAGTCTCCCGCTTCTCCAACTCCAGAGGGATCCACAGTGCCTGCACCAAAGAGATCATATACACCAGTTGTGATTCCCACTGTCTCCACTGTAACCATTACAAGACGTGACCCCCGAACTGCAGCAAACAGATTTACTGCTTCCTCAGGTGGCAACTCTGGCCTTAGTAACATTGTTTCCAAACAAGCAGCTCCTTACGCTGCTATAAAAGGTAACCTGGCACCGAGCTCAGCACCACCACCCTCAGTACCACCACTAAAACCATTACCCAAATCAATCTTAATGAAGCCATCCTCCTCTTCTGACCCAAGACTTAGTGGTGCATCCTCCAGGTACTTAAAGAGTTTCAATTCTAAATCTTGTTTTAGTCTTTTTGGGAAGAAGTAAGTTGTATTCTTCCATCACTTGTGTTTCAGAGCCACAGTTTCTCAAACCCCAGCAGATGGTGATACTACACCATTCCTAGCTAAACAGGGCATACTGTGGAAAGGCTTTGTAAACATGCTCACAGTGGCCAAGTTTGTGACGAAGGGATACCTGGTTTCAGGACCGGCTGAAAATATTAAAGTGGTATAGTAATACACTATGATGCTTAATGCTAGCTGAGCACATCTGCCTCTCTCATAGAGGAAATTATTGTAAAACTACTTTTTTGTGTGTTGTGCAGGATTTGCCTGATACCATACAAATCGGGGGGAGAATCTTACCTGAGACTGTGTGGGATTATGTTGTAAAACTGAAGACCTCAGTTACAAAGGCAAGCAAGATGTTTTCCATATTTATGCCTTCACCTTGCAAGATGGTGTTGAGGGTGTATCAGTTATTTTTACTCATTCTTCTGTTTTGTTTAGGAGTTGTGTGTGATCCGGTTTCACCCTGCAACAGAGGAGGAAGAGGTAGCCTACGTGTCCCTGTTTTCCTACTTCAGCAGCAGAGGCCGTTTTGGTGTCGTTGCCAACATAAGCCGTTCCATCAAAGATGTATATCTTGTCCCTCTTGGTGCTAATGAGTCAGTCCCATCCATACTACAACCTTTTGAAGGTCCAGGTATGAAAATATTTTACTTTTATGTTTTATCATGCTAGCATCATGTTAGGTGAAGTTTAACTTCACCCTATCTTTAAAAGTTCTTTATTTGAATTTTATTTTGACCAAAAATGCACTGATCAGGCTTTCTCTGACCAATTCAGGGTTTTGCTGCTGATTCTATTTTGATAACATTTTTCTACATAACATATAAACAAGAAAAAAGTGCAACAAGTTTGTTGATAGAGATAGGAGTTTAGAATCCAACAGAAGATGAAAAAAAAGACTTTCCCTAACCTTCTTTAATTTTTACTGATGAATTTGATTATTTTACACACAAAAGAGTTCTTTGTTTTAAAGAAGTACAAAACAATGTGATTTTTCTGACCTGCTAATCACTCATTAGGACCAATAAAGGGAAAATTTTACAATTCATAGGTACATCTTCTGATGCATAGAAAAGTACCTGTGTTTTATGTAGCCTAAATTCAGCTAAAGTATTGATATACATACAGAAACTTGTTAGAAAGGTCCATGTATTTGTTTCTAATTCTCAATTAGGAATATTTCAGAGCTTTGAAGTTGTATTTAAGTAAAATAATTTGGAATACTTTGTTTAATTGATTTTGTTTGTTTTTTCAGGCCTTGAAAAGAACAGACCCAATCTTCTTTTGGGTCTAGCAATTGTCCAGAAGTTAAAGCGTCCAGGAAGCTTGCCTCAGGAAATTGAAGAGAAGAAACCCAAAGTTAGCATGTCCAAAGACCCTATGTGGATTCCAAAACCACCAGTCCTCTATGGTTCTGACAAGTTGGACATGTTCAAACCATATGATCCAGAGACTCCTGCTACTTCCTCCCCTCCTGCTTCGCCATCAGATTCTTCCTCTTCCGGCTCAATTACCATACCTTCCCTCTTAAGTTCCATTAAAGCAACTCCTTCAGTCTCATCCATTGCTACCACTGAGTCCACATCTGTTAGCAACTCAGTCAAGAATGTTACACCATCATCTGGCAATAATAACCCATTACAGACTATTTTGAAGACATTGTTTGGGGGAAAGGAGTCAGACCCAACAACCTCCTCTGACGGGAGTTCCCCCAAAGCAACAGAAAGTTCCAAGAAGAAACCAGTGTTCCCTAAAGTGTCTGGGCCTATGGTTGATCCAATAGTCCAGCAGTATGGACAGAAATCAAAAGTCAAACGGGTAGAACAAGAAGAAGAAAAGGAAGATGACTTTGACAGACCCTATGACCCTGAAGAGGAATATAATCCTGCAAAGGGATACAAAATCTTTACTCCACAAATCACAGACAGTAATAAGACTGATGACTCTACATTATCAGGCTTGGTGGAAGACGATGTGGCCTATGATCCAGAAGATGAAACTATTTTTGAAGTATTTCAAAGTGATGCTGTCGTAACAAAGCTCCCCATTCCAACCCAAAATGCAGAGACACCAACATTACCAACACCAATTTCGGATTCCACTCCAACCACACTTAAATCTAACCCAACTTCTGTAGTGTCGACTTTTCATACAGGTGCTGTAGTTGTCTCAGCTGCAACACTGAGTGAACAGCAGCGGATGCTTGAGGAACTTAATAGGCAAATTGAAGAGCAAAAGCGACAGCTAAAAGAGCAGGAAGAGGTGCTGCGTAAACAGAGAGAAGCTGTGGGTATGTTTATGGCTCACTTTTCTGTTTCTGATACATTGATGTCTCCTCCCACAAAATCTTTGCCACTTGGTCAGCTGTCAGCTGTGCAGAGTGCTGTAATACCAACAGACTCAAAGCCTGCAGAAAAATCTGACAAGGTCAACAACAATACAGTGATGGAAGATAATTCTGCTGTAAAGTCAGAAACTGTTAAGCTAGACCATACAAATGTCAGTGATACCACAAATACACTGACGGAACAAATGGGAATGAAAGAAAATGCAAAGGAATGTGAGAAATATTCATCTGCTGGAGAGATTGAGGACTCTGATGTAGCTTATGACCCTGAAGATGAGTCACTTTTTGATGAAATCCAAGATGATGTATTTAAGGGAGGGAGTGCAAAGACTAATGATGCTTCATTAAGGACTGGGGATAGTGTTGGGAATAAAGGCGATTCTCCAAATTCACACCACAGCAGAAGGCGAAGGTCGTCACCTAAAAGACGGAGTCGTCGAGAAAGGGATCGCAGAAGCCCTTCAAGAAGGTCACTGAGGCGTTCTCGGTCACATTCTAGGAGACATAGAGACAAGGATAGACACAGAAGTGAAAGAGAGAGGTCAAGGCACAGAATAAGAGATCAATCTGATTATCCAGGACACCATCAAAAAGACCATGCTGCTAGCAGACATTCTCGTGGGCTAAGAAGGTCCTCATCTTCACCAAGAAGAAAACAGTCTGCCTCTCTTTCACCAAAACGCCACAGGGGAGCTCCTTTACAAGTCATTGATAAAACAAAGCTCAGAAGTGGTCCATGCAATATTTCTGAGACTATAAAGACTTCAATAGAATCAACACCATCAGTTGTGGGAATTAAAAATGAGCCAAGTGAACTTAAGCTTGAGTGTAATCCTGTTGAGAACCCTGTTAAACACTCTGTTGCACTCATTCAAAATGTGAAGACTGAGATTTTAGAACCGTCAATCAGTCAATGCAATAATCAAATTAACAGTTCTCCTAGTCAAGAAAACAAACTGTCTCTGCAGGAAACATGGTTTCAAGACAAAATTGAAAGCAAAATTCCTCTGAGAGAAATTGATCCACCTCTTCGAGATTCTCCTGAAAGTCCAGATCCAGAACCACAGTTTTCAAAACCTTTCAGCACTGAAGGTGACTGTGCTAGAACTGCAGACTCTGAGGAACAAAACAATGCTTCAGCAACATTTTTTAAAGATGAAAATGACTCTGTGGCAGTTAGTTGTCAAACAACCTCCAGTCTACAAAAAGGACCACATATCCAGGACTCAGGACCAGGAAGGGAAGCTGTTTTACACAGTGTTCTATCTGGTCCAAGTTTTCAAAGTACTGGAAATCCAACGGCAAATATAAAAGATTCTGAACACAGTATGACCCAAGCAGATCTAGTGGACAAGGAAATTGGGTTTACAGGGCCTGATAGAAAAGGGCTTGACATGCAGCATATAATGAGAAATACTTTGGGACCCACTCCAAGCACTCAGAACACACCTACAGATGGTTCAGAGAGACTTGTAATGCAACAAGCAACATGCCTTCAGGGCTCAATGTTAAATTTGATGAAAAATCATAACCCCAATGTAACTGATTCACAGACTATCCCAAGTGTTTCAGAAATAACAAATACAATGCAAGGGAAAGAAAGCTCTTCTTTCCAAGTCATTAACCAAGGCGTAACTCACCCATGCTCTAGTGTGATGCAAAATGTTGTGCAAAGTGCATCAAATTCTGAAAGTCCAGTATTAAGAACACAAATTGAGACCCAAAATCAATTTGTTAGAAGCCAGTTGTCAGATAGACCTCTGCCTGGGTCAAATGATTCTATCTCAGCTGTTCAACATCGTAATCCAAATATTAATGACCAAAATGTCGGTTATTACAGAGAACCTTTGCCTTTTGTGAAAACAGACGAGTTAAGATTGCAGCCAAAGAACTCAGACAGCAAGTCAAACATTATGAAAATAGACGCATCATTTGGGAATCCACAGTTTGAAGGAAGGATTTCACATCCTGGGACTTTGGGTTCTCATATTAGAATGGTTAATAAAATGGGTCACAACCCATCTTTTTCTGGATTCAGAGGAGATCAGACACGTTCAAAGCATACTGAAAGTCTTTCCTTTGGTGAAAGAGGACTTGGGAAAAGGGAATCTCAACCCATTAAAGGAGATCCAGACTTCAGTGATGGTCTAGAATGTGGAGACAAGCCAGATATTTCAAATCTAGACTGGAGAGGTCCAAGGTCATTTCAAATAAGTCAAAATAAGGGCCTTTGTCCACCTGAAAGCCCTTTATGTTCAAATCCCCCACAGTCAGACAGTGGAGATGCACAAAAAGGATTAAATAAGGAGTTAACACATCCGGTCAGAACAGGAACATTTACACAAAATGATTGGAGTACCCATCAGTTTGATGAAAGAGTGACAAATTTGGAGAGTCAGGGACCTTGCAAAACAGGCATTCAAAACTTTCAGTATGGACAAAGGAATAAAGAACAAAGTCCAGACAGACAAACTTTCATGCATGATTTTAGGGGACCAAGAGGGACATGTTTTGTAGGACCTAGAACTGAAATAAGAAATTCTGAGTTGCACTTCACAAGAAATGACACTAGACAACCTGTGTGTTCAGATATGATGGGAAAATGGTCAGAAAATAAAGGCCCTGACATTGAAGCCACAATGCATGGCAGGAGAGAACCAGCAGGTCCAGATTTTAAGATACAGGAACCTGAATGGATAGGTCCTAAGAGTGAGAACCCTATTCATAACAGTAGAGGACCAGGGCATCCAGATCCTGTGGGGCAAAGACTTGAACAAAGAAACTGGCCTGAAAGGAGAGGACCAGATGCCCCTGGTTCAGGGATTGATCAAAGGGGTCCAAATATGGAGGGTCCTGGGAATGAGTGGAGAGGAGGAGGAGGTCCAAATTTCAGAGGAGGACCTGAAACAAGAGGCTTGTCTATGGAGCAATACAGGTCTGAAAATCTAGAATTTAGACGACCAGGTTACAATAAAGGAAGTCTTCCTATTGAAAATACTGGTCTCCCAGGTAGAGGAGGTAGAGATCCAGTTTTCCGAGGACCAGGTCCCGAAGGCAGATACTTACCTGCGCAAAGATCTGAGCCAGACAAAATATCTGAACATCCTAATTTTATTGAGCAAGGGTTTGAGAATACAAATGTCATCCTGGGTGGCCCAAAAATCGACAGTAGAATGATAGGAGGTCCAGATTTCAGTAGGCCTGTAAATGAAATGAGGAGTCCTGCTATGGATGCCCGAAATTCTGACAGGAGAGGATCACAAGAACCAGAAAACTGGGGAGCAGGATCTGAAAGAAAAGGAACATATTTGGGGCGTGCTGGGCCTGATAGCACAGAACAAGGACAAGCAAGAATTCACCTGGGTTTAGAAGGTCCTAAGCCTGCACAGGGAGGACCACACCTCAGGGGAAATGTAACAGATGTTGCATGTCTAAATTTGGAAGGCTCAGAACACAGGGGGAGAAGTCCAAATCTCAGAGGTTCTAATTCAGATATGGTGCGTTCAGAATTAAATAGAACAGGACCAGGGGTTCCAAGAACAGGGAGAATAGGTCCTCCAGTTGAATGTCCTGAAGGCCCAAACATTAGAGACCCATGGCCAGAAAGAGTGGCTCCAAATGTGAAACAAGCAAACAGAAGTCCTCCAAGAGACTCTCAATTCAGGTGTCCTGAACAAGGAAGAACATTTTCAGATATGGAGGGCCTGCAGCCTAATAAAAACATGGCACACCCTGAAGAAGTGGAACATAACAGAAATACTGTGGGAGGTCCTGGGACTACAAGGATAGGTCCAAGATTTTGTAGGAGACCAGATTATGAGGGCCCAGTCCCTGACAAACAAAATCCAAGGGGCCCAAGCTTTAGGGAACCCAGGCCTGTAAGACCACGTCCAGGCATGGATGGCCGAAGATCTGACTGGAGAGAAGCAAGTGATTGTAGAGGTAGAGGCCCCAAGGAGGAAAGGGAAAATACAGAGGATCTTGGATATGACAGACAAAATGACTGGGGGGAGGCTGAACCTGTTCAAGAATTTCCTGATTTTGAGGTCTTAGAATCTGATAGGAGAGGTCGACCTTTTAGACCTTCAAGGCTAATGAGAAGAAGCATCAGAAGACCGGGACCAAATGCCCGTGGCTTTGCACCGAGTCGGAGAGGTGGTGCCTTTGAGGGGAAGTGGTTAGACAGAAGAAGACCAAGATTTCAAGAGCCGGAGGGAGGTGAATCTTCTGGAGATGTTTGGGACAACAGTAGCGACAGAGGTTTAGAGACTTTCCGAGATCATCCTGATGAACAAGGTAAAGGCCTTAATTTCCATGATAATCATAGTGAATGGACAGAGGATGGAGAAAATGTGAAGTTTTCTGTTTCTGGAGATGATTGGGATGGGCCTGGTTTTAGACATCCAGGGCCTGTTAGTGACAACCCAGACATGGCTTGTCCTGGCCCTAATAGAGAAAGAGAAGAACATGAATGGACTGAGCCTGATAGAGAAGATTCTGGGACATTTTTCAGAAGGAGAGGGGGTCCATGCAATAGAAGACAAAGCTGGGGTGGAGTTCGAACTAGAGGACGAGGATCGATTCAGCAAAGACATGCAAGCATGGATGATGATTGGAGACATCAGGACTTTGAGGGGGATATTAGAGGCCATGATAGTGGGATGCCCTGGCCTCAAAGGGGAGCCAAACATCCAAACAGGAGACCATTTGAGATGGAGGCTCCAGGAGATCCAGATTTAAGATACCCAGAAACTTCCTACAGAAATTTCAATGATGAAGGTACTGAGTCAGATAGGAGAGTTTCAGATTTTGGGGAATCCTGCTCGGAAAGGCATAGTGCAGACATGAATGCAAGAGCAGACCCTGAAGGATTTGAGCATAACTTTAGGAGAGTAAGAAGGGGTCCAATAATGAGACAAGGGCCTAGCAGCGCAGAACGTAGAGGAGTGTCACCCAATAATTCAGATTTTAGACCTGGTAGATGGGATTCAAACTCAGAGTTTCCAGAATCTGATAGAAGAGATGTAGATAGGAGGGAAAGGGAACAAAGACATCCGGGTCAAACAACTAGCAGGGGGAGAAGAGGTCCTCATCAAGTCAGCCATGGCCCTCATGAAGGACCTCCAGCACCATTCAATACGCCTTTAGGTCCCGGTCCAAACAGAGAAGGACATTCATGCCATGACTTTGACAGCCCACAAAATCAACAAGCTGTGCAATCTCAAAGACACAGAGGTGCCTTACTTCCCACTCCCACTGATGGTCCATTACCGGTTTCAGATCCTGTGATGAATAGTCATGATGCTTCCTCTATGAAAACACCACAGTTTGGCTCCCCATTCAATAGAAACAGGGGAACAAGTAGAGGCAGACCAATGGATAATTGGTTCAGAGGGCGTGCAAGAGGGCCAGGACGAGGTGCTCCTGCTCGTTAACAAAATGTAGGGTATGAAGATGGAATGTCATTAAATTACTAAAACAGAAGTTTAACATGGCAAAGTTATAATAAAAAATAAACAAAGTATGGACCGTCTTGGATTTTAAAACGTATTGATCTAATATTGAGACTTGCAAAAGTCTCAAATTATATATATGTTTTTTTTAGAATTCCAAGGCTATGAGACACTTTAATATTGCTTCCTGAAATGTATGGTTTTGTAAAGGCAGTTTTCATTTATATTACAACTTGACCCACAGGCAAGCCCATTGGTGAAATTTGTAATGATTAACTGATCCAGAAATGCTGAGTTTTTGTGTTAATTATGTTCGACTTTGTTCCCAGTCATAGTAGTTATTTGATTATGACCTACACCTTGTAAATTGTTGTATATTATACCATCTAAGGGTATTTCTGGAAGGAAATAGTTTAAAAAGCTTTGTAAAAAAGTAGTATTTTTTTTTTTTTGTTTGATTTTAAGTCATAACATCACTGTATTTCGTTGTCTTGTTTGTTACATTTTTATGCTCATAAAAATGTAACTTGTTTCAGTGTTCTTTTAGAATGCTACAAGTCAATAAAGCGACATTTTAAAAACTTGTAAAAAATGTAACTTGTCAGTGCTTCTTCACTGGATTTTTGTTTTGATTAGGTCCATCAGTAGAGATATCCATTTATGTTGAAATCATCTTATATCAAGACAAAATAAGCTATTACTTTGGAAAATGAACCGTTTTTTATTATTATTATTTCCAAAAAGAGTAAGAACTTCTCATGTTATGTCACCTACCCCGAAAGTGTGTTTTACCTTTATAAGGTAGAAGGAGGGTTTTCTTTTTCTAGAAGGGTGTTTTAATTTTAAATTTAGAAGAGATGTGTTTTTGTTGAAAGGCTTCAACAGTAAGCATAAAAAAATTATCAATAATGTCAGATTGAAGACAAGAAGGTCATATTTGACCTTCACAGTTTCTTATTGGGGGGCTTAGGGGAATCAGACATTTTAGCAATAACCTTAGGTTACTCCATTCAACATTCTACAGCTGCACATTTTTGTATAGTTATGTTTTTTATTTGCAGCAGTTGGATATTATTACTGAAATAATTGCTCTCATAACCTGCATTTTCCAATATTTCACCATTATCATACTGACATATCATTAAGAATGAATATTTCATATATAAACACATTTATCCTTGCATAGTTATGAGGGGAACTGATGCTTGTCTTTTCCTCACACAGTGATTCTGAATATTTTTTGTCACTTTTCTAGGGTTAATAAGTGCTGCCATGTTTTCAGTATACTTTACTTGTTAAAGCTGGTTTTTGTACATTTAAGTTTATGTTGATTTAGAAAAGTGAATGCCAAAATAAACAAAAACTTGACATCTAATATTCTTTATAAAATTGAGCATTTTATGTTTTAGATAATTGGGTTTTTCTTTAAAGTTCTGATACATTGAGGTCGAACATCAATTTAACAACCATCAATTCAGAAGTTATCTCTGACGTAAGCAAAAGAGATCTAGCTGCAAGGAACTATTTTACTTTTTTATAAGTAAACTTTTATAATTAATTATTTTAGGTATGGATATTGGTATGGGTATTTTGTAGTGCATTCAAAGATGGCGACGGTGTACGTAGCCGAACGTTAGTGTGGTAGTCGCTTAGCTAAAATGCTAATGTAGCGTACACCAGCTAGCTGCTAATTATGGTAAACAACGCTTAAATGCTGAAGAAACAAAATTCGTCCTTTTGGAAAGAAATCCCTCCAACAACCGCCTCGTGAGTAAGAATTCTTTATTGATATCGGTATGGTTAGGTACATTTGTTAAAGAATTTATCAAATAGTTTTTTACTTTTAAGGTAGCCGTTTTCCACTGTCTCATCATAACCAATCTTTATACGTATTTTATGCTTTTTAAATAAAAGAATAACTTGATATATGCCGTGCCATAGTACGTATGTATTAATGTACGCATATTTTGTCTCAGTATTACCAATAAACCAATAAATTCCGCATTTTGTCTTTCTTTAATGAGAGGAAGTTTTGTTTAATTGGATCAACCAGCGGCGTAATGTAGGGCTCCTTAGTACGAAACCTTTAGCTCAACCATTATAAAAGTCAAGTAGCTGAAGAATTTATACTTTTGTTCACATTTTCTTATGCAACGCAGCTGTTTTACCAGCTTTTAACAAAATAGCACACGATGCTTAAGTGAAGACAAAATAATTTCTAAAGTTCTTTTAAATCTAACATCTGAAAAGACTGGTGTCTATTTGTACTTTTTTGAGTTAATATTTTGAAGAACATAATTTTGCCTCAATTTCTTACAGAATTTAGGTCCTCTCTAGCTTAGCATGTCTTGAGTTCAATTTTATTTATTCTTTTGCCTGTTCTATGCAAAATAACTCAAGATTAGGACCAAAATGTTTAATTTTAATCTCATCTAGCCAATTATCCTAACTGCATGAGCCAGCCATCATCTTGTGTCACCATGGGGCTAGTGTGGCATGACTAATATGTCTATGCACAATATCCCCACCTGAGCTGTGATTCTCTGCAGCCCCTCCAGAGTTACTATGGACCTGTTGGCCGCTTAAGACTCCTCTCACATGGGCCTCTTAAGCATTCACAGAACATCCGGACTTATACTAAAGTATTATTATTAACTGATGCAGTCCATATACTAATTTAGTGACATTTTATTTAGGGGGAGCAGAGCAAAGATGAACTGTTACAGATGCATGCCAGACTTGCAGGTTTTGAAAATGGCATAATTTTACTTCCACTTTATACTTAAGTGCTTAAGAAAATACACTGGCGTAATGGTTATTTAATTCAAAACTCTTCATACATCATCAAGTGAACACACCTCTGATGTCATCGGTTTGATTTGGAGCCAAGGTGGATGCGGGACCCAGAGTCAGGGACTGACAACTAGCTCAGAGTTTGATCTAACAGAGATGTCAGATTTTGATTACTCTCACCTTCAGCACCTCAACCAGTCGCAAGTGGAGCCTGGGCTTTCAGACGACTCTGATACCAGTCCATCCTCAGCTGTAGTAGTGGTTCAAAGTGCCACTTGTTCTACAGGGATTTCCCCCAACACGTCTAGTCAAGCCATTGACTTGTCAACTTCAACCTCAAATGATGACCACAATCTTGTAATGCCAGGGGAAAAGACTCCTGTGTTTTACGGTGAGGTTCCAAGTTTTGTGCTGGCCAGAATCAGAGGTGAAGAAAGCCCAATCAAGATGACCGTCAAAGAGGAGTTTTCCAAGAACCGATCCATATCAGCTGCAAGAGTGTGTCTGGAGAAAAGATTCAACAGCATGTGTGCCGACACCACAACGCAGCCGGATAGCCACTCTGCTGTTCTCAGCAAGTTAGTTTCAGTTATATAGTGTAATAATTTTTTTAGGATGTGTAACGCTGTTGAATTCTTATTATTTTTGCATAGTGTGCAGCAACCTTTGTTTTCCTGTTCTCTTCAGTCTTTTGACAGTATTTGAACACTCAGCAGACGCTCAAGAGGCATCCACACATCCTCAGACACAAAAGTGGGTGAAAGCTGACCGAGCAAATTCTTTTAAGCTCTCTAACTCTCATGTCGGAGGTGTTTTCGAACCGATAACCAATGTCTTTGGGCAGGTGGGATACAAATTAACATCAGCAATCAATTTAATAGATTTAGGCAGCACGTTTAATCAAACCTTAATGTTTTCTGCTGCGATTGCAGGTTATTGCACACATGGCTGAGCCCAACATACATCAGGGTTTAATAATGCCCCCCAGTTTTTCATTTAGCTTTCACCCTGAGACCTCTGTGATAAAAACCGTCTACGCTGACAGCAGTAACCCCAGAGAAGAGCAGGAGTTGATGTTCACGGAAAGTACGAGTCATTACTCTAATTAGAAACTCAGTTAATTTCTTTGTCTATTAAACTACACATCATTTTTCAAAGTTTGTGTCCCATTGCTGTTTTACACAGAGGATGTGGTGCCTCATGCTGTCTACAGAGGGCATTGCAGCAGCTTGTGCCCTGAACCTCCCAAAGCTGCTAAAACTGCTCCAAAAACATCCAAGAAGTCCAGGAGGGGCGGCTGCAAAAGAGCCCGACCTTCATTGTCACTGACCCAACGCAAGGAGAAACACAACAGCAAAGAGAGGGAGCGCAGGTGAGCCATATCAAACTGTTAGTTGAATTTCCACCTCGTATTTAAACTATTTTCTTTAGATTTAATGTTGGCTGCACACTCAATATTGCTTTCTACGATATTGCTCACAAAATCCACAACTAATGTGGATTTTGTTAATTTAATTTAAATTAATTAGTTGGATTGATTTTGACATGCTAAAAATTTTAACACAACTACATTTTTTTTGGACATAAAAAAGTTTGTGCTGGAATAGTTTCTCTTGGTTCACCAGGGGCTAATTTTTGCTTCAACTGGGGCGACTGTGACTCTGGAGACAGTAGTCATCTTGTGATAGGAAGGTTGTAGGCTCGATTCCAGCTTCCTCCTTAGCCCCAAATTGTTTACCTATCTGCATATCAGTGTATAAATGTGTGAGCGTTTGTGAGTGCAAATGGGTGAATGTGACTCTAGTGTAAAGTGCTTTGAGTGGTCAAAATGAGTGGAAATATAATATATAAGTTCAGTCCATTTACCATTCAAAAAACTGTCTGATGAGCCACTGGAAAAGACAGTTACTGTGTGCAACTTGTGCAAAACGTGTTGCAGCAGCCCAGACGTCCCCAACACGAATGTTAGCATCCTCAGTTCACTTTTCTAAAGAATGATTTTGAAACAAAAAAAAATCATAAGACTTGAATAAATTATTAAAAGATAAACATATGTAGTATGTGAATCTTAGGAAATTACTCGATAGATAACAATAAAATGCTGCTTGATTTACTGTATGTGTCTGGTGACGTGCAGGAAGAGGATCCGCTCCTGCTGTGATGAGCTGAACACCATGGTGCCATTCTGTGACTCAAACACAGACAAAGTCACAACGTTACAGTGGACCACAGCTTATCTAAGATACATCAAAAAAATGTATGGAGACAGCTTCAAGGAGGTAAGCCTGTGTAGAACATCAACTTATAAAGCCATTTTCAGGCTTTTCTTTTGTCTTGAATTTATTTCTGTTTTCAAGATATGCCTGTATGTAGACCTGTTTTACTGTAAATAGCTTTTATTTCGTTGCAGTTATGTACTCTGTGTGTAGAATTATGAAGTTTTATTTTTTTTGCTTGAAGAAAAGTGACTTCTAAAAACTGTCAGTAGTTTTAGGAGTTGATTTTGAGTCCATCTTCAACTAGAAGATGAAGATGGACTCATCATCTTCTAGCAGATGCCACCTTTCTGGCTTCTGAGTTGAAGTGGAGCTCTGTTACCTGTTACTGATCCAGCCACAGATCCGTCCATCTGATCCAATTTTCTTCTAATATTTCTTGGCCCAGTTCCACCTTGTGTGTCCTATTTAGTCATGGTCGGGTTTCAATCTTCCTTGATCTTGTCTTTTGAACCTGAACACTTTGTACTTATCGGGCCTCCATGCAGGTTGCATTTCTGGAACATAACAGCTCTGGAGTAGAATAGATGTCTAGTTGATTCGTGTTTACGTCTCTCTATTCATTTAAATTTTTCAGAACCAGTTAAGTCTATTTTTTCATGTTTGTACAGGTAAGAAAGCAAAAAAAGTATAGGTGAATGTTTTATTGAGTCCCAGGCGGTGCTAACAGTGAGGCACACTGATAAACTTCCTCTGTGATGGTGCTCCCAGTAAATGGTCAAGAAAACAGCTGAATACAGAATCTTCCAGCAAGCTGTACCTTTTGGTGATGATCAGTATATTTTTGAGCATTACGGAGAACCATGTTACAGGACCAAAATTACAATGAAGTGTCTTTAAATTAAAACTTACCTGAAGTAAAGGAAAGCAGAAGCTGACAAATTGTGATAAAGTCACAGAATAATTAAGATTGGTTGTCAATTAATAATTATCTCTATAAAGTTTGTGCATTCCCAACTTATAAGATATTGTTAATTGTTCAGTTTAGTATAAAAACGGAAAACTCCAAAAGTTATCTTCCACTTCTGAGACCTTTCTCTGATGACTGTAGGTAGGCTGAAAATAATTGAAATGAAAATTTCTTCTTTGGCAGGAGTTTCAGAAGGTCTTCAATAATGAGAGAGAGCGGTTTTTAAAGTCCAGCCCCTCTCCAGGTAAACAACCATCCAACCCAAAGAAAGACAAGACACTGAGCACTTCTCTTGCAGCTGAGCAATGATCTGCTTCACTTTTAATCCACATGTAAGACGGCACTTTAAATTGAGTCAGTAAACCGAGGGAGTCTGTAGGGCTTAACTGAAAAGTTCATTTTATGTGTTTGAAAAGTTTATGATGTAACTCTGGCTTAGAGAGTGGAAAGTTCCCTTTGTCTGATTGAGAGACGCTCAAAGATGGCAGGTTTTCTGCAGTTGCATCGTAAGACCACTAACTGTCACTTTTGTATCAGAATTGCCAAAACCAGTTCCATTCAGCTGATAAACTTTTAAAACTGTATTTCACACTAGATGGCACTCTTTTCTTTTGGAAAATGGAATATGGGAATAAGACTGCTCTCGACCCATTTTGTTTTATTAATGTGTTATTTTTATATTTTATTTAAATGTTCCGTTGTGTTACTTTTACAGCTGATGTTCTTAAACTGACAATACTCTATACGTTGTCTTTTGTATTCATATTTATGCATTTTTATATATAACCTTGGGACACTAGTGAATTAATGGAGTTATAATGAAGTGTTGGGCTCATTTGATATGTAGAGAAGAGTATTGTTTTACTGAAAAGTGGCTTTATTTGTTCTTACAACATGTCGCTGTAGCATCTTACTGTACATACAACAGTCACCCACAATAATAAATACTATTTAAAGTAATGTATATTTAATAGTTACAGCACCGGCGGTACACAGTGGATGTGGTCATTAATGATTGAAAAACCAAAAAAATAAAAATAAACTTTTTCTAATTTCTTTATGAATTTTACATGTCTGATTTATGCATCCACAATTTTTTTATCTTATTCTCTTACCTTTAGTGAATCACCTTCACTTTACAAGTTATATATTAAAAAAAACAAGCTGTAAAAAACCCCCAAAAACATTAAGTTTTTTTTGTTAGTTTTTTTGCATTATTCTACACAATTTCTGGGCACCTGGGTAATTGTTATTTTATTACTTTTACAGTACATATACAGCTCCAGCACCTTTGTCCATATTTTCCACTGTCAGTTTGTATATTGAGGTAACACCTGTGATTCACACAATAAGCCGTGTCAAGTGGGCGTTCACATCAGAGACGGTCACAGTTGTCGTGCCGATGATAATCCAAACAAATGGAGCATCGAAACATTTACAAACTTATGCCAGTTGTTATGTGACACTTTTGAGTCTCTACAGTTGTTCTCTTGTTTTCTTTTCCTTGCCTGATCTGCTTTATTTCAAAATGTTACCTGTAATCTTTTGGGTCTCTCGGTTGCTTTGGTGTTCCTGTCACTCTTGGGATGTTCCTCCATTCACACTTGTAGATGTTATTCCTCCCTTGTGATACATGTATTTAAATAAAGAGGACTTGTTGTGAACGTTCTCTTGTCATTCCTCTCCTCTTCTTGTTAACCTTCCCTCCTAAGAGCGGAGCGGTCAGGCTGCAGGAAGTCATGTTTAATTGTTTTTGGGGTTTGAGGATTTCCCAGCTGGTGACGTTCCCTGGCAGGCTGTTGTATCACAGATCCCTGGAGGACCCTGATGCCCAGTCCTACCTGCCCTGCCAGACTCTCCAGGCTCACCCGGATCTCCAGGAGACCCATCACGGCCATCTTTGACAATCCCACGTACTCCAGGAAGACCTAATGAGGACGAGAAAAGGTTTCAGAGGTCAGGTAAGTGTTAGAGGCAGTTATCCATGTGGTGATTTAAAATATCCAGCTTATACCTTGGTGTCCTTGGTCTCCAGGAGGCCCATCAATGGCTTTGCCAACAGGTCCCTTATCACCTGCCTCACCAACATCACCTGTTATATTAAAAAAAAACATTTATTTCCAGCTTTGTGTCCTCTGAAAAAAAAAAAAAAATTGTATTTGCTTATGCTGCATGTAATACCAGTTTTGTACCTATGAGTATATTTCCTTCCTAAGTAATTCCTCCCAATTCAAATCTCTCTTTCACTTAAATTTCTCTGGTAGAATTTTAACCCAGCGAAGAGGGGGAGAAATTGTGAACAATTATGTTGATTGTTTTGCTCTGCTTTAGATTTGTAGTCTGCCTGTAGTTTTAGCAATGGCAACAGTGAAAGTAAAGGAAGTCGTTCAGTCCACATTGACCATGCTTTCTAAACATTAACCGCCATCTTGTTTGGCTCAGCACTTCTCTCTTGAGGGTGTTTATTACAGCATAGCTACGTTCTGCTAACCTTCATAGCGTCAAACTCATACTTTATACAAATCACAGGCAAACGTTATGAATTGGGTAAAATTTAAAACGACAACAGAGTCCATGCCTTCAGCGACAATTGTTCAGTCCAGACCTTCTGTACGAAAGGAAGCATAAAACAAGTGTTGGGTTTTACCAGGTTAAGTAAAAACAGCTTTTGAACTGTTCTTTTTGAATTAGTGAAACAACAAACAACTTTAACTTTGAATTTCCAAAAAATATGACTTCTTTTTATAGTGTTGATGTCAGGGCCTTTTTAAAATCAGCCTGTTTCATCCATTTCAAAGCAGTTTTGGGGCGAAATAATGTTCTTGCTGGACAGTTACAAAGGGAATTGAAATATTTGGAGGTAGTTTTCTGTCTTAAATATTTCACTCAATTTGTCCAATGTAGCAGCACCACTGGCACTGAAACGATCTGCAGCATGATGCTGCCTGCATGCTGTCACTTTGTTACGCTGTTCAATAACAGTCCAGGAATCGTAAACATTCAAGCCCATCATAAACAGTCAAGACAGTTTAACATTATTGGATGCCGATAATGGATGACACAAAATGCTTCCGGAGAAAAAATTTACGGTCAGACAAGACGATGTTTGATTTATTTGGCGACATTGATGAGGCATGTGGAGAGGAGTCCAGGTGAGGACTCGTTTTGTGTACTTTGTTAGAAACTGTATAATTTCTCGTACCTCTGGGACCTGGATCTCCAAGTTCTCCTGGCAGGCCTCTGTATCCTGGTGGTCCACGGGTCCCTGGATGCCCAACTGAACCAGCAACCCCTTGCTTTCCTGGGGGACCCGCGGGGCCGGGCCGGCCCACTGTTCCTGGGGCCAGGGGCCTCCGCAGGTTGGCCGCTAGCTGTGCAATCTGGTCTGGATGACGGAGGACACCATAAGGTAAGCTCTGGTAAATGTGTGGATCGTGATTGGAGAACAGGTTTAAGATTTCTCACCATCGATCATGGAACCACACAGCTCTCTGATGTGCTGCTCACTTGCTAGTTTACCCTGAAAGACAAGAAGCCATTTATGAAACGTGATCTAAAGTCAGACGATAAAATTAGAGCCGTTTGTTATAACAGTCCTACTCACAGGTACACCGGTCTTTCCTGCGATTCCTGGCAGACCCTGTTCCCCTTGGAAACCCATCGGTCCCGGTTTTCCTGGAGGCCCCCTGGCCCCGATCTCGCCTTGTGGACCTGTCACACCTTTAGGCCCCAGTTCACCTCTCTTTCCTGACTGTGGTTAGCAGGATTTATCAGTTTAATTGCTCAGTATGTTTTGCAGAAACAAGTAATCTTTTGTCCAAACTCCTAAAAACCTCCCTGAGATTTAATCGCTGACTAAACACCACCAGGAAAACAAACTGGGCCTGTTGAGACAGTGCGGGGGTGGGTTCATATGGACTCTTCTAGCCTGATAATTACTCCAAAGAGCACAGCAAACAGTAAGTGAGACTAAGGGAGTGAAGCTCATCAGCGCTGTGTCGCTAATTACACAAATTGTGCTGCAGCTTAGTGTGACTTGTCTTTCCCTCATGGCGATAGCAGCAAACAGGCCAATAAAGCTAAAGCTGCAGTGACAATCTCTAAATAATCCCATTAAACCGGGAATGTGCCGTCATGTGCCGTGACTTTGACGTGCGGGCAAAAACTGCTCAGAGTGAGGCGACATTTTTAATGTTTGGAGAAGGAACAGACGCAGAGGGAGTTTGGAGCAAACTTGCACTGCTAATTACACCCACACAGCATCTGAAGTATGTTTGGCAGACACAAACTGTATTTGGAGAGACACTTTGAAGGCTGAGGTTCTGTAAATGTAGGACAGGGGAATCTGATTAATTATCTTACCTCTCCTTTCTGTCCAACTGGCCCAAACGGACCCTGAAAATAGATAAACACCTTAGTTGTTCAAGCATTTAGTTTCAAATCAGAGTCAGACGAACAAGGCAGATACATTTCAGTATATTGTCAATAAGTTAATTTATTTCACTTATTTATATATTTTCAGAGAGTTCTGTTAGTTTTGGTGATCATTGGGTAACAAGTAATACAAACCTAGGATTCAGTTTCTCAGATATCTAAAATATTACATAAAAAGACAATTAAAATAAGAATTTAAAGTCAGAAATGCCATCCTACTGAAAGGCTTTTCCAGACAAAATACTTGATTGTGGCTCCTTTTGCTTGAATTACTGCATTCAGCCTGTCTCACTGCGGATGATTTAAGGAAGTCCAGGTTGACAATACTCCAAAGCAATCACAAAAATACCATGATCATTGGTACTTTTGGCAGTGTGGGCTGGTGCTAGGCCTGCTGGAAAATGAAATCAGCATCTCCATAAATCTTGTCAGTAGAGGGAAGCAGTAAGTGCTCTGAAATGTCCAAGCAGACTTGATAAAACAGATTGGACCAAGACCAGCAGAAGACATGGTTCCCCAAATCCTCACTGAATGTGAAAGCTTCACACTGGACTTGACACAACTTGAATCATTTTCCTCTCTGCTCTTTCTTCAGACTCTGAGGTTGATTTCTGAATGACATGCAGAGAGGACTTTGCCCCATTGAACATCAGTGTCTTTCTCTTTTTGAAAGTGATAACCGAGGGCCAACCAAAAGACGGTCGAGGAGAGCGCCACATTTTAGTCCAGGTTCAGTTTATCCTGAAAGTAACACTAAAGCACAGAAGTTGAAACCAACTAACTCTCCTTTGTCCTGAGGCTGAAGTGAATGCAGAAAACCTCACTGGAAGTCTGTGAATTTCACCCATTAGCTTCTTCTTCTCCCAAACTCTTCTTTTTTTCCTTCAACATTACTGCTAGGTCATGAAATTAGAAATTTAATTTTTTTATTCTCTAGCATCTGAAAATCAAACGGATACTAGAGAAGCTTCAAGGTTTTAATCCGTTTAAATCTTGTAGAAAAATGCCTCCCATTTTTTTCTAAGTTTTATTGAGTAGTGTGCTGTTTGTTTTATTAGTATTCAAATTTTATTTGATATTGATATCAAAGTTCAATGGAAAGCTATGATTTATGCTTCAGATAAAAATGTATTGATAAGTTAAGAGTTTTATTTTAGTTTTAGCAGAGTTTTGCTGTAACATGCAGCTGATAGGTACTAAAAAACGTTAATTTCAGATTATGGCAGATTTTTAGATTAGGACAAAATACTCACAGGTTCTCCATTTTCTCCTGGTAAGCCATCACTTCCTGCCACGCCCTAAAAAAGGAGAATTTGTTGCTTAAAAGCTGCTTAAAGCATCATATGTTCATTAACATGGTAGAACAATAACATGTTCTATCAGAAAAAGGTTTTGGGTGACTTACTATGTCTCCCTTTGCTCCAGAAGCTCCAACTGGACCCTAAAGAGGTGGGAAATGGAGACGGAGTCAATATATAAGAGACATGCAGAGAATTTGTTGCTGTGACAGCAGGAGGGGAGCGAGGTGGGCTGGTTGAGGGGAACCTGGACGGACATAAAGGGCGGCTTTGTTCTGTCTTCGGGTTCTGAACAGGAAGCCTCCTTGTGTCTCTACGTTCTCCTGGCTGCAGGCTGCACTTTTAACTGATCAGGATGAACGACCTGGCTACTACCTCGTATGATCACAGACATCTATGTAGTGTTTGTGTGGAGGTATTGTTTCCAAACTTTCAAATTTCTTCAAACATTTTGATTAACTCCAACCTAACAGAACCACTAGGGATATCACGTAAGGCTTGTTTAACTTATTTTCATTTAAATCATTTCAAACAAGCTGTTAAAAGAAAACTACGCATATTCAAGGCTTAGCTGGACCCATTTTACTGCAGGAACTCACTCTGTCACCAAACTCCCCACGGAGTCCTGTTGGACCTGGAAGGCCTGGGTCGCCCAAGGCTCCTTTGACGCCCTGCAGCAGATTTCACACACACACAGATTCAGGAACTTCACCATAACATATTAATACCTTTAAAAAAAACAAAAAACATAATAATTTGTGATTTCATGTTGCTGACCTGGAAGCCTTTTACTCCCAGAGGCCCAGAATTGCCAACTGGTCCGATTCCTCCCTGTTAGGAAGAGACATAATCATGTGATCCTACTAGACTATTTATGAGGCTATTTCAATTCAGAGAACAGGAATTAAGCAAACTGATGCCGTCGCTGTGAAAGATTTTTTATGCAGCACAGCGTGTAATACGTTTTTTTTTTTTCTCCTGAAGACTAACTTGAGACAAAAGCTTTTCTGTGTAAAAGCTTTTGTATCCCTTTATTTAATGGAGAATAAAGTGATAAATCAGAGAACAATGAATTGATTATGTACTTACTAAGTCATGATTTTCTTTTCTGGTTCCTGCATGTATTCCTCCATTTCTAATTAACTCTACTCAGGTACATTTGCAATTTTTTTAAATTGCTTTCGCAGCATGCAAATAGCTGCAGAAGCCAACTGTTTGTTGTTAATCTGATATTTGAACATTAGTGCCTCATGTTATTTCCATTATCTGCACTTATCAAGCACTCAGACACACAAACTGGAGTAGACATCAGTTTATTTTAACATGTTGGAAAATATTTAACAGTTTAGGGTCATGGTTGTCTTAAGTGATCATATTACTATATGACTGGTCAGCAGTTTATAGTGAGAGTATTTAACTTACAGCCACTCCTCTGGGACCTGCTATCCCCCTGTTTCCTGGAACGCCAATTTCACCCTGAAGAAAACAGGTTGAGGACAAGTTAGAAGATCCCTGATCTAGTGCGCATCTAGAGGTCATGTGACTCTGCGGAGCGGTTGATAACCCTCCCAAACAATCCCATCAGATACATACAGGAATACCTGGCTCTCCAGAGGGTCCTTGCTCCCCATTCTTCCCTGGATCACCCTGGGATAAAAAGAAGTGAGGATAAACATCTCATCTTCAAACTTCTGAACTTGAGGTTCTGACAGTTTTCTTGTCAAAATACTCACAATTTGTCCTTTTGACCCCTTAGCTCCAGCTTTTCCAGGCAAACCCTTGAAAAGAAAAGAGAGGATATTAAAACTTACAGCAGTTTCTAATCCGTCAAGAACTCTGGTTTTCAGAAATGACACAAAAATGATACATTCTAGTATATTAACTAGAAATTACAAGTTGCATATAACAATGTCTAAAGGATGATTCTTAAAGACATCATTGAATGCAACTTGCAACTTCTCCTTGCCACATTTTAGTAAATATTTATATATAGTTACCAATATATATATATAGTTTTTTAGTAAACATTATTTCAAGTGAGCAAAAAATTGAGTCCTGCTGTATATCAGCACATTTTAGTCGACATAATTACCAAACTCTGGCGCTGAATGGAGAATAAAGTGATAAATCAGAGAATAATGAATTGATTATGTACTTACAGGAAGTCCATTTGGTCCTTTCTCTCCAACTACTCCATGGCGTCCAGGATCACCCTGTGAGCAGAGAGAAAAACCTTCTGACCTCTCGGCTCTCTGCTTATGCAGAAGAATATTCCCGGATGAGGAGGTCCAGCTCACCTTCTCGCCATCCAACCCCGGCGTTCCATCTTTCCCATCTCGTCCAGGTATACCCTGTAAAAATCATCAGATATGACCCTCAGATATCTAAATGTGCATCACACATTCAATTTCTCCTAATGTGAACTTACAGGCTCCCCTTTGGGTCCTGCTCCACCCACTGCTCCTTTGGGACCAATTTTGCCCTGATAAAAAATACATAACATGGACATTATTAACTAGAAGGAAAATGTGTCTTATTTAAATGTTGATCTGCTGAAAAAACTGAGCTGAAGCAGAAAATGTTGTTGAAGAGAGCAAATAATTAAAAATATAGTAGTAGAGACTGCATACATTGAAGAATACTAGCACATTGGATGCAGTTTAATCTGATCAGTACATATTCAGATGTATTATAAGAACATTTCTATTTTAAAATAGTGCTTCAATAAAATTTTGTAGGTTTAAAGCTTAATAAATGTGTTTAAAAGTGTTTCAAACTTTGTAATATTTAATATTAAGAACTAAAACCTGTTATGGTAGAAATGACATGGTAACAAAAGAGCTGAATGTTTTCATATGTGAATGATTGAAACAGCGCAAAGATTGCAGAAGAACTCCGGGGACAAAAGGGAACATGATCAAACTAATAGCTTGGTGCTTTACAGCATCAACACAGTGATTGTGTGTCATATAGATGAAAAATCAAAGTTCTTGTATGTTGACTTACAATCTCTCCTTTAGGTCCCTTGAACCCCTGCGGTCCTTTTTCCCCAACGTCGCCCTGCAGACATCAGATGAAACACACCCAGCTATGCTTTGACCAGCCATCCATTCTCACTGTGAACTACCAACAAACACAGTCACTGTGATAAAAAAATGAAACAAACTAGGAGTGACTCACTGTCTTTCCGATAATTCCAGCTATACCAGGTTTGCCTCTGAAACCTGGGAAACCCTGGAGACAAACAGAGGAAGCTGAAGTCAAACAAAGCCTCCAGACCTGTCTGATTCTTGTAGAGGGGCTGACAGTGAAAATGAGGCAGGAAGGAGGGATCCTGCTTTAAGGATGCTTACTCTGTCCCCTGCAGATCCCATTGAGCCTTGTAGACCCCTCAGACCACGAGGGCCCTGAAACACACCATGAATGAACCATGAAAACAGGCATTGAGGATTAAATAGTTGATAAAATTTGGTATAATTTTCTAGTAATGAGACAAATTCTCACCTGCAGACCAACAGTTCCTGGAACACCCGGCTGTCCCGGTGGACCAGAATCCCCCTGGAGACGACAGCGAACACTTAAAACCACCATCAGGTAAGTCTCATAAATAACAGCTGATTTACTTGTCTCACATGTTCAGTTCACCTTCTCTCCATTTTTTCCAGGCTCTCCCTTGTCTCCTTTGTGTCCAGTGTGTCCCTTTGAGGTGAAGCATGAATAGGAAGAAGCAGGTTAGTTGACTTGGAGCAGCAGTGTTTAAATCCAAACACCTAGAAATAAATTGCTGGAGCAATTCATACAAAGCAAACTTACAGCCGCTGTACGCAACTCAAAACAAAAGCAATCGGGGTCCTACATAAAGTGGGAAATTGGGAACATGCAATTTTATTAGATTTTAAATAAACTGAAATTATGCAACCTTGTAAAATTCAAAGCTTTACAATTTATGTTCAAAGAAAGAAACTGTCAACTTTCACATAATATTAAAAAAAATGTGTTGACACAAAGAGGGCGGTTATAATTTAAAGCTCCTTATTATGCTTCCTTGTACAGGCTGGATAGATCGAAACATAGCACGTTCTTTACATTTTTTGCACAAAATTATTCTTGGACAATAAGTTTCTATTTTGCTCAGATCTGCCTATTTGTAGCTCCTTTCAGAATGAGCTGTTTTAAGGCCTCTTGTCACTTTAAATCCAAAGAATCTGCTGCCAAATCATCGTTTACACACGCACATAAAAATGGTTGCAAACAGATGCGCAAATATACAACTGATTTGAAAAGCAGAAGTAGAGCCTCCTCCACAAAAAAACAAGAAAGCAGCAAGTGGTTTCTGCATGCTAGGTCAACAACAAAACACTTGGTTTTCCAGTAGCCATTATACAGCAGTAAAACTAGCTGACCAAACATTTTGAAGCTCTGCTTGGGTTGCTTGGTAATGCGCTGGGCTTCACTGGGGCTGCTAGGTAACACATTGGCCTCAGGTGGCGTTGCTAGGTGAGTACCTGCTGATTTGTGACGTTGCATTCTGGCTCTTTCCAGACACCAAAAAAACATAAACTTATAGGCAAAAACCAGGTTGGTAGGTTTTTTTTAAAGAATCTTGGCTGCTTCTAGAAGCAGTAGAAACACAAATGGAAGTTTGAAAACGTTCAAAAAGAATTTTCATATATCAGTATGTGAGGCAACTCTATGGAATGGACTAAATTATGGGCTCAAACATAAAAATACAAATATAAACCAGCTTAGAAAACGGTGCAAAAATGAACTGATTAGAGCATATGTTGATGAATAGGCATCTCAAAGGCCAAAAATTCTGCTGTTGATGCTAATAATGTGCATTAATTGTACAGTCAATGATGGGAATGTGAGGTTTATGCGTCATTTAACGTGGAAATACTTTAAGAGTTTAACTGGAGTGGTACGTTTATGGATGAGAGGGTGAGAAAATAATAGCATCTTTTATCTTCTACCGGCTCCTTTTTGAAAAAATTTGTCAAATTGCATGTCAATTGGCATTACTGTTTTTATTGTCTATTTGAAATAAATGATTAAGCAAACTTTTTACCTTGAATCCTGGCATCCCGGGTGGGCCGGGGGGACCAGGAGGACAGATAGCAGGACACTGAAGACGACAGAGACATGATGCATTCTCAGTTAGAAAAACACATATTCAGAATACAGAATTTGAGGTGTGCAGTGCAGACATCTTACCAGAAGGTCACCATTAAGATCTTGAAGAGAGCCAGGAAGCCCCTGATGGAGGGAAAATCGCACAGATCACATCTATTTCATTTCCTGCATCAGTGTATTGTTTGGTTCCCATTTAGCCACCAGCTGGAAGCAGCAGCTATAATGTGCTGCTGGAATAATGTGATGATAACTGCACTTACCGGGGGTCCATCAGGGCCAGGAGGTCCTGGAAGTCCTGGAAGACCCTCTAGACCCTAACAGATTATAAAGGCACGTTTTCAGCAGCTCTGATTAAAACATAAAAGTCCTGAATCTTTATCTTCCACTCAACCTGATTTAACCTCACTTTGGTGCAAAGCTTAAAGTCCACCTCTAAAATAAATCTTACAGTGACATTCAGTAGTTTGACACATTAAAACCGATTTACAGTGCCTTGCAAAAATATTCAAACCCTTCCATTGCAGCTGCAGATGAATATTCAGGATCACTCTCCTGAATATACTCTCCTACGACCAATTTTTAACGATGCACTGAAATTAAAATTTGGGCCGATGTCCGATATTTACCAAAATTATATACATTATATGAATTTTATTAGCCTCCAAAATTCTGAGCTCCATCACTATCAATGTCATATGACCAATCTCCTTCCCCCCATTAAGAAACAAATGGCAGCAAGACAGAAATAAATATCAGTTATTAATATCAGCACAGTTTTATTTATCAAACAGATACTGATATGTTAAGCGATGACTAATATCAACCGTTACCAATGTATTATTATGCATCTCCACCAAGATTCAGGTCTTTAGCCTTTAGCAAGTTTTTCTGTCAGAGGCAGCCTGTTCATTTTTCTTCTCTGTCTCTGCTGTTGTGAAGTTAAAGCCTAAACGTTGTCCTGTCAGTGATTCTTCAACCTAAGCTGTGAATCTCTGCAGTTCCTCCAGAGTTACCAAGAAGTTCTGATTGACGCTCTACTGGCTCTTGGACAGACATGTTTTAGTCGGCTTGTAGTTGCACCATAATTTGATTTTTAAGAAGATTGTTTGATTGATATGTTTAAAGCTTGGGATGACCTAACCCTGTTTTAAACTTCTCCACAACTTGATGTGTTTCTTTCCCTTAATGAAGCTGACTATTGACTAATGTTCCCTGACAAACCTCTAAGACTTTCACAGAACAGATATCTTTATACTACTCTGTTTACTTATCTGATTTCTGCTTAGAGGCATCAGATTAATGGAGGTTAAATGCATATCACACCTCAGGTTTCTATTTGCAAAAAAATCTGTAAGCGATGTACCCTCTTCCATCCTTTTCACATTTGTGCATTGATTTATGTTGGCCTATTACTTTAAATCCAATTATAACGTATTGATAGTGTGAAAAAGATCAGATTTATACATTTGTAAAGCATTATAACAATCACTTTTCTGCACCTTTACACTGAAAATAGCCTCTTGTTTACTAGAAATCCTTCCAGAGAGAATGGAGGTTAATTATAACCTTCTGAAATATTGTTAACTATATATATGAGACGGACTCACTGCTGCTCCCTGGGGTCCGACTCCGCCCGGCAACCCATTGGTCCCAGGTAATCCCTACAAACAAAAGTGTTTGTGTTGACGGCATCAGAGTGCAACAAACACAAGCTCCCAGGGTGCAATCAGAAAACATAACAACATTGTTTGAAAGGAAATGTTCACTCACTGGGGCTCCTGGTCTCCCCCTGCCCTACGGAAGACACAAGAAGACAAATTAAGTCACACCAGGAACCGGGATTTTACTGACAAAAACAACATCCGTTTTATGGTTTTTACCCTACAGCTAAAGTGTTTTGAATTTCAGTGGAGGTTTTTTGTTATAAATTAGATGTCAGCTTCAGATACTGAAGGGGAAACAGCATCATGTGTGTCCTCTTCATCTGGTGGCGTGTTTAGTGATGATGGTTTTCACAGCATGAACGTATCCAGTGTTTCCCTGTAGCAGCTTCATGCAGGGTTACTCGAAGAGAAACATCTGCTGTAGGTGTAAAGTGCATGTGATTGCTTACAGGAGGTCCAGGTGGTCCCGGAGGTCCAGCTTCACCCTGTAGCCAACAAGAGAAAGTCACTGACAAACCCAGTTGGTTTACGGTAAAAACTGCAAAAATTAGCACCATAAGTGCTCATATGAAGCAGTGAATGGTCTGAGGCAGCCAGTCTTTTCCTCTGTTGGTTCTTAAAATCTTAAATTTTTAGTGATTTTCTGCATAACACTGATAACTAAAGGAATGAAGCCTTTTCAGGAGGCAGTTGGATCTGGATCTAGTTACGTTTGGTTGAGTCCATCATTTTTCTCTTCCAAAAAGAAAACAACAAAAAAACAACCAGTGTTAATATCAGGGTTTGTGCTTCTGTTTTTGCATGTTTCTCCAATAAATTTTAGGGTTTTATTGTTAAATTCCCTGTTTTTGTGTGTTTATATCTTTCAATCCAGATCCTTGGATGTTTTTTTTCTTTTAGAGTAGCTTTATAAATATCTTTTTTTTTTTCACTCCTTCTATACAAGACGTCCTCTTAATACATGACATTTTTTTAGCCATTCAGCAGTAGACTTGCTGGTGTGATCTGGGAAATCATCCTGCTGAATAATCTGAGAGAATTTGAATTTAAAGTCACAAACTGATGGCTGGATTTTCTTCTGCAGGGTTTCCTGATGTCTGGCAGGAAGCAGATCTCATTGTCCTCCAGATCCTGAAGCTGCAAAGCAGTCCAACGCACTACAATCGTCACGTTTGACTGTAGGTCTGATGTTCTTTTCCTGAAATGCTTTGTGTTTTCTAATAGTTGAATCATGAACATTGACTTTAACTAAAGCAAATGAGGCCTGCAGCGCTCTAGACGTTGATCTGGGGTCTTTGTGACCTTGTGGATGAGCTGTTGAAGCTCTCTTGGAGACATTTTGGTCGACTGTTCACTCCCGAGAATGTGTCGCATCTGTCCCATTGTTCTCCATTTTGGATAATGGTTCTCATAGTGGTTCACTCTAAAACCTTAGAAATGACTTTATAATCCTTTCCAGACTCATACCTGTCAATTACTTTGTTTCCCCATCTGCTCTTGAATTTGTGTAGATTGAGACATGATATGTTGCTCTAGCCTACTTCATGTCGGACTGTTTCTGTTTAGGTGGCAAAAATTTTGACTTTGTGTGATTAAAAGGAAATGTGATTAAAACAATCAGTTTTTAGTTTAATCACAGGAAAGGAATCATTTTGACATTGACGGTTCAGATACTTTATTTTTACCACCACATATATCATGTGTTTGATAATCTGAGACGTTAAAGTGTGACCAAAAAAACAAAACAAACAAAGAAGAAGAAATATGTAAGGAGGCAAAAACCTTTTCATACCACTTTACATAAATGTACGTAGACTACGTACATTTAGTGTTTTCACAAAATAATAATTTTAGGTGAAAAATTATGGAATTACTGAAATACAAGTTTGTTAGCTGTATCCTAGCTTAGCTTGAGGTTAGCACAGCCCACTTAAATGAGTGAAAAGGTTTACAAAAAGCTATGATTGTCATTGTAGTGTGTTAAGAATAAGGGGGATTCTGGTTGAAAGTAGAAATAGTCAAATGAACTCATCACACTTTTACTAGTTTCTGTTGATTTGAACATTTTCTCTGCAAATAGGATTAGAAATTTAAAAACTGCTGGGTTAGACTTATTAACATATTACCTAACTTAATTTCCAATAACTTGCCATATTTTGAAGGCCTTTCTGTTCTTCATTTTGGATGAAAACTTAAAATAAATGTTCAACAGCATTTATTTTGCATCTAATTCAGATAAATCTGTGTTGCATCCAAACTTTGCGTTACCCTTAATCACTCAGAGCCAGCCGTCACAGTGTGGTTATCTGTGTAATTAGCGACGCGAGTTAAAGCCGGCTTCCTCATTAAGTCTGCTAATTAGCTGGGAGGGGGCAGTAGTCACTGATTCTCTGATATTTCATAAGTCTGATGAATTGTGAAAATTACAAGTCTTGTTAAATTACAGGATGTTGTCTTAATGACCATTTAGAGTTTATGGGGTGTTTCCTTTAGAAAAGCAGTTCATATCTTCTACTTTTTTTTTTTTTTTTGCGAAAAATGGGTCAGATTCCAGGCCGGATTAGGGAGAAGCAGAAAATTTTACCTCATCCTGATCCCTCATTAAAAATATTCCTAACCAAGAAGTTGAGCCAATTAGACAAATTTATGGTGACAGAGAGCGGAGGCCTCGTGCCTGTTAAAACCTCTGGGTTTAACAGAACCAGAACAACCTGCTGGGTCCTGGTGGATCCTGATGGTTGCTGACTTCAGCTGGTTGACGCAGGAAAGGGTAAAATCTGCTAATGGAACCTTAAAACATGCGAGAGGTTCAGAAGATGCACTCACTGCTTCCCCTGGGGGTCCGTCTCTGCCAGCAGGACCATCAGGACCGGTCAAGCCCTAGAGATGAACAACAGCATCATTACTTGTTCCTCTTTTTAGATAAACTCAACAACCTACAGCTTCCTTGTGTAAGGTTGATATTTCTGTAAGGCCTGGGGATTTTGGACCCTTACATCAATTCCTGGAAGTCCTGGCAGACCTGGTTTTCCTGGTCCTCCTGGTATTCCTGCTTTCCCTTTTGGGCCCTGCAAACGATCCAAGAGGAATTTAATAAAGTCTTTTCCAGGCAGATTAATGTGTACATTTTCAAAATGCAAGCAAAAAAAGGGTTTTTGTGTGCAGCTGAATGATCCTCAGAACTTTAAAAAAAGTGCTATTTGTCACTTTGTTTTAGTTTACTGCTGCAACATAGGCAGAATTTAGAGATGAACAACATAGAGATCAAATTTATTATATTTTGAAGTATTTAATACAATAACAATTAAAAGAATCTCTTTTAGAGAGGCAACGTGAGTACAACTGCATCATTAAGCAGTTGGCAGCTGTTGCGTCCAATCAAATCTTCATATATGTTATTGATGGATTGCAGTGACTCAGCACTGTTGCCCTGTAGCAGGAAGGTTCATGGTCTTTTTGCATGGAGTTTGCAGGTCCTGCCCTGCGATGAACTTTGACCTGTCCAGCTTGGACCTGCCTGTCCTAATGACTACATGTAGAATCTAGACAATGGATGATAATTGCAAATGCTTGAACCATTTGTGGTAGAAACAGTTTCAAACAGCGACAATGTCAGCCAGTTGTTTTGAGTTGTACAAATGCTATCAGTTTGTCAGAGTAATTATACTACACTGTACTTTTAACTTCTACTTGTCTAATGATATTTTTAAGTATTGCGACTCAGGTACTGTTTCAGGCGGGTCCTTCACCTCTAGTAACGTCACTCAATGACAAACAGATTCTTTAACTTAAAATGCCCCATTTCATGTCAAAGTGGGGTTTCTTGTTTCTACACAAGCTTCTTGTTCTAATTTGATTTCCTATTTAAAAAGTCTCTGCTACTTGGAGGTCAGGTTAAAGGTGTATATTGTCACTGGTAGTAATTTGCATTATTTTGACGTACCGACATCGTAATTATTGGTTTCAGATGCTTTATGTTGTGGAAAAGTGAAACTGCAACCAGTTTGTGTTCGACCTGAATTTGTTCATTTGTAATTATTTATTCTTTATTTTAGTTTGTATTATACCAGATCATTGTAGCATCAGATGCTACTAGCAAACACTTCAGTACTTCTGCAACCTTTTAACCAAATATGTTTTTTACTCTTACTTGTTTCGATAACTTTTTACGTTTCCTTGAGGAAAATATATTAAGTGGTTTTTTGACTACGCTGTCACCTCATCTTCGAGTTTATTGTTAACGCATTAAATCACATGATAAATTTGTTCCCTGTAATAATAAATAATAATATAATTGGCCCTTCTTAACATAATCTCCTGGAGAAATGGCAACTTTTCTTTGTATTAAGACTAATCTCTACACACTCTTAAAATCAATAACTTTTTTATATTTACATCATGGCTGCATTAATAGGATTCATGGTGTAAAACTGTAAAAATGCTCAGATTTAAGGAAAATCTGGAAAAAAAAACGCCCTTGAATAGTTTTTAAAAATGATTTTAACTTATTGCAAAGGGACATGAAAATGTTACATCTCTAAATAAAACCGTTTGTGTCCCTCCAGTTTGTCGTAATGACTGGATTACTTACAGCTTTCCCTGGCAACCCAGGAGGTCCCGGTTTCCCCTGACAACAAGAAGAAAAAAAAAAAAAAAAAGGTTAGAAAGTTAAATTTCTCTTACAGCATTTTCAGTGTTAAACAAATGACTTCCTCTCAGGTGTACAGCTTCCCAGCTGTTGGCTGCATCTTAATCATCCATAACCCAAGCTGGGAGCATCAACTGCTGCACTGTTTAGTGTTTAACTTCTCTACCAGCGGAGAACAAACGGCTCCAAGCAGAAGCGATGCGGACTGGGTCACATGTTCAGACCCTCGGTGCGGTTTGAAGGAGGTGCGAGCTGAAACCCTAGATGCTCTCACAGGGCTGGAGAATGTATGAATGGGTCCTCTGTGTGCCCAATGTTTACCCGAGACATAAAAATATTCAGAGCCAAAATGGGATGAAATGTTTTGATATCGGTGGCATTTAAAAAGCAAACAAAAAGCAAATTATATAGTTAAAAACACAACGGGAGCAAAATCACATCTAAAGGCTTGGAATAATAAAGATTAAGGATGAGTACTTTAGTGTATTTCGCTAAGCTTATGCAATAAAATGAAACTATTTAACCAAGATTCACAGTTCTTAAGCAAGAATAATAGCCCAGACTTTTGAGACACACCTTTAAGCCCTGCCTACCTAAATCCAACAAGTAATCGTTTAATAAACGCAGGTGGAGTAGCAGGAGTAGTCAAACTGATGAAATGTTTCATTTTTTTAGACATTGTACTCCATTTACTCCTTTTCCTTTCAGAAGCAACTTGAATCTAAAATTAAAAATGCACCCTGAGAAAATGTTTTAATTTGTATGCATATGGAGGCCACTGATAACGAAGAGGGGGTTTCACACTAAATCCAAACGTCTGCAGTCGTTATACAACATACAAAATAAATAACTAAACATTGGTCATTGAGGTTTGATTAAAAACAATTACAAGTGTGAGAGTGGTTAGCCAGTTTGAGGCATAGAGAGAACAGCAAATATGCCTTCGCTTGTGCCACAGAATCACACATAATGTAAGAACTGCAGAGTCTTTCTGAGGCAGAAGTTTGTTCCTGTTTTTCCAATAGTTTAATGAGATCCAGTTAGTCTGATCAGGTCTTGTTTTTTACAGTCCAGTTCCAGACAAACTCCAAGAGCACATCTAGTTCTTTGGTCAACTCACATCAGTGCCGTCCCTTCCTGGTTGTCCTGGCGGTCCTTGTGGCCCTTGGATTCCTCTGGGGCCAGTCCTCTGCAAGATAAAACACAATATAACTGGAGGCTTGTGCCTGAAATCCTTGTAAGGACCACAAAAAATAAAATAAAGTCTGGACAGGATAGGCAAATGTTATCATGTCAAAGCTCTCAACAAGACGAGTTCAATTCAAATCCAGGAATATAAAATCAAATAAATCCCAATACAAAGCAACAAAACACAGAGAAAATTATTCAGAGAATACAAATAGATCATGCTTTAAACCTCCTGTGTTGATAGTATTTTACAATAAAATATCAGTGTTTCTTTTGCTCAGACTATTGAATAAATGGACCTCTTTGAAGACTTTGCAGAACTGAGCTGCTGAATGAACAGAGGCTGCATTGTGTGCACTGATCTCCCGTCTGCACATTCCACAGGTTCAGGGGAAACATTTACCTCCGACTGCTGCAGCTACAGAGCAACCAGTTCACATTTACTCATTAGATGAACAGGTACGTGGTTTAAAACTGCAAAAGTGCTCAATACACAGAATAGTAACTGTACTTTCATTGAGATTTTTTCTGAATTTGAATTTAATTGAACGCAGAGAGTGCAGGTAAATACATAATCGTTACAAGAAAGCAGAAATGTAACAATAAGGCCTTTGAGTACGTAATCGTCCTCACAACATGAGGAAACCATCATCGCACTAAGAAGCGCAGCAGGTGTGTGCAGCGGCTGCTCGACGAGCCTTACCTGGGCAGAGGAGGACGACAGCAGCTGGCACAGGAAGAGCACCCAAAGAGCTGAGAACACCGTCATCGTCCGCGCTCGTCCTCACAACCCAGAGTTTAATGGAAAAGAGGTCAAATCCTCTGGACTCTTCTCCTTCCCCCCCCAGCAGCGGAGCCTTCCTTCACCTGACGGCGCGCAGCTCCTGAATGGCTTTTCTCTTTGCTCCCAGATAAACCCGAGCCTCCAGCTCCGGCTGTCCGCACACAGGGGAGAGGGAAGCAGAGGAGGGGGGCGCCCAGCTTGGACTCCCAAGAAAGTGGGCTGAGCTAAACATGTTAAAAACATCAACCGACCAATCAGAAAGTGGCCAAAAATAAACGGAATGAGGAAATTTCATTTTGTCAGGTCTCAACCATAAACTTCAAGCTACTTTGTTTGGATTTCTGAGTGACAGAGCAACAAGACGTAATTCATGACATGAAGGGAAATAATTTATTTTCAATTGTTTACAAACAAAAATCTGACACCCACAGTAGAACATGTTGCGGTTTGGAAGTTGAGTAAAAATGTAGAGCATGCATGCTTAAGTTGGTGAACATCAAAATGGAAAGAGATTAAGCAAAAAAGTTCAGGTCAAGTTGTTCCTGACCTGATCAAGATTAAGACTGTTCACCTTTAAAAACTCGAATAAATCTGGCTTTCCTATAATTTTCTTTTAGGTATTCACTGTCCTGGCCTCCTGATGGCAAAGAACGTCTTTGAAGAGCTGCACAAGTAAGACTTTAATTTTGTAAAAGATCCTGGAGGGATTGGAAAAAAATAAACTGGTTTGAGGGAAAACCATCAACACGTTTTGAGCCGTAGGAGGAATGCACAGTAGGCTGGAGTCTTTATAAATGGAGTCTGCATGTTCATGGGTGGGTTCTCTCTGGGTACTCCAGGTTCCTCCATCAGGCCAACATCATGATTGTTTGGTTCATTTTCTCTCCAAACTGTCCTTTCTTCAGATTAATGTGCGTCGCAGTTTATCCTGTGATAGATTGTTGACCTGTCCAGGCGGCGACCCCTGATACTATTCTCACTCTCACGCTTGTTTCTTCCTTTAGCTAAACTTTATACCTGGTTAGGATTCACAAGCACAAATCTCTTCAGATTTTTGTATCGTATCTATGGGGAAAAGATTATATTGCAAACAAAATTCAGTAATATAGATGGAAATTTACAGTACGTTTGGCATAACAAAATGTAATAACCACATGACTAACTCAAGAGTATTCTCATGATTTCTGCAGTTTGATTAATATGAATTTCCTCTAAACTGAGGACAAAGAAGAACAGTATTAAACTTAACTTGAGCAAGATAACTATAACTGATATGTTTTGACTTTTGCATCAAAACTCCAGTCATTTTAGGTAATTAGCTTCAACACCTTCTGGCTGCCGTTACCAAAGAGAGTCTGTGTTCAAATAAATAACAAGATAAGTCTAAATATAACATAAAGCAGCAAATTAACAAACATTAAAGGTTCAACAAATCTTAACTTCAAACAGATCACTTTCAGAAAATAGGATGACTTTATTCAGTTCTCGTAACAGCCAGGTGTGTAACTGGGAAATTATTATAAAGGTCTATTCAGGTAAAATTATACAGTAACTTCAACAAGTCATAGCAGAAATCAGTGCAAATATAAAAGGATGCCTGATCACACCGGATCTTCCATTTTCATGGACTGCACCGATTTCAAAGGAACATACAGAGTTTAAGTTGCAGCCAAAGCATTCAAGACAAACACGTTGTACAATCAACCAGTCTCATCACATTTGTTTGTTTTTTTGTTTTTGTTTTTTGGCAAGGCTTTCAGCTGCAATCAGCTTCCCAAATGAGCATGACAGCATACAGTGTGCAGCATTTTCTGAAATACAACTTCAACTTCATTTGAACAGCAGGATTTTAAAAAACACAATGTTTTGCAAACACAAAAACAGCCCAGAGAGAGAAAAAGGTTCATAGAAATCGATTAAATCTCAGTGCAAAACATGTGGCTAAAATGAAATAAAAACCCTTCAACCTGCATTTAAATCTGTATGCAGCGATATCACATTTCTGCTGCAGTTCATTTCCACCCTACGCATAAAAGAGGTGCATCTAAATAAATTTAAACTTCAAAGTTTATTTATTTGAATAATTGAATTCGAAAAGTGAAACACTTTTTAGACACACATTTTGAATATTGTGTCTTACAGATAATTCTACTTAAAAATAGGATATTACATAAGATCATAAGATTTTAAAAAAGTATTTTGAATCAATTGTATATATATATATATATATATATATATATATATATATATATGTGCTCCAATCCTTGGTCAGGAATATTTTTAAATGAATTACTGCATCAGTGAAGATAATCAGTCTGTGCTGATGTTTTAAGGAAGCCCAGGTTGCTCTAATTGGTACATTGATACTGGATCTGCTTCATATAACACATTTTTTTCTTCCACCAAGTTTTCAATTAATATGCCTGGACACAGCAATATGAATAGCCTTTTGACCCTCTTTGTGGACGTGTCCATATCAAGTCAGCAGTCTTCCCTGTGGTTTTGTGGACCATAAAATAACATTTCTGTACATAAAAAATGCTTTATTTGGTCTTGTGTAACGTCCAAAGTTTCTCACCGTTACTGAAACAACAATCTGAATACATTACCTTTTAGTATGATTTGTTTTCTACGCTTGAAATCATTTTTTTATTCTAATTTTCTAAGAAACTGAACTTTTGAATTTTATTAGATGTAAACCATCAAAATTAAAACCAAATAAGAATATTGAAATATATAAAACTAGGGTATGTTTTTAACTCTGAACTGAATTACTGAAATAAATTAAACTCCTCCACGATGTTCAAATTTGTTGAGATGCACCTGTATGTAGTGAAATTATCTGTCTGATGTTCACATTGTCAAAGGAAAAATCCATTTTAGCCTTATTCAGCTGATAAAAATATACATAAAACAACAATTAAATCACTTTTCATTAGAGCTGCAGATCTCAGCATCAGAAAACTGTTTTCCTGTTTTGAAACCACATCATGTGACTAAATCTTAAACTATGGCATTTGATTAACATATTGCTGCTTTTGGTCTTTTTAGTTTTTGTCTTGAAAGTTTTAAGAAACCCAAATGTAGAATACCATAATCCATTTAAAGTGAAAAGAATGAATAATATCTTAACATCAAATATAGTAGAAATAAGGCCTAGAAAATGTCCAGTCAGATTCTGTCCTTATAATACATAAAATCTAAGTTTATATGAATTTCCTTCTGTCACTACTTATTCATGAGGCTCTCTCATTGTGATTGGAGCTTGAGGGGGTTGAATCCATGGGAACGTCCTCCGACTCCGTCCCGTTTCTCTGTCCTTCTGCATGTTTGCTGCTCTGCATGCCGTTTGAGGCTGAACTATTTTCCATCTCGACTTCTGTTTGATCCGACGGTTGAATAAAATCCGTCCTTGGGATCTTTTCCTCCCTTTCAGAAGATAGAGAGGGTGAGTGTTTTGAGCTCTTAAGAGGAGTGTGAACTGAAGGGCTTGTTTGACCTGTAGATTTATTAGGAGCAGCGTTTTCCTGCACCAGGCCGGCAGCAGCAGTAGCAGGATCGTTGTTAGGCAGAACCTCTTCGTCGTCCCTTTTCTTTTTTGGAGGTTTTTCGGGCTCTCCATCCGCACCGGTTTGCATAATGTTCAGATCTTGGTCGTCCTTGGCGTTGCTGGTAGATTTCGGTTCGCTGTCTGCAGCGGCATCGTTATTTGGGATGTCGCTGTCTAGACTGGAGGACTGCTCCATTTCAACGACATTTTCGTCAACATAATTTGGAAATTCATTTCCATTGCTTATATTTTCAATATCAGACCCCGTTTCCTCGTTTCCGTTCCCGACAGCCTCTGTTTCTGCTGGTGGCTCATCAGACTCCTCCGCTTGTTTGCTCTTGTCTTTAATTTTTTCACTTCCTTCCAGAGTCTTGGGAACATTATTCATCCCATCTTCTTTCTGCTGCCCTGCTGCATCCCCGTCTTTTTTACTGTGCAAGACATCGTCTTTCCCGTCTCCATTCCCAACGTCAGAACTTCTGCCGCCCTTCCTGAATTGTTTCTGGATCTTTCTGGGACACCACACAAACTTGTCCTTCGGCTCGTAGTGTTGGTAAGCGAAGTGCACGAGATCCTGGCGTTCCTGCTTTTCCAGCACGGCGAACAGGAAGTAGTCCAACACGCTGCGCTTAACGTTACTCAGCGTCTTCTTGACCAGAGTCTCTTCCAGGAAGAAGCGCACAAGCGGAGCCTGGTAGTGCTTGAAGCCAAGCTCCCCGAGGCTTTTCAGGATGCGAGTTATCCGGAGGTTGTTGTGCATATTTCTGCAACACACCGGACGGATGAAGCTGGAATTACTGACAAAACCATCGAGATCTGAGAATTTACTGAAATTGGCGTTTACCTCTCCAGGTTTCCAAAACGCTCCTTCCAATTTTCTGCACGCTTCACTTCCCCCGTCTCTTTGTTGACCAGACGTATGCCGTAAAAACCCAACATGAGTTCATACGCCTCCACCAGCCTCCTTTTGGCATCCTCATTCTTCTTGAAAGCCTTTTGGGCAAATAGAATAAGTTTAAAACGTGCAGAAATTCAAATAATTAAGAGAGAGAAGGATTATAGAAGCGCTGCAGTTTTGTTTTAGTGTCCCACTGGTCTTTAAGGTGTTGTGGCTTTTCTGCGTCGTACATTTGGCTTCTTGGTGTCGATAAGAAAAAATTTATCCAAATGTAGGCAGGTAAGACACTTAATTAAAAAATAAAATAAAATCACAAATATTGGAAAAATGGAAAGTAAATGTAAAAGGTAAAAAAAATAGAAAATGGTTGACATTTTTAAATAGATAAAAGGTCTTCTATATTTAGTTTATTTCCCTAACTTGATTTAATCATGTTCAACAGTTTGGTGAAGGGAGATAAGATAACAGGTTACAATGGCAGAGTGTGACGAGTTAGTTGATTTTTCATCAAGACCGCCATGTTGGACTGAGGCACTTAACTAGTTTTTCTCCTGCTTTATAATGTGAAGTTGAACATTTTAAACCGACTTAGTGTTTCACACTGAGGTCTTAATTTGTTTGTTTGCATCTGCAAACTTTGCAACCAGTTTGTGTCAAATTAAGCCACATAAACACCAGCGGGAATTTCCATTCTCACTCACAAGAGGATCCACTCATGTATTATTATAGCTATTTGTAAATTGCCAGGGCAAAAAAAAAAATAATACATGAACTGCAACCTATTATCTAAAGCACTCCACACCAAACTAATGCCACAATAGCTGCTAATAATAAAACACAGATGGCTGAAGACACACCTGCTTTATTTTGAGAACCAAATGTAAAAATGAGGCAAATGATTGTTTAATATTTCAGTCTATTTTTTGTATTTCCTCCTTAGTGGTTTAATTCTTCACTAAGCACACAGTAAAAGCTAAATCATTTACACCTTTTATGTTTTTTCCCCCTTTATGACATGAAATATGACACCTAGAAGAAGGATTTAGCATTAAGCAAATAGTTTAGATTCACAGAAATAAGTACATTAAGACAAAAATGAAAATACCTAATTGAGGTAGTTGGATAGGTGAGTTACATGACTGAATAATTTAACAATTGCATGAATTAATACCCAGCATGCAATGTAGAAAGCACTGCATGAAAACAGTTTATATAGTACCCATAAGAACACTTTTATTACAAACAATAAATTAGCACTCCAAGCAGACAATATTTACAAAAAGAAAATATTGTCAATGTGAACACTTTCACCATGTGCATAGATGTGGTTTTGCTATTACAGGACTGTTAAGAGAGCAGGCTGCAGCCTCCCGACGCCTCCACACCAACTTAACACTCTCTTGATCTATCTTTTCCTCAGTTTGCACCATCTCTTGTTTTACGCTGCAGTCCAAAAAGCCCAGTTGATAGCAGCAGAAGCAGTTTTTTTTTTTTTTTTTTTACACAGATGTCAGTTTGTAGTTATGTTGTGTAAAAAAAAAAAAAAGAGGTTGCAAATAGATAACGTATTATGAACTATTTGGTAGGGAATTTATTCATATTAGCAATTTTGTCAACATTTAAATACTAAAATAAACCCTTTTCTGTGAAACAGCTTAAAATAAAACTTTGAAATAACTCCAATATCATGTCGCATTGTTGAACATTAACAGCTACAGAATTTAAAAATCATACACACTAAATTTTTTGCTGAAAACGTAAATGCTTATACATAGGCTGGTTTTTAGTAAATATTTAAATACAAGAAGTAAAAGACAATTAGGTTATTTAAAAAATTTGGAAGTTCTAAATTTTAAGGAGGAACAAACCTGTTTAAAGTCACAGTTTAGTAGTAGCAACTTACCTCAATTTCCTTCTTGGTGAGCTCTGAAGCCATATAATTAACCCCTGGTTCTCGCAGTGGAAACAACCTTGAAGATGATTGAAGAGAGAAAAAACAGCGATGATTGAAACTGCTCTACAGATATGCTACAAGCTGATCTTTGTAAACGCAATAAAATTAAGTATTTCTTTATCCCAAAAAGCAAACAACAATACAGCAAATGTCAAATACAAACATGTATAGTGAACATATAGCTTTAAATCTATTTAAAAATATATATTTTTCTCTTTTTATCTACAGATTTAGCTTAATGATTGAGGAAGATCCGACATTAGACACAGGAGACGCTTTACTTCTTGACATGGTGTCGTCAGAATTAAAATTGTTCCAACCCCAAAAAACCTGGAGCAGCATTGGACAACCGTTGTCCACCAGGCAGAGTCTCTTAAATGCTCCAACACATCTGGAGAAAATCAATTTATCTTAAGCTTAAGCTTCATTTCCCTTCAAATTTTAAAAGATGTGGCGAAGCATTAAAACAGCTCAAACCTGGAGGGCAGTGTGGCCGAAGAACCAGCATTGGGAAACTCTGATACACGGGAAATATGACAAAATTGTGCAGCTGATTGTTTCCAGTTCTGTTTTTTGTTGTATTGAGATTGCATCCTGCAGCCTATAAAACATTCCATCTTAACAGTGTTTTGCAATTGCAATATTAAATAGAAACCAGTATTGTGTATCTCCAGTATATTTGACTAATATTAAACACTCATAATACATACCACTGGATGTAAGAGTGAACCCTCTCCAATTTTTTGTAGTCGTTTTTCCATTCTTTAAGAAAGGACTCAATGTAGATATCTGTAACAAAAGTTTTTAAAAAATAATACAATTAGAACAAAACAAAAACATTTTAAAATTCTAAATGCCAATTTATATTTTATATAGAAATAACTGTGTTACCATCAGGAGCAGATGGAAACTTGTTTAGATAGAACTGTAGGTTGTTCATTTTGTCTTCTGAGCAATCATCATCTGTTAGATTCTGTAAATATTAAAAAAGCTCATCATTACTTGCTCTAAACGGAAGTTATTTTTAATTGCCATGTATTACTTACAGGATATCCTCTTCTATAATTCTGCATGTCTTTTGCTGCCCTCATATTTCTGGGTGTATGATGCCACTGCAATAAAAAAAAAATCGAATTAGTCTGCATCTAGTTGCAGCTAATTAGCGCATCAAGACTATACAAGTTAAATAAAAGCAGGATACATATCGTCACTTCTGGTTATGTGATCTACAAGGACTCTATTTAACAATGAAGCTAAAAAACTCTTTAATATAATAAAACGGAGGCTTAGATAATAAAACGTAAGCCAAATATTTTAAAAAAGGAACTTACAATGGCTAGCTAAGCTAGTTAGCGAGGTTGCAGCAGTGAGGAAAAAGCTAACATTAGCTTTTTCACTACAGTACGTGCCTAAGCGAAAGTGAATGATAACAGGACAGGGTTTTTGCGCGTTAAAACTGAGCAGGCCTGCAATGAAAGCACTTACGATAGCCCAGGAAGACTTGTTTTTGTCTTGATTTGACCGACGGCTCTGGCTCTCTCCGGCCGGGTCGTCTCCATCACTCTCTGTGTCCCATGTCGAGTCGTATTCACACACATAGTCGTCTTCCATTTTTTTTCTTTTTTTTTTTTTTTTGTAATTGAAAAAAATTAAGAGTGTATAAAAGGTAGCCTAGTTCGGTACTATAACCGGGTTTGAATCAGTTCTACTTTCATTTTCGGGTTAGAGACGGGGACGGCCCTAACCAGCCGTCTCTGTTGCCTTCAGTCGTATTACGGCTGCAGTGATGACGCTGCGTTCACGTGCTTGCGCTGAGTAGGAAATGTGACAATTAACCAGAAAACTTTACTAAGGGAAAGGGGTACGTAAATATTAGGTAATTTTTATATTAACGTAAAGCAACCTCTACTCTTACAAAGTGAGTCTCCAATGCGAACTCGCCTTTCTGATGATCGTCATGCAACCACAATTGGAGATACTGACAAATAATAATCAACACAGCTAAATTCACCCCAAGTTTACCTCCAAAAACAATTTATTTGAGTAAGTCACTTCTTCTTGTCATATGATTAACGAGGAAATTTACTTCAACGTGATTCTATTTGGCACTCTAATAGTATTTTTCCAAGGATTTATAATTTTATATTTACGATTCTACTTGAAGGCAATATAATTTCTGTGTTGGCTGTAAGTGTTAAAGTGCAAATCAACTGAGTCAGACAACTTATTTTAAGTACAGAAAAACTCTTTTTTTCATCTGACAGTTATGTAACGGCACAACAAAAACATGCAGGTCAAGTGCATAATAACTATATAAATAAAATATGTGTAATCTGTTTTATAAATAAATTTAGGAATGTTTTAATGAAAACGTAAAAATATTAGAACAGACTGTTTGCAAACCAGAACACAAAATCACAACTTTCATAATATCAGTCTCAATAAAAATTTTAACAAGTTTATTTCTTTAATTTATAAGTCAAATATCATAGTCACATTGTTAATAATTATGTTATTTGGACATGTTTTTCTCCACAGAAAATCCACTGTGTCAAATGCACTAAGCTGCTCTGACCTAGAAAGTCAGGAAGGAATTCAGATTTGAAGAGATAACAATTTAAATATTCCAGCTGCGGACAATTCCTGGAAAAGCTCATGGAGCTCCATCTTGAAGCAAGAGAAGAGATTTGCATCAGCCACAGAACGGACTGGACTGGTTGAGAACGCTATACACATAAGTAGACAGGTTTGAGAGTCTGGGGCTGGGTGACTTATTATTCATTTCAAAATGAAAATGTAAGCAAAAGTATTAAAAGTTTTGATAACAAAAGAGATGAAATCCTGCTTTTCAGACTGAAAATGTGTGCTCTTGGATTATGGCAGAAAAATTCCCCCATACATTTGTCAACCTGCTCTGGGACTGAAAACACTCTGTATTCACATATCATTCACCAGAATGTAATTTGGTGGAGATGATTTTCCATCTCTTTCTTTTTTACCTGATCAATATCAGTTCCTCTTTCTCTTGTCATCCTTCAGGTAACTCATTTTATTTACTTGGATACTTAATCAAATAGTGTGTGTGTTTGTGAAGTTCAAATTATGATAGATCTTTTTTTTTCTTTACTACAGTTGAGTGTTTGTTCACACCTGATTGTCACATTTGAAAGTACTTGTTAATAACAAAAGCTCTCACACAGCCTGATGTATGACATGCAAGACTGACATGTTGTAGCTTTGTGTTTTTTTTTTTTTTTTTAAGAAATTATGGGAAAGTGTTAAAATTAAGTTGAAGATGCCTAAGGGTGGATAATTCCTGAATTGTAGAAATATTTGTGTATACTTGTGCATACAATCCAAATAAGTACTAAATAAAGAATTGGTAACATAATTCTGTTGCTATATTTTGCAGTGTCAGTGTAAGTCCACACTGTAAAAGCATTAGATGAGAGTAGTTTTTCTTGACATTGATCCAATGTCCTCAACATAAACATGATTTGTACATAACAGACACATTTATAGTCTGAAATCTGACCTTACTATTCACACTGAGAGGCTGTGCTGTAAGAGCTGGCAGCAGGAACAGGGATATCAGAGGTGGCAACATGTAATCGTTCCACGTTCCTCATCTTTTGACTGTAATTGGACTGATACATTTATACACCGGCTTATTTCACCATTAGAGGGTATAAATAGAATCCTGTGTTATCACTGGGGATTGGGGGCTGAAAAGATGCCGGTGTGGGTTGCTATTTTTGCTCGTCGTTACTGTGGTAACCGCGGGGCTCTGCAGGCATCCAAGTGTTTGCTGTTGTTATTTTGTGCCTCTGCTTCATAAAACCCCCGTCACCTTTCTCTGTGTGAGATCAGCAAACGCGAGAGGATCCGATTGGCTCAGATTCACGTTACATGTAAAATGTCTCAGTCACCAAAATACAAATGTTGCCTTTTCCGTTTAATGTTGCTGAGCGGAAAACTTCATACACAAATGCAGAATAATAATGAGGCTGACAGTAAAAAGAACAAAAAAAATCTGTTATTATTGATGACAATTTCCAGTGAAGACCATATGAGCTACTAATGGGAGCATCTTGCAGAAAATATATCCAGTAAGCTGTAAGAAATATCCAGAAAGCCAAACTTCTAATATTACACCTAGCTGCTCAATGTTAATGCAGGTTAGATTTTTATTCCTACTAGTCTATTTAGAGCATGTGGTGAAAAGGTGCTGAGCAAAGTTGTAATTGAGTTGCAGCAAACTTAGGAGGTGATTTGTTACTCTGCAGCAACTCAATTTTCTCGCCACATAGTGAGACTATAATCGGTGAGAAGGCGCTTCAGCAGGGATCCTTCCTAACACTGTCAGACTCCACTGTGTTAGAAACCAGTGCTTCCCTAAATATGAGCTGTAAAACTCACAAACTAAGAAATTTACCCCATCGTTATGTATATTTTTTACCTGGTCCATGCTTTACTGCTTTTTGAGAGAAATATTATTCAGTGGCACTAAAAAACATGTTATGAAAATGTGCTATATAAAAATAAACAACCCACTCGATACTTCAACAAATGTCTTTATTGTAAAGAGGAATGGAAAACCTATATGTGTGTATTATTTGATTAACGCAGCTTAACTTGACTGTAGCTACCACGTCAATCTTCCAAAGGCAGGTTTTAGTTGCTTCAGATTAACGTAAAAAAACCAAAAAAACAAAATAAAATTAACATGCCAGAACACTTTTCTGAAATATGAATGACCAATTCAGTTATAAAAGTTTCTGCTTTAAGAGAAAACCCCCCATATTTTTCATGCTTGTAATGCAAACTTCTGAGGTGGAAGAAAACATAGTTTTGCAAAACAAACTCTAAAAAATATGATGTAGATTTATATTTCACATAAGAATGAATGTGTGAGTGCTCATCTGTTTTATTTTTATTGATAAGAACTGAAAACCATGTATATTAATAGTCCGTTTCATCCAGTTTTTATAATTAAGACATGTTGTGTGTGTGTTATATTTGTCCATTTTACAGATTTCCATATTTAATTGAACACGGCAGAAATTAGAAACTGAAAAAGGCAAAGGGAAGCTCCGCAACAGATTCTTAGCATCTTCCCTCCCAATCACCGATAAGCTTCCCAGCCAAATGAATTCGTCAGTGAAACCAAATTAGTTCTTGAGAAGTTTATAATGAGATTTCTGCTCCAAAGTCTTATCGGGTGTTCATAATCTGCCCACTCTATAATCAGAGGCGACCAGCAGATCAGTATCTCTGAATGGGCCTCCTGGTGAAAAGCCAACAATTTACACGTTTATCTCTTTTGAGATTCTTCCTGGGTTTTAATGGCCTGCCCTGACAGGCGGCTTCTTCATTTATAAATCCGTTCTGTCAGATTTACTTCTACACCAGATGTAATGTCAGAATATTTTTTCATTACAGATTTCATTTCTTCAACACAGGAAAAATACCTTCTTGTCCACTGACTGTCTCTTGTATCTTTAAAATGTCTTAGAAAGTCTGTGGAGATTCAGAAAGTATAGCCAAAATGGATGTATAAGCTAATATTTAATAGATTTCTGCAAGGAGTATTTTTATAAACTCTTTAGCATTTTTTTATGTGTCCTCATGGGAGGCACGTTATTTTCACAGGTTGTAACCCTCTCACCCAAACTATCTCCGTAAGACAACAAGATTTTCTGATGAGACAATGTTCGTAAAATTTCTTTAAAGATGGTTTTGGAACGGATGGAGCAGCCAAGCATCAGGCTTCTGGAAAATCTCTATTTCAACCTTAATAAAAATAGACAGTAAGTCAGGTTTGAGACAGGAAATCAACTAATTTAAATTCATTGTGAAAAGACGAGTGGTTAGCCAAAAAAAAAATTGTGGTTTCTCTGCAAGTTCCTAAAATAAAATCATGCTATAATTAGTGAGGAGTGAATATATATCTTTATCCCTGTGGATATACTTTTCCTTTATGTGGATTAGATCAAATTGACAAAAACATTTGCACTAAACAGTAATTACAGGTTGTTGTTGCAGCAACAGCCAAAAATAAACAGAAAATTCAAACTAGTGCATGTGAACTTTCAGTATTAGATGATTATATACAGTGTGTGTGTGTGTGTGTGTGGGTGTGGGTGTGTGTGTGTGTCCTAATGCAATGTACCTTTGCGAGAACAGAGATAGCAAAGCTCATTAAGTGAAGCATCTATCTCTTTGAGTCAGTGTAGCCTCCCTCACTTTGTCCCACATCTGTCTGCAGAAAAAAGGATGTGACTCAAAGCCGTCTGGATTGATTGGTGACTGTTGGAGCATCAGGTTTCCCTCTTATCAGCTGAGATATAATTGATTTATGGAGAGCTGGTTGAATCCAAACAAGGACATAAGTGTGCTGATTTAACCACTTAAGACAAAAACAGGAGCACATAGAGCAGGATGATCTGTGAGAACAAAAGAACACGTGAAAATCCACCTGCATTATTCAGATGCAGCTTTTTTTTCTTTCTCTTTGTTTCTTTCTTCCTTCATTTTTGTTTTTTTCTGTCTTTCTGTCTTTCTCTCTTTCCTTTTTCTTTCTTCTTCCTCACATTCGACTAAGACAAAAGCTGTGATGCATTGATGATATCATTTACCAGCCAACAGCCATGATCATCACGTTTCTGTTAGTTTCATCCTAACTGATGGCCAAAGTCTGTGCCTCGGATACAAGTGCAGTCACCATGGCAACCGGCATCACCTACAGTAAGGAAGCATCTAGCCAACCTGTTTTGTTCACTCACATTGTACATGTTGTGCCAGCATTTTAATATTGAGGGGAAAAAATCAGCATGTTTCTCTAATCTGACGTGATGCTATTGTTAAATAAAGGTTTTATCACTTTTATTTTTTATCAGTATAGTTAAACTGTTAGTATACTGCAGTGGAGAATTAATTTTATTGGCTCTTTTTCCATTTCTCATTTAAAATCTGTTTTAATTTAGTTGTTTGATGATTAAAACTGGCAGCAATACCATTTAATTTAGTTTTATTTGTCACAAGTCAAAAGCGTATTTTTTTGAAGCTTTAAAATAATTGGCTCCAAATGTTAGCTTTTGATTTAACTTTAAACTGGATTAACATTTTGTTTTTACATCTGTATGGAAGTCCAAAAGTAACAAAATTACATAAAAATTAAGTAATAATAAAGTACTATTTAAAAATGCCTTTCACCATTGGGCCACGAGAGGCAGGGTACAGAGTGGACACACACACAGACACAAACTCTCTCTCCGGAGGACAATCCAGAGTTACCAATGAATCTAAAAGTTATATTTTTGGATTGAAGGAAGAACTCAAAGCACCAGTACAGATCCCATGAAAGACATGCACAAGGAGAACATACAAGCTCAATGCAGAAAAATCCCAGTGTGAATAATTTAGAAAACATCTTAATTAGTTTCTGTAATGCAAGTATGTTATGTTTTTCATTTAGCATGACAAAACGCCCCGCTGCAGCCACTGTCTTCCCTCACATTGACAATAAAGAAATTATTTATTAGAAAGCTCCCGTTGTCTCTTTAGAGATGTTGGAAACAGTTTATTATGGAGCACCGAAAATCAATAGAAATATACTGCTTGGTTAAATATTTTACACATGCAAAACTTTGCACCACTACTATTTTATGTATATTTATGTGTTACTCAAATAGAGCCACTGAGGCACAATATTAAGAAGAAAACAGAAGGCATTATTCTTCCAGTTTTTAATGTTTGGCTCGCATTGTTTTCAGTTTCAGTTTATGTAAAGCATTGCGTCTGGTTTGTTTTACCAATCATCTTGTAGTATTTATCTGAAAAAACAAAAGGTTTACTATCATTGTCGTTATAATTAGTGGGACATTGTGGCACTGTATATATTTCAAAGCCTACAACTGACTGAAATCCGCAGGTTGCTGTCCGTGGTGCTGAAGCCTCTCCAAACACACACCTACATTAACGACAGCCTTTCACTGGAGGTTGCTTTGCGCATGCGATGAAGTAATGCGGGGCCACTTGTTTAAACAGATGGCCACATCAAGAGCAGGTAGGCTGCATACGCATTTTTATACATACACTGAAGACCGTTCGAACCGGACTTGCTGGCTTTATTTTCCTGCCTGCCCGCCTCCGCTGCTTTGGTTGAACGCAACAGGCTGCAGCACCGATGTGATGTCTGTACGCTGAAAAGCCGCACCACCTGTAACTGCAGCCTCCCCACCTCTCTTTCATCCTCCGGACTCCCCATGCCGACACCGAGGATGAAGAAGCAGAACGTCCGGACCCTCTCGCTCATCCTCTGCATGTTCTCCTACCTGCTGGTCGGCGCCGCGGTGTTTGACGCGCTGGAGTCCGAGTCGGAGAGCTCCCGCAGGCGCATCTTGGAGCAGAAGCGCAGTGAGATGAAGAGGAAGTATCGCTTCTCCGAGGACGATTACCGCGAAATCGAGCGAGTGGTGCTGCAAGCGGAGCCCCACCGCGCCGGGAGGCAGTGGAAATTTGCTGGCTCCTTTTATTTTGCCATTACGGTCATCACGACCATAGGTAAGTTGAGGCGCAGCTTTTTTTCGTCTTTCTTTGGAAGTAAGGATGTTTTACTTTCATTCAGCCGTATTGCAATGCTTACATTACCTCATGTTATACTTCCTAAGTGTTGCTACAATATTCCTCTTTCTTCTGTTTACCTCTGTGCATTAAGGGTACGGACACGCTGCACCAGGAACAGATGCAGGAAAAGTCTTCTGCATGTTCTACGCTGTTCTTGGCATTCCTCTCACTCTTGTGATGTTCCAGAGCCTCGGAGAGAGAATGAACACGTTCGTCCGCTACCTCCTCCACAAAATGAAGCAGTGCCTGCGTTTCAGACGCACCGAGGTGTCCATGGAGAACATGGTCCTGGTGGGCTTCCTGTCCTGCGTTGGAACACTGTGTGTGGGAGCCGCAGCCTTTTCCCACTTTGAGGGATGGAGCTTTTTCCATGCATACTACTACTGCTTCATTACTCTCACCACTATTGGCTTTGGGGACTTTGTGGCCCTGCAGAAGAAGGAGGACCTCCAGGAGAAAACGCCTTACGTCGCCTTCAGCTTCCTGTACATTCTGGTGGGGCTGACGGTAATCGGAGCTTTTCTCAATTTGGTGGTCCTGCGTTTCCTCACCATGAACACCGAGGATGAAAGACGGGATGCTCAGGAGAGAGCTTCGCTGAAGAGAGACAAGGGTCTTTTAGAGGGGCAAACCGGCCTCCGCGTTGTAGGTGAACAGAGGGAGAGGACCAGCAGGGACAGCATGGTGCACGTCCGCAGCCACAGCACACTCTTCCTCCCCATGCAGGAGGGAACCAGTCGCACCAACCTCATCCCTTCCCCAGCTGAGGACACAGAGAGGCAGGAAAGTCCCTGCAGGCACAGGCTGCATTTTCGGATCAAGCCAGGAAGACGGAGGGAGGAGACGAGCGTCAGCTCCCTCTGCTCCTCCTGCGTGTGTTATCGCTCAGAAGTTTGTGACGACCCCGTGGTGAACCGCAGCAAACACCACGGAGGCCACGTTAACTCAGTTTATTACAACTCAGTCTCCTATAGGATCGATGGCTGCTCGTCGAGATCCAAGGACAATACTGGACTCTCCTCCCCTGGAAGCACACTGTCGCCTGAGCACAGCTTCCAGGAGTTCAGTAGTTTAAGGAGGAAGTCGGTGTAAAGGGCATTATTGTAAGGGGGGAAAGTTTGCCACGACAGTAAGCTGTATTTATTTATTTGTTAGATTTTTTCTTTTGCGCATGACAGAATTCTGTTTGTTGAATAAACTGTCTCTTGTAGCTACTGAATTTGATTTTAATCATAAAGCAAGAATGTCTTTGCTCCTTGTTACTGTATCAATATATATATGTTGTGGGTTCTGCTGTTTTGCTTGCATGTAGCAATGCATGCTAAAGAGAATGTAAAGCACTCTATGTGGATGCAGGAGAGCTACATTTAAAGTTGTTGTTTTTTTTTGCCAAGTTTAACACAGAGATGAAGACTCAAATCTTTGACTTAAAGACTTTACATTCTCTGCAATAACTGAGGAATCTGTCGGTTTATTCAAAGAACAAATTTAGACCAAATCAAAACATTTGAAACTTCACAGCAAAGACAAGAGCACAACTCTGTTCTTAAAGTGGAAATGTTGTTGACAAAACACAACATTTCCACTTTTTCCTGCTTGTCACTAATGACAACCAGCTCAAATTTCAGATAAAAAAAAGAAAAGAAAATTATTTCCACACAATGTGTTGAGAACTAGCTACAAAACCTCCACCATGCCATCCTTTCCTCACAGCTCCACAAGAGAGAAAAGATTTCTTGGTTTATGCAGAATATGTAACGACGACTTCAGACTCGACTTGCACACGAGGTTTGAGACTCGAGTCTCTTGTAATGGAGGTGAGCATTTCACCTGTAGCTCATTTTAGCAGATGACTAATAATGCTACCTAGTAAAGTTTCAAGTTGGTCTGTTTTGGTTTCATGCTTATAATGTTCACTATTTAGTTCAGTAAGTAAGACGATAGCAAAGCTCTGATGCAATAGGGTTGCGTTCGATTAATTAATCATGGATGTTTGCGGATCACGGACCATTAATGGCTCGTAGCTACCGCTTCATATCTAATGTAGCATCATAATAATGACTATATGGATGTCTCTCATTTTGAGCTGTGACTCTGGGTTATTTGAGAACACACTCAGTTTACCTCCAACGTCTTTTTAGATTGATAACAGCAGTAAAATAAAAAGCAGGGGTGGGCAATACAGACTTAAAGTTTTATCACCATATTTTGTACAATTGTTTTTAATTAATTTTTTTTTCTTAATTAAAATGACAATAATAACTATATATTACTTCAGTTTAACTTAATAGCTGGGACTGCATGACAGAGCAATTGTAGCTTCACAAACACAAATACTGCTCTTGAAGAACGCCGGTCACATAAAGGTCACAGCAACTGCATTTAACCATATTTTCAATTTGATTAATGTTTATTGATCTGGACAATAAGGACAGTTTGTTTTTTTAAGAATCAATCATTTTAATTTATCATGACAGCGATAAATCAAAATCCTTATTATGAAAAGAAATTCATCAAGAGAATGATAAATGATACGATAAATTCCCACCTCTATTGCAGATTTGCACTGTCCTGTTCTTATTGAAAAAAATTCCTTACTGTTTGAATCAAAAACTAGTTTTAATCTATCTTTCACTGAACAATTTCATATTTTAATTGGGGAGACATTTTGTGTCTCGCAATTAGGGCTCACAATAATGAGTTATATCCACAACAGTAACTCTGTGCTTTACGCCATGCATCCAGTGTGAGAACCTTCAGAGTATTTAGAGACTCATGACTTGACTTGAACTTGGAAAAATGACTTGTGAACATCTCTGCTTTAATAAAAGGAACGAGTATTTTGTTTAGCAATGAAGAGACTTAAACCCCCCCCCCCACCACAGGGCTCTTGATTAAAGAAAAGTCTTAAATTTTCCTGCCATAGAAAGATGATGTCATAATTCTAGTTTTATATTTAAAAAGCCTTAAAGAAGTTTGACCAAGCACATCAGATAAGTGACTATTTTACAAGACGAGAATAATACAATATTTTATTACCTGACATTGGAGTGAGGCGGTGAACACTCCGATAAATAAAAAACTTTATGTTGCTAGTTGAACTAAAATGGATGTAGCTTGTAAAATATATGTAGCAGGTTATTAAGGTCTGCAGAAGTTTTTATCTTCCAGCGACTGAAGGTGTTGTTGTAGTCCTGACTGAAGTCATTCTCTTCCAGTATTGTTTGACTAAACCAAATGAGTGTAACGTTGAATGTATTTTTTTTTAAATTTAGTCTCTTTCTTATTGTATGTTGTTGTGTAATTTTTATTTTTAATTTTTTTGTGAAGATTCTGTTTTCATTTGTCTTCCCTTCAAATGCGTGTTTTTACTTTCAGAGAATAAAACCTTGTAACCATTAGTCTGACCATCAGTTGAACTGACTTCAATTTCTTAAAAGTATTCAACGTTCTTTTGTGTTATACGTTGTTAAAGATGGTCAGAAACCTGATACACATACCCCAATATGACCCAGATCTACAAAAAGACACTAGATTAAACTAAAACAGCAGGGAGACTCAGAAAATAAAAGATTTATTGCAGTTATGAGAAACCCTTTGTTTGGATGGATGTCAAGAAGTACTCGTTAAAGTAAATGATCCTAGTTCATGTGTGTAACCTTCACTGTAATTTTTTAATCTAGTTTCTTTTCTTGAAAGAACAATTAGTAATTTTCATCTTTGATAATGATACATGCGCTACAAATACTAAACTTCACAGTTTAGTATTTGTCTTGGAGTGATTTATGTGTGCTGCAGTAAGCAGTGAGAAAATGATGGACATACATGAGAGAAGCACACAACAGTCCGGTAATTTAACAAGTTCTAGATCAACTTGAGTTAAAATAGAGTCGCAAAATTTTATTTACCTTAACCTTTTCGTTTTTTTTCATCGTTTAGTTGTTAGATTTTAGCAGCTTTGTTTGTTTCGCCTTCATGCACCTGAGGTAGAGACCAGAATCCAACTTCTTCTGCAAGATAGTTTGTAGAACTTTTAACAATTTAGTATTAACTCCAATTGAGAACCGACCAAAAACATTTAGAAACCACCAGACAGTCTGAAGATGATCTTTCTGGTCAAACAGCAGTGTGTGCGTCAAGATGTTCCTCTCTGACAGAATCAGAAGGTAGTAACTGGAAGTGCAGAGGCCCAAATATGGTTTCCAAGTTCAGATTGACCTGAGCTGATGGAATAAGTGTGACCCACTCAGAGTTCATTCTTTTTTTTTTTTTACCCCAAACATCACCTTAAATTAATCCAGGTATTTGAAACTCAAAATTATGCAGAACTCAGCTTTTACTTTGACATCAAATAATTTTTTGGTGAAAAATGTCAAATTTTGTTCATTCTGATTGAGTTGCAAAAACAGCAAAAGGGTAAAATGTTCCAGGGAGCGAATAGTTTTTATAGGCTCTGTGTCATGATTGAGGATTATTGCCTCTATTGGAAGTTACAGGCAATTTTGTTATGGCAAACAAACAGGCCAACAAAGGAATCTAATCGAGATTTGTATTATGACACTTTGAAAAATGTCACACTTAACTGAATTATTGATGCGTGACCATAAGACAATGGGGCGCTTTCTGAACTCGTCACCAATTACACAAAGGATGTGAAACAGAAGAAAGAAGCACAACGAGGGAGAATATTCTCTGAGACAAAGGAAGAGTGTTATTGTTAAGGATGAGTTAGTTTAGCCATTAAGAGCTGAAGATGAAAAATTATCTCCTGGATGTGCTGCAAATTTGTCAAAAGAATAATTTATCTACCGGTGATGTGAAATAGGATTGGACATTAAATCAATAGCAATATATTTTGCTATAGATACGTGATCGATATCAATATTAAAATAATAAGTGTGACAAAATATTCAATAATTTCACTAATGAAATTATTGAGCATTCTGGGGGATGTAGGCAGAGAAAAGACTTTAGCTACTCAACCTCTCACAGCCAACTAGCTAGGTTGGTGGAATCAACGAACTCACTCGCTCTTTGGTTACCTAGCAACATGAAAGTTAAGGAGGGGTTGTTACCTAGAAACAACCTGTCGAGTAACTTGCGCAGCAGCAGTTTAAAGTTTCGCCACGGTGCCTCATAACTGCACAGTGATGTGAAATGAAAACTGTGGATATAAAAGAAAAAGCCACTTCACCAATTTGGTAGCATTTTATATGTTTAAAAAAAAGTTAAACATTTGATTCCACTAACTAATGTCCAACACAACCATCAGACTTCAGAAACCACTCAAATGGTAGAGAGCAAGAGGTTTTATAGAAAATATTAGTGAACAAACATCTTTCTGAAGGTCGAGGAACACAGGAGATCAGGGAAGACGTTGTGGAGAGTAAAGCAAGATTATGTTGTAAAACATTTTCTCAAGTTGTCAAAACCCAGCACTGGAGGAGCTGCAGAGATCCACAGCTCATGTGGGAGAATCTGTTAACAGAATATCTATTGGCTGCCCTGTAAAAAAAAAAAAACCAATAAATCTGACAACAAGTCTGGCTTTTTTGGAAGAATGAGATAAGGAAAGTCATTGCTGAAAAAAGGAGCTTTGTATGCAGTTGGCCTGTAGGAGAAACAGCAAAAATATGGAATAAGATGCTGCATGGAGGTAATCAAAAGGGATCTGTAGTGGAAAAATGAGAGTACACATCATCATCTGAACACAAACTATGGGACAAAATAATGGAGTGGCAGCGTGGGGATAATTTTCTGCAGCATCAATTGATGGAAAGATGAACTGGAGCAAAATAAAAAACAATCCAGGAAGATAAGCTGTTAAAATTTTCAACTTTCCTCCTGGAAAGTTTCCTCTACACATTTAAATGCTTTATATGAAGCAGATTTCAAAATAGTTGAGAATGTGTGGCAAGACTTGGGAGAAAATGTTCAGTCTTTTTATCCAATCTGATAAAAAGTTATTTTGCAAAAACAAAGGGGTGTTTCTTTTTTTTCACATAAACCTAAATACTTCCAGGTGTATTTGTAGCTAAGTGTGATTTTACAACATGCTTACTCAGATTAATCAGTCTGAGTAACCTGAGATACGGCTTAATTGTACCAAAAGGCATAATCCTATTAATAAATAATAATAAGCAGCTTTTGGTTAGGTTTAATGATCATCTTGATATCAAGTATTGACACAAAAAGCACATTTAATGTATCAACATGTTGTTATTGTGGTGGCTCTCATCGGGGTCAATGAACAAGAAACTGCATGTGAATGAACAGACACACACAGGACAAACGACCATGAAGACACACATGTTTATTCACATTTAAGAACAATTCAGAGATGGGATTAAATTCATTCAAAAGGGCTTTATCCTATTCCCACTTCTAAGGTATAGAATATTCGACACTAAAATGGCAAAAATGTGAGAGATGAACCTTTACTTGTCATGTTCTGTGTTTTCCTGTGTGTTTATTTTGAGTTTCCTGTGTGTCTGAGTCTCCGTGTTGTCCTGTCTCCCTTTGATTAGTTCCCAGGTGTGTCTCGTTCCCTGATTACCCTCTGTGTATTTAGTGTCACCTGTGTCTCTGTGTCCTTGTCGGGTCCTACGTCTAGTTTACGTCTTTCTACGTCTCTCTGCGTCCGTTGTTCCACAGTCTGTCGGTTTTGTCCATTCGTCACCTTGTTTGCTACCTGTGTTGAGCCCTGGATTCAGCTCAAGCAGTGCTGCCTTGGTTTTTAGACTTTGTTTGGATTTATTTATTAAACTTCATCATCACTCATCTAAGCTGGGTCTCTAGAGTCTACCTCACCACCTCAAACACCGCAAAACATGACAGAAGGACCCGACAAGGACACAGGTGACACTAAATACACAGAGGGTAATCAGGGAACGAGACACACCTGGGAACTAATCAAAGGGCGACAGGACAACACGGAGACTCAGACACACAGGAAACTCAAAATAAACACACAGGAAAACACAGAACATGACATTACTGTTTTGGTTCTAACTATAACCATCCCTAACTTCCTAATTTTTTATTTATTTATTTATTTATTTATTTTTACCATAGAACAGAAGAACATAATGTAACATTTACTTTCTTGCACTTGCTACTTTTAATAGCTGGTTGCAATTTGAAAGGAAAAATGGCAATAAAATGGTTACACAACTGTCTCCAAGCATCCATTTCAAACCATCTGCTGGTTTGCTTGAAAAGCCATCTACTTTACACAAATGTAAAAATGACTGGGTAATAGCGTCAGAAATGGTGATTGGATATTAAATACCATCTGCTGACGCTGCATGTGGGTGCACATGGTGAAATTCACTCCGCGCTCTCTCCGTCACATTAGTGTATCTTCCTAAAGTTCAAGTGAAATGGAGCTACATTTTGTCCTGTTGTCACTACAAGGCACACGGGATTATAGTCTAATTTTTTTCATCATTATAGGGAAAAGAAAAGTTTAATAACTTAGACAAGAGGGCCCTCTGTAGGTGATAAAAAAAATGCCTTGGAAAATCTTTTCCTAAAACCAGTTTAAAACCAAATAATGGTTTGGCCGCTAGAGGGCAGACTGCGGCCATGCAACAGCTTGCTGAAACACATACAGGAAAAATATGGTTTTCTAACATATCCTGATAGAAAAGATAATTAAGAAATTAATGGCATGTAAAAATGTGAATGATATAACTTTATTTCTTTATTTTTTTTTATCATGGACACCTTCAGTGGAGCAACATAGGAGGAAGCCCTTGTTCCACACAAGCAGATGCTGAGAGCTTTGAGTATAAAATTAGAAAAATGCTGAAATTCAGATGACGATACTGAACACAAACAATGTGGGTCTCATAGAGATTTTTTTGAAAAAGAAGAAACCCTCCCACCCCCCCATCATGCCCTGCTAAATATATGAGACCTCAGCATTGGTCACTTTGCTTGCAAGATGAAAACCGAAGTCACACTGTACAAACACATCTTTCACACAGACAAGGTAATAACACTGCAGCCTGAAGAAGAAAAAAAAACATAGTGGTAGAAAAGAGAAACCCATTAGAGGTAAGCATCACAAGTGCTAACATGACTGATGTCAGTGCAAATATCTGACCTATAAAAAACATTAAAAGAAGAAAACATGAAACTTTCATGACAGGGATATACAACTTTTTCAATCAGCTTCCAGCCATTACCAACAATTCTTTTTACTATTCCTGGACCGTTAGAGGTATAAATGTTATCCTTTCACTGCAAATGCACAGTGGTAATGGGATTTGTCAGGAGCCATCTCAACAGGACTGGAATGTTTTATGCTCAGTGTTATGCAGAGGTATGTTAACAACTGACATTTTTTATCAATACTCAAAATGCCTCATTGGTAGACCAGATACTTTGGGTCGCTAACAGAATTCAGGCCTGTTATCCTAATACCCCTGTTATACTGTGTTTCCATGGTGCTCAAATGTATGCAGCTTTAAATGAATAACATTCCAGCATGGCTTCTTTACATCTGATACCGTTGCATGCACAATTTGAGCTCCATCTAAGATTGGTTGCCACAGTTATTTTTTGACATATTTAAAAATCTTTTGCATAATCCTCACTTCTTATGGCAATCTACACATAAAGCCCCATATGCAAAAATGTATGCAAATACTTGGAAAAAGGATAAGGAAGCACAGGAAAATGCTGCTACTTACACAACGCTTCATGTCTGCATGCTAAAGGTTGTTTCTGTCTTGTATACCTGGATAGTCAAATGCATTTCCTGATGAACCCAGTTTATTTATGACAGTTTGACCTCTTGTGGTTATTTATAGATTACATGCAAAGCATTTAAAATTTCAGTCTAATTTCAGTCTTTTTTAAAAAGTTGTTCATACCACTAATTAAACCGGAACGTAATGAGACTTCTATGTGAACGGTTTATGTCCTCAAAGAGACCCGCATGCACAGAAGCAAACCTTTTGACGTCACACAGCAGCACACTGTTCACGAAAATAGCACCCGTAGTCACCGTCTGTGGATCGCTTTTAAAGTTTATTCAGCAGACAGAGCTGACAGAGTCGTCACAAGGTTACAACAACACAAAGGACGCTAATAAAAAGAAAAGCACAAGTAATAGCAACCGTGTGTTTTGGAGCAACCAAAGCACAGAAACAGTTTGACAGCACCTTTATAATAACTACTACATAGCTGTGATTGAAAGTCCATATTTAGCCTCACTGAACTGATGGACTGTCTGATAAAATTACACAAAAATGCATTTCTCATTTACGGGCATGTTGCTGTAATTTGATTAGAGGATCAATACCTGTCAAATCAACATTTGCAAACATAATTTCTAATAAAAATTAGGCGCCAGTGTTTATACTAAATACATTGATTCAAGAATCACATTACCAGGAACTAACTGCCTAAATAATCTAAAAAGAAGCACTACCATGATATTCAAAACAGGATTTATTTTATGATGATAAATACCAGCAAACTTTTCGAACATAAGCACTAAAACAGTCTCAAAATAACATAGACATAGAGTGGCCACTTCACATGTTAATCTCATTTATGTCTTTGGTTAAGAGGTCCAGGTTAAGTACGATGAATTTTAATATTACTTATCTCTCTACTGATTACTTTTCTGAACCCATATTTACTACACTTATTTTTTTATTTTCTTCTTTTTCAAACAATATACGTAACCTTGACTAAAGCCAAGTGAAAGCGATCTAAAATTATCACTCAAACCTGTAACATGAGAATAAGATAAACCCAGGAAAATTACCTCAGTGACCCCAAACTCCCTTCATCTTTTGCAGCTATTTTATGATCCGCCCAAACAATTTCAGGTTGTGCTAGACTCTCTGTGCCTGAGGACACGGATCAAAGTAAGGTGCGACTGAGCATCTACGGCTAAAGTGAATGATCTTGAAAGGGATAATCAAATAGAGACTCATCAAACAAAATGTAAGATGGTGCTTGTAGCATGTTGAGAGATAATTGAGCTCCTCTGAGGGTTTCTTCAAATTGATTTAAATTTAAAATTGTAGTGTGTTGCAAAGTAATTCGAGGCATCCTTTTAGTCACCTTCAGTCTGTCTTCTCCCGGTAGAGAACAGGAACACAGTGATCATCCTCCGGTGCGGGGGACGTCTTTGCCATGTTATATTTTAGAAAATGAGTCTCAAGATGAAGCTTGTACTCTCTTTAAATGTCATCTTTAGTGATAAAGATTATGGGTCAGATTTAAAACGTCCATCACATTTACATGCTGAGGAGTGCATTTTATTACAGATCAAAATCTTTAAATCAAACCCTAATGGGCGATTATTCTGCAGACTCCTGCCTTGTTATTGAACATGAGATATGACAGTGATGACCGGGAGAAGATGTTTGAATTGATTCCTGCCAATTCTGACCCAAAGAACAGTCCACAACACAGGAAGTAAAGGGTGTTTGTTGACAATAAATGGATGGATAATAATGTTGAAACAGGAAGTGAGGTTTCACCCTGTTGAGTTGGGTTGATAGAGCCAACAGATTTAAAATACATCAGCTTTGGAAATGTGTGGGAGATTTTGCTAAGAGAATAGAGAAGATGGGTTTTCTGTTTACTGGGGATTGTTTCGCCAACAGGACTGTAAAGATATAGAGACTCTATATGAAGGGAGCCGGGAGTGATGACGGGAAATTAATCAGAAACATGTTAAGCAACCTCAAACGCTCTGAGCAGCTTCAGTGACTGATATATGGGATCAGAATCCTGGGACACAAGTGGGTTTCAGAACCAGAGGGTCTGAGAGGTCAGGAGAAAGAAAAAAGGTCAGGTACATGATCAGAGACAAGGACATGGACAGGAAGAGAAGAGTGCTTTCTGTTTAGTTTAGCTTATTAAAAGGTATGATGCATGTTTTAAAAAACTTTTGTAAATTTACAAGATTTGTTTCAAAGTTAGTCCTTGGATTGATGCTTGCAAGAAGTCAGTACATAAAAATCTGTTTATGTGGCATAAACAAATCTCTCAAAGTGGTTCTAAAAAACAAACAAACCCAACAGCAAGTTACAATGCACGAAACAGAAAAAAACCTGCAATTAAGGTCATGTTTTGCTAAAAGCTTCTGAAATGAAAACATCTTCTGCTGTTTTGTAAAATTATGCATAGAGTTCAAACTGAAGAAATATGCAGGCATTCTGAATCGGAAAGATAGAGACTCTATATGAAAAGACTCAATTGATGTAAAAACTGTCAATGTGTCTACTGAGCCACGTTTAGCTTTCTGACCCGCATGCAGAGAAAACTCAGAGATCGGGCTTATTTTGAGAAGTTTATAAATTATAGAGGCAGGTAGGTTGGATATTTTCTTTGTAGGTGAAGGTTGCTGTGAGGGGAAAAGGTTTAGTTCAGCTTGGAGATGAGGTGCAGACTGAGAATGGAAATGTTTCTGACGATGATGGAGGTAGATGAAGATTCTAGAGGAGCTCGGGGAAGGTGAGAGTCAGGATTGAAGGAAGAATCATTCTGGGCTAGTTCAGTGGATAAGGATCATCCACTTAGCTCGGTGGATGCTGAGCTAAGTGACCTGCTTAATGGTTGTTGACCATCAGGCTCTGAATGTTGGTCAAAGAGCTCAGAAGTAGATGAGTTGATAGCATGTCTGCAGTGCAACCAGTAAACCTGCAGCTTCTGAAGAGAGGCGACACAAGCACACCTAGTGGAAACAATTTTCAAAACCATTTCAAGTTATTAAATGACGAAAGATGGAGAGGTGTTTGACTGAATCAAGTCAGCAACAGTAGCAGAAACCTGAAGGTTAGGACCCACAGTTTTAAATAAATGCTAAAACTGACTGATATGAGGTGCAGCAAAACCTACATGAATTATTCCGTAGTAGAGATTCAGAACCCTTGCAGTGGAATTTCAGTGTTTAAGTGAACAGAACATTACAATGTATTGATTTAGGTTGGCAGTGATTTCATTCACTGCCACTGCCAAACTATGCAACTCTAAAACATTTGCGAGAATCATACAAAACTTCTCTTTCTGGCCTCTCATTGAAATTCAACTGGAGAAATCAAACCCAATGGGAGAAATACCAGACAGAGCCCCGAAGGGACATGAGAATTGGTTATATTTTAAGAAAACCAGACTGGAAACAGTCATAAAAGCTTATTTATTTTTCTAAGAAAGAGTAATGTGTGCAGCTTCCAATACTGCAACTCAATGCATAAGGCTTCTAGCAATGTAATATGAATAATTTAGTAGGAATGTGAATTACCCTTCAAAATACTTGTCACTAAAATGTTTATCTTTAATTCAGGTTTTGTTGTTTTTTGGAATTACGTCCTAAAAGACGAGTCAGTGAAGCAATAATCTTTCAGTATTTAGTTATCAGGACACTGAACTACAAAACAGAGTAGAAAAGTGCAGAATTGTTTCTCTGTTTGAATTTTAAAGGTTAGAAGATTATGGGGCCTTTTCTCAGGCACATACAGATGAAGGTTTGCTCTGGGTTTCTTGGGCATGCAGCTTTCACAGCTTCTGATGAGTGGCAGCTGGAAAAATGATGCAGGCTGCACTGCCACTAAACTTTAACAGCTGTTGCTCTCACAATAACCTGCTTCACCTTCTGTTTGTGAGAAGTGTGAGAAGGAGTCGAGCAATTATAAATGGTTATAAAAGAAGAAGCCAAACATATTAATAGATATTTACAAGCACACCTGTCACCATTTATTTAGGGGAAAATACTAACAGAAATATCGCAAAACAGTCCTTAAACCTAATTTAATACTAGCCTTTCAAACTGATACATGAGCGATTGAATTGGTCACTGGCGTGCAAACACACGTGCAAGACGGACAAAGTGTGCACATCCATTCTGCTGAATTCCCTGCAGGAAAGCCATTAATGGATTTAAATGAGGACGAGCTGCCTCTGATACAACGGATCTGTGTGTGAAATGGAATTAAGTGGAGGAGGATGACAAGTGGAATATTTCACAGGCAATACTCATTGCTCATTGTGGCGTAGTAAATGATGTTTTTTTGTCTACTGCTGAATGTTTAACAAATCAAAGTGATGGCCCATATTTAACTTCTCACCGACGCGTGATCAGTCATTATCTATACGGCCGCTGATAAATGATCTTTTAATCTCCGCTGCCGTCCGAAACGGAGCCGTTACAGATAGTAACTTAGTACATTTACTCACGTACTCCATCATAATACTGCGGTGGCTGTGACTCGGGAGGTCACCTATTAATCACAGAGCCAGAGCCCTCAAGGAAACGACAACACCTCCTTCGTTCAAAGTGTCCTTGAGCAAGAGACTGAAGTCCAAGAAGCTCCCAGTGGGGAGGTCAGCGCACTGCATGCCGGCGCATGAATGTATGTGAAGAGTGGCTCTATGCAAGCTTTAATTTGTTCCACTTTTCTTAGGAAAAATGACATATTTAGTTACTGTTAAATACTCTAAAAATCAACCCTTAATGCAGAGAAAATGTATGAAACTTGTAAACTTTTTATTCTATGCAAAATGTTTGTTTTTTTTTTTCAAGACTTTGACACACAATTTTAGTGTTGCACAGTTCAAACAGTAACAATGGCGTCCAGAATGGACTCAACATCAGAATGGATTTTATTTTGTGCTTTTTAACAATTAATTAAGTCAAGTTGTACACAACTAAAAATTTCAGGGATGATTCAAATGGTTTTAGTTTTAGGTGGAAATTTTTGTTTATCTTCTTGAACCTGCTCACACATGCAATCTAGAGATCATTTAAAGCTTTTTCATTGGAAAACCATTGATTTGTCCAGCTTTGGAACTATAGGATTAGCAGTTTATTTGTTAGTTGGAGCTAAAGTGAAAGTATGTGGAGGTAGTATACTTCAGTTTCATAGTTTGCATAAGGGATCAGTGTAAATGGTAGAAAAACATGATTCTACCATGAACGTTTTGTTCAATGTTCTTAGGTTTGAGTATCTCATCATTACTCTTCCAAATATTCGTCTTGTCGTTGAGTCAAGCACATAAATCTTTTCTTTAGCCATCACAAAGGTTTTCTCCAGAAAATATTTGGATTTGCTTCTCCAAATTTTACTTTCGGCTTGAAGAAATCCTTTTTTCTTGTTGGACATCCTCTAAATCCAGACCATTGAAAGAAAAAGTGCTTCACAAGAGACACTGTTGTTTTCACATATTATAGGTAATAATGGACCAACATTTTAAATCAGCTGTAATAATTCTGATTGAACAGTGCTTAACCATTCAGTCAGAAATTTTATAGTCAAAGCATTTCCATTTCTTTCACTGATGAATAAAATTACCCTTTTTTTGGTTAAACCTTTTCCCTATAATTATTTTGACATCTAGCTCAGAGCAAACTGCAAAGAAAAAACTAATAGTTGAGCAAAAAAGATCTGATCAGAAACCAGTCTAATCAAAAGTAAAAGCTAAAACTAGAAATAGAGCTACAAAGACAAGTAATGCCAAGGCCTCCTGAGTTTTGCAAAGAAATAGGTCAAAGGAAAGCAAAAAAAAAAAAAAAAAAAAAAAACCCCAAAAAACAAACAAACCAAAAAACATAGGAGCTGTTAAAAATTTATTTCATAATGGTGTAAATGTACTGTATAGAAATCTACATTAACCAGCATCATCAGTAAATTGCTGGCTCCTCATCAAATCGACATGGCAATTAAATAATCACTAGATGAAATGTTTGTCTTCAAAACGATTTTAGCAACTTTCACCACTTTAAACCAAGCAGAGCTAATCCTAATCTGATAAATGTCACATCAAAAACGTACGAGTAGCTTGCAGTTCAGGACAAGATGGATGGATATTTTTCATAAATCTAGCTGCATGTTGATTCCCAGGGACCAGCTTGACCCAATTTAAAGATGCTGCAAATCCAACCCTGAAATTTTAAAAAACTGTCCACTGTTAGTAAAAGGTAGACTAGCTAAAAACATGTTAAGATAGAGAATATCTTTACCATGTACAGAGTCAGGCTATGACTCATTTTTCTCAACACCTGTCAAATGTAAATCCTCTGGCGGCTGCTTCTAAGCGCCAATTTACTGTTCAGGGATTACGGATCTGGGTTCATCTGTTGTTTGTTGCTCAGCAGCATCACACAGACGATTTTAAAGCAGAATTAAGTTCCAGTTGCAGCTCTGGTGATAATTAAAGGAAGGAGCCAAAACTAATGACAACAGATAAGCCAGAAACCTAAACAAGTTCCATTGACTGTGGTGACAAATCCCTTTTAATAAGAAGATCTGTTTCTATATTACAGGTGTGATTTATTCATCAGCCAGAGATTTGAATTAATACATTCTTACATCAAATAAAACAAGTAAGTAATTGAAGATTTTAAGCAAAGAACCTCAATTTCCGTTGTAGTTTTGTTCTTTTGCTTGGAGCGTCACAAAAAGGTCACCTCTGTGAATTTTTGGCTTGCCGTCTGATCATTTGGGTAAATCACGTGCGCATATCACCAGAGCTCCAAACAATCGATCTGACCTGCTGGCGCTCCTCATCTCCTCATCCCAGTGTCTCATGTTGGTCCCAGAGCAATTAGCCTGCTTGCATCCCAGTCAGTAGAAAGCACACACTTGGCTAATCCCACACTCTTCTCACTTCCCCCCTTTTCTTGTATTGATTCTTCTATCCCCCATTGGACATTTTGTTTCTTTTTTTCCCTTATCAGAGCTTGACTATCTGACACATTTAACTGGAGGTGTGACAGCTTTTACAGCTTTTACACTAATACCCTTTATTTGCCTGTAGAAGGCTGTTGTTGAGAACTCAGAAACGGATGTGCACGTCTCGTGCTGTCAGACCTTTGCTCGTGTGAGTGCATGTGAAGGACTGTGTGTTCCTCTGCATGAGAACATGCTGTATTGTAGCAGCGCCATTTCTTCAGGAGATTTATTTAAAAAAAGGGAAGAAAAAGGAGCCGTCACTGATTTACAACCTCAGTAGGTGATTGCTTTGTGTGAAAAATTCCTTGTTCAAAACTGTTTTCTGAGAGATGCTGAAAACAGCAAAATATAAATTATTACCTTTTTTTATGACTTATAAATTTCTAGACACTTGTTCACTTTTTAACAGGGCAGTTTTATGTAAAATCAACTTTTTAGAGTTTCAAATCATGATTTAATGTTATTCCCTCATTAAAAACATACCTGGAGTGTTGACATGATTCTTTCATGCATGTTTGAAAAATCCTTTAATCTCCATGGCAACCATTCAGCTGTGAAAAACACCTGGTCAGACTTAGCCTCGCCTTCAAGGACAAAGCTCCTCCTTGAAGCTGCAGTTTCCAAGCTTCTGCAAGCAACTCCTTAAGACTAGCCAGCAGCAATTAGCAAACACCTGGTGGAACAGCACATCTGCTTCTCAGAAGAAATGGTGGTAAAAATGTTGTTGAAGGTTAAAAGAGAAGCAATGTTGAGGTGACTCCCTGAAGGCAGAATCTCAGAAAGAGTAGGAGTTTTTAAAGAGACAGAGGGCCACTTTCAAGGCGTTAAATTACAAAGTCCGTTGCCGCACAACCCACTTTCCTACCTGACTACTCTCACATAAAAGCCACTAGAGCAAATAAAACTTACAAATAAATAAATAAATAAATAAATAAATAGATAATAGTCACATTTCTATTAAGGCATGTTTAATTTATACAGCAGTTTTAGAACAACTGAAAAAAATAGCATAATTGCTTGATTGTGCTATAAAATGACATTATGTACGTGGATAATAAATAATACTGCCCCTTTAACCAGGAATTAAACCAATCCAGGGTCAAAATTATAATCACCCCTGATGGTTAATGATGTACCCATTTTGAATAACAACTTCCAGTAGTTTGTTGTAGTTGTAGACACATTTCCTCATGAAAACTATCTGAGTGCAGGCTGGTCTGTGATGCTCCCTTAGGTCTTCTGAAAATATCTCCTACTCTGGAGAGGAGAGGAGGCGGAAGCTCATTCTCATCCCGTATGTGGCTGGAGTTTCAGAGCAACTAAGAAAGATAGTTTCTGAACATAATATTCCTTTTTTAAATCTGGAAACACTGTCAGACAAAAACTAGTTCACCCCAAGGACAAAACACTTGGTGGTGTAGTATGTGCAGTTCACCGTAGCGAGGAATGTTCTTATCTTTACAGTGGAGGAACAAAACAGCAGCTACAGTAGAGGATGGTGCTGCACATAATAGCAGAATAGCAGAATTCATCTACATCTCAACAAAACAAGGACAGTAATGCCCACATTTTTGTCTACAGAGAAGTCAGATTGGTTGAGAGATATTTTTTATTAGAAATATAAAAGAACAACCTTGAACAGAGGAGATGGCCTAACATCTTCAGTGCAACCTTCACTCAGTTTCACACATTGATATATGGAACCAAAACAGTGCACATGTTGACATTGTGTAGGACTCGACTGTCAGTGACAACACTTAAAGAAAATGTAATAGAAGGGAGGTCCAGAGTCAGATTTGACCTTGATGGACAAAAAGCAGCCTCCACTCTCATCATTTTCTCACGTCTAAACGGATGTCTTGTTTTTGTTTTTGTTTGATTTTTGTCTTTTTGGCTTGATGCATTCTCAGTGATAGCTCACAATTTTGTTTTATCCTCATACATGATGCACATTTAAATAAACTGTATGCTAAATAATGAGTATATCTGTTTTATTAAATATATTAATGAAAGTTGTCTCCACCAACTTTCATATATTAATGAAAGTTGTCTCCATCATCATTAAATAAATGTCTTCAGATCTTCATCTTTTGTCGCACTAAAGTGTAATCAGACCTTTGATCTAATCAATAAAACCATAACTTTGTAAGTAAAGCTGATCGATTGTGGATACAATTCTGTTCACCTTCATCAATTCTTTCCCAAATTAAGCAGAACTTGTTTCAGGGTCTTCTACTCTGATGTTGAGAATTTTATAGAAATAATTAATTCCCATAAACAAATGGACATTAAAAGGTCTGCGTGTTGGAGCCACAGACCTGTGTGCCGTGTTGTTGGTTTTTGTTCTCCCGCCTTCCTCCTCTCCAGGGTGTGATCGATGGGTGCAGCTTCCAGCTGGTGCTCATCAGCCCTCATCAAGGAGCAGTATTTAGAGGAGTGGATTTCCTGACACAAACGCCAGATGGTTGAATTACTACTTGTGGTAACTGCAGAGTTCCTCGTAGTTGTATGATGATGTTCTTCTGCTACTCTGACCTCTTATGTCTCTTCCTCTTTGGAGACTGTTCCTCTCTGAAGGATTGTTCTTGGTCCTCTGCCTTTCTCTTCCATGCTGATTCTTCGCGGCTCCCATTCACCCGCATGCCCTCCGATTCGATTTCCACCAGTAAAGGAAACAAACCTTTGCCACCAGCAATTACACAACTTCACAGCGGTTCTGGATCATCATCTTCACAACCAGTAAGGATACCCTAGTCTTCTTTCTCTGCAAAAAAACCCCAAAAAACAAACAAACAAAATGGCAGACCAGACAGCTGCAGCCAGACCTGAACTTGTTTCTCCTCTGCAGACAATCACCTCTGTTCAATGACCTTATCTCATTCCCTCTTGTCTGTAATTGGTGCCTGCATGGGCATCAAAATGTTCACTTATGATACTGTGCTGCTTTCATGAATACTGTTTAAATCTCATCCTCTGCTTATGGTGACTAAATGTCCTTCACAAAATGGCTGGTACTGGGAATTTGGTTATTTTCATGCCTAAACACCAACCAATCTATCAAATTTCAAACTTTTTTCAGAGAATTTGAAATACTTAGAAATGTACAACAACAGTCTTTAGTCTGTAAGAACCTAGAACATCTAAAGCACTGCTTGTATGCTTTGCTTAAGGTTGGTATTCATGGCTTTAACCAAAGACTGGACAAAAATGGTATCAGACTTCGACTGCTGGCCAAAAATGACATTAAAGCCTGTCTCATATTTGCAAAAAATCATCTTGATCTTAAAGACGTTTAGAGAAATATTTGCTGGACAAACATAGAATCTCTTAAGAAGATGCTCATCTGGGTTGTTGTAAAGCTAACTCGGCAACTTGAAGCGAAAAAGCGTCATGCTTGAGGTCAGACATGGTGGTAGTATTGTGATGGTTTGGATCTTTGTTTCTTAAGGAACTAGATGGCTTGACACAACTGAAGAAATTATGAATTAAAAATATTGTTTAGAAGAATAAAGACTGATTTGTGATCAAATGCAAACCAGAAAATCAAACTCTGAAAGGCTCAAACAAAATGCAAGTTTGAGTGGCCTAGTAAAAGTATCTACAAACCTGATTACTGAGATTTGGTGGGGGGTTTTGTCAGAGTGGGACAACCAGTCCAAATAGTTTTCCATAGTGAGGGTCAGGTTGGTTTGGATTGTTTTTTTTATTAATAAAGGTAGTCATTATTTTTATTCTCATTTCTGTATTTACTCAGATTAACCTTTGAGATCCTAAAATGACTATCAGAAATAAGAACAGAAGAACTCCACAAGGAGGCAAATACTTTTTATCATTAATGGAAGCAATCATGTTGAGGTTTTTAATTTTTCTAAAATCTATTTTCACTATCCAAAGCAGTTTTTTTTTCGTTTTTTTTTTCTTTTTAATTTTTTTAGGAACCTACTTGTTCTGTTCGGGATGAAATGTGTAAAACTATTCACTCACAATACGTCTTGATGAAATGGAAAGAGACAAAAATGGACTGCACTTAGTTTTTAAACTTAGCAGAAAACTAATCAGCGCTTCTTGTTTTACTTTCTTCAGCTTGCAGCCAAAAGGCTAATGACACGGTTGCCTTCCAGCAGCAGAGTAAACGCGGCTGAGGCTCCCTGTGAGCTGCTGCATGCAGTGACCTGGGACAGAGTCGTGCTGACTCTGTGAATCGGTACACACAGAGGCTGACTTGTCACAGTGCCAAGCATTCGATTTGTTTAGAGACACAATATGGCCATTTTGGCTGTGTGCTGAAAGAGACGCCAAGGGAGTCGGTGTTCGCCAGCCAACTTTCTCTTGTTGCTCTTCCTCTCTTATTTTTCAGAGTGAGACTGCTCTCTGCAGGGAGCATTTGAAGAAAGAGAGGGGGGAAAAGTGCTTTTATGGAGCTTTCAAAGAGTTGATTCAAAGAGATAATCAGACAAGCAGTGTAACTCAGCTTTTTGACACTTTAATTGGTCTCCTACTTGATTTATGACTTTCTACCTCATATTGTATTCATGTGGCAGCTTTTTGTAAAGTTTGTTTTGGACATATGATTTAAATCTTTGATGCAAAATGTCTGTCTAAAAAGGTTTTTTGAATACATAAAATTCATGAATGCTTTTTTTTTTTTTTTTTTTTTTTACATAACTGCATTAATCAGACTGATGAAAGGTTAACTGTTAAGCTACTGCTCTTGAAATTTGCTTTGCTGTGCAAAGTAATAAAATTTATTAGAAGAATCAAATATTCATATTAATACTGAACAAAGAATTGTGCTTTTTTTTCCCCACATTCTGGATGCTGCTTGTGGATTTAGCATCAGGCTCTTAGTTTATTTGGGCATTTATTCTGCAGTTCCTCTCGGATGATGTTTGGTTTCTTCTGAGACTTTCAATTCTTGTAATTCCTCTCTCAGCTAAGCAACCCTGCAGTATATACACTGTTTATACTGGGTCTCCCTCTCCATCCTTATTGTATTCATCCAAGAGTATTGTTTTGAGACTTCCTGTTATGACCTGTTCCTAGTTTTTATGGATTTCGATCTCTGCTTTCCCTCTGGTGTTTTCCCCTGGCCTTCCTGCCAAACTTTCTGAAAGTTGGTGTTTTTGTTTGGGGCTGAAAAACAAAACTGTGTCCAGGAATAAAAAAAGTTTGCTGTTCCATCACACCTTATTTGCAGGACATTTCTCCCACAGAAATAGCAGAAAATCAATCAGTGTAAATTATATCAACATCCTTAAAGTACATGAACTCAAAACTTGGTCTGAGCCCCATGAAGTATTGGCATGGTACCTATGAGCTGTACAAAATGTATTAAATACATTTTTTGCACAAAATCCTTCTGAGATAATCATATTAGTCTACTCAGTTCTGTCTCTTTTAAAGTCCTTTCTTAGGGCCTCTTGTCACTTTAAATCCAAATAACCTGCTGCTGGCCTTGCTACCTAACTCACCATTTACACTGATAGGTGAAAATGGTGGCAAATGGATGCATAGTTATGCAATCAAACATCTTTGAAAAACAGAAGTGAAGCCTCCTAAATTATCAACAAAAATGCAGAGTGGTTTCTGAGTGGTAAGTCAGCAAAACGGTTCTTTTCCAGCAGCCATTGTGCAGTGTATGCAGCGGTTAAACCAGCTGGTGTTGCTAGCTAATGGGCTGGGCTTCACTGGGGTTGCTAGGTGAGTAGCAGTCCCTGCTGATTTAACAAGTTATATTTGGAAGGTTTTAGAAACAATATATTTTCCAGACACCAAAAAACAGCTAAACGTGGCTGGGCGAACTTCTAAGCGCCTGGGTTGGAAGCAGTAGAAACTCAAACGGAAGAACAAAGATGTGCAAAATTAGAATATTGCATAACACCTCCCCTTTAAGAAAGTTTACACTGATTTAACTGCAGATTTCAGCTTATCTGCATTGTTGCGTCTATTTCTCATTTTCCTCTTGACGGTGCCACTTAGATTCTCAATCTAAGTGGTAAGTGAGGTGAGTTTGCTGGCAAATCAAGCATTAAACTAACTTTTGGGGCCATGGGAAGCTGCCAAGTCCTGTAGGAAAATGAAATCAGTATTTCCCCATTGCTTGAAATATAGGTTAAAACTTGAGGACATGCATTAAAAAATGACAGGACTCTACAAATTAACCTTTTCTTTTGTTAACTGAAAATCTCCCTTTTTATTAAACTTCTCACTACAGCTTAGTATGGATAAATGCCCATAAGTTAGATGCAGTTGGAAGCACCTACAGGCAGTTTTTTTGTGTGTGTTGTGAGCTTAAGCTTATACACTCACTGCTTTATTGATGCACATGAAAGCATGGGGTTAAAGATGGAAGCAGAAATTAGGCATTAAAATCAATTGCCAATTTGCTATCAGGTAGATTAGCAGATGTAAACTTGTTGCGGGCTATTAGCAGCTGCAAACCAATTTATTCAGTACTTTCTTTTCTGAACAGAGCTCAATTTTCAGCAAAACAAAGGTATGACTAATGAGGCACCCCAAAGCAGAAAAGCGTAGGAAATGTTTGGGGGTGGGAGGGAATAATTAATTGCTAAATTAATTAAACTGTAGAACCAGAATGTTTTCTGTTTGGTGTTATTTACATAATTTGATTAGTTAAAAACCATTTGTCCAAATTAAAAAAAGACTAGAAATTAAAAATCAAACCATGATGTACCTTTTTTTTTTTCTTTTTTTTTTTTTTTTCCTTGTCCCAAACCTTTGCGATGTGTGCAGAATGCAGATAAGCATTGCCTTGTTAGACAATAAGAATGGAGCTCTGTGGAAAAGCTGTCTTCTTAAAGGCACCAGATGTTTCTCTAAGCTATCAAGGTAGTATTTTCCCTTAATATAGTAATAAAAGACGAGGGAATTACCTTTGCCAACGGTGAAGGTGCAATCAAAGAGAGTAGATCTTGCTTTTTGGATTTGGATGTCTGTTTAATGTTCTAAATTACTCTAAAATGCCACACGCCTTGTAATATCTTTCTAAGTGATCAAATTCAGGCATTTCAATTACTTTAATGGACATAGATGTCCAATTTAAACTATAGAGGCATTCAAACTGCTTCTACAACGCTGGGTCAGTGAATGATGAGGCACATAGTGAGCAAAGGTCTCCAGACTTATTCTTGCCTTCAGATAATCTCAAACAACCTGGTCACACAATGGAGAACATCAGTCAAACTCGCAAGACAAAAAGTCCAACTTCTATAAAACTTTCCAAAACCGTTTTTGTCCAAAGCTTCTCTGTTAAACCAGTGGATGAGTCTTTATTTTTCGGTTGTCTAGAGAATGATACTTCACAGTGTGCACTGACGGTAAAGAGCTTTGGTTTGGGTTTAAGTTTGACACCCCTTTACTTGACAGTTTGGACAATTTTGTGGGGGCAGTTTGGCAACAATACATCCTTCTAGGCATAGATGAGCAAAGTTGGTCCATCTAAGAACCTGACTGGCCTGCACAGACCTCTAATTTCAAGTTCACAAAGCAAACTATCTCATCCAACATCAGTGTCTGACCTCACTAATGATTTTGCTCATTGGATTTACATACATGTTACCTTTTGGAAAACCTGTACAGAGGAGTTAGCTATAAGAAGTCAGTAAAGTTCACATGTCTCGATACTTTTTGTTGTAGTTGGTTGATTATTTTGTACACATTTTTCATCAGGGACATCGGCTTTATTTTTTCTTGTTGGAATTGAACCAAACAGGTCAACTGGGAGCTAAGAAATTGAAAAATCAGTAAGAGCAGAAAAGTCTTGGTAGATCACATAAAAGAAACCATAAATTTCCCACTGAGTAGAAGTTGAAGAGTAAATCTTTCTTTTACCACGAGTGTGTTCTGCCAGAATAATTGGCCCGGAGAAAGAAAAACTGTGTGTCAAGAGTGACCTAATTAGTTAGAGCAGAGACTTTTAACATTGCATACTGTCTCTTAAGCAAATTGCAGGCGAATGGATCGGAGAACTACACCTCTTGTGTGTGTCGATGGAGGAAAAAACATGCAGCTTCTTCATTTGTTCTGTGGTTTAAAAACACGGTGCCTGAAAGGCAGGATTAAGACTGATCATGAAAATATTAATGATCTTCCTGAGATTAATTGCAATTCAGGGAAATGGGATACAGCTGATCGATAATAATTAGAAGTCAGCTACTTAAGTAAATCATTCATTAGTAAAACCAGTGTCAAAAACCTGCTTCCATTCTGTTCTTGATTGCATTTCACACAGCTCATTATATTCTGCTCTAATTTCTTTGTTTGCTCTAATCTCTTTCTTATCTATAATGGTATCATTGGGATGTCATACTCGTCTCCCTGTTGTTTTGGCAGTGAGGTAGAAACTTTTTCCCAGTAATGGGCTCGCTATTGAACATTAACAAGTAATTGAACAGTAATGAACTGTTCTGTGACCTGTGGTGTGTGAGTAATTGATTCTGAAAGCAGCATTTGCGGGCACAATGTGTGTCTACAGGGTAGGCAGGCGTGCACTGTGTAAAAGGCAGCTGTCGCGACAAGGAGCTGCTGTTGCACTTTTGGCCTACAGATGGCGATGCTGCACTGTTTGGACGAGTGAAAGCGCCATGAATCCAGTGTGATACAGCTTTAGATGATGATCTCTCCTTAAATAAAAAGGCAACTCTGAGCAAAACCCACCAGTGTCCACCTCATATGGATTAAGATTTGTTTTGTTGTGTTTGGGGATTAATATGCTATCTTGGTGTGTGTATCCACAGCTGTCTCCAACTTCACACTGCCTCTCAATTTTTTATCCCTGCTCTCATTCCTCATATATCTAACTGTCGCAGGGTGTAATGCTGGGATTTCATTTCTCTCCACATATCTCTTATTTAAACTAACCCGCCCCTGAGCAGTGATCGTCATCTGCTTCAGTTTAACAAACCCCACGGCAGGCTGGACTAGGTCTGTGATTTACTGTGAGCCCAAACAACAAGCAAAGAAAAATATATATATATAAGTAGGATAAGTTGGAGCTGAAGAAATATCTGGACTTTCCTAACCCTTAATAAAATTTTATCGTCCAATAAAGCCCCAGACAATAAGATATTCATAAAAATCTAACATTTTGTTGTCCGATTTAGTTACTCTGAAGCTCTCTGACAAAACTACATGGATTTTGTCCACGTCTTCAGCAGAAGCAAAGACTTTGCTGCAGCTATAAAGGGTTTTGCATGCACATATAAATAAGTGTAATTTTAACTATGTCCACCCCATATTGTGACTTTCATCTAATTAAAAATTGACTGAAAAACAAGCAAACGTATTAGTGAACACAATTTGTTAAAAGAAAAAGTTGCAAAATCCTGATCTGAGTGTGCAGACTCTTAAATTAATAATTTGTGAGGTACATTCAGATATAATTTAAGCAGATTCTCCTTTAAGAAGCACGAAACGCCTCAGAATACTGGTTCACTCAAATCTGTGAAAGTTGTGTGACTAGATTACGTGAATGTTTCTATTTCTTGGCTGCTCCGCATTAGCCCCTCGTTTTTCTGTTGCCTTTAGCTTTGTGCTCTGATTCCAAATCTTTTTTTTTGGTGAGGCCATATTTTGTTTATTTTTATATATTTCTGCACTCACTGCAAAGCAAAAATTCTTCATCTTCATGTTTGTTTGTTTTTTATGCAGGTGTTTGGTTAAAAGTGATTGTTTTTTGGATTTTAGCCACCTTCACCAAAACACAGTTAAATCTGACCGCACAGATTTCTGCTTCTACCACCACATTTTATTTTGTAGTGTTTAAAACATTCTTTTGGTAAAATTCTGCTTTTGTTCCAAATTTACTCCTCTGAATTTTGGCCCAAAGGCTCGTGTTTGTTTTTTCATCAGAACGTAACATGTTCTCCCAAAAGTTTTGGAAGAGTTTAGGAAGGTCTGGATGTTTAATTTAGCAAAAAATGCTTTTGTGCTGCTACCCTGCTCATTAGTGATACAGGAGATCCAAGAGCTTGTCACATGTAGAACATCATCACTGCTTCCTGCAGGGTTGTGATCAGCTTCCCTGACCATTTTTCCTTTTTTAACAGTTTTCTGTGAAGTAAGTCCAGTTGTCCCATTTTACGTCTTCTCTGTTACCTTTGTACTGAGATTCTTTTGTAACTTCTCTGCAAACCAAGATGCTTCCTTGTGCTTGCAAATGAGCAGCTGGCAACTGTGCTCATTGTGGGTTAATCAGATTCACATAAACTGTCAAGAGGTGTAAACTCATGAAGATTTATCAGGGTAAATAGTGGTAAATTTTAAAATGAAAGATACTTCAACAAAGTTTAAGTTTAAAGGTGTTTTGTGGTTGAATTGTAGAGGATCTTACTTTTAAAAATAAAGATGGAAGATTATTTTACTGTGCCAGCATGCATAAAACCTCTGACCTATCAGATTTACATAGGAAAATGTCCCCTAATGCTAATTGATGTTGCAGTTCTACTGTGGTGCAAATCATCATGGTATCACATGATGTTACCATGTTGTTTATCTGAACAACATCTTAGACCAGGCTTTTAGTTTATTTATCCTGATTGTCATTGTAAACTGAGTTTTGTACGCAAAACGCTCCAAAATAAAATTTTACCCATTCTTGTTAGCTCAGCCTAATGAAGTCTGCTTCGGTCAGGTTTATTATGATAAAATTTATTCATTTATTTCTAAAACAGTGATCCAAATTTTAATTAAAAATTGTCAGTGCAATTTCAAATAATTCAAAAGGACGTGAAAACAAGGACATGTCTGCCTGCACAAGTACATTACAACAGTCCTTTTCACTAAACCAATTTTTTGTCATCCCTTCTGATTATTCAGTGCAAAGTGGGGTTGCATTAACCTCGCAGTCACCCCAAGGCTCATCTCTTTCATTGGCCCCACAGTGCAGCGGCTGTGGAGCGCTTTTGCCTTGGGCACAGATGGTGAGCATCATGAGACTCTGGGGACCGTCCAGGTTTGTGGCCAGGTTCTGCTTTCTGTGAGAACAGGTAAGCCGATGGCAGAGTGATGGGGGACGACAAGAGAAAAGATATAATTGCCACAATCATTTCCTTATGGCTGCATCATTGAATTTAGGTGTTTGTTATTGTCCTGCCTCCTGCTGAAAACAAGCAATTATTTAAAAAAGTCAAAGAAGAGCTAATCGGCTGGAGAGATGGTGATTTGAGCTGGCGCGCTCTGCCATGTTTCATTCCGCAATTTGCATTGTAGACAGAGACGTGAAAAGGGGCTGAAATGGATTTGATTGTGAAATGATGAAATAGCTCACCACACATGTCGACTGCTTGGGTTATTGTGGCCGTCAGCTTGCCTTCATTTCCTGCCTCTTTGGAAACACTGGGATATATTTAAGTTCATAGTAGCTGCAGTTTCAGCAAAGGCTACATAGAGCTATTTTTCTGAATCCAATGCCTCTTCCAAGCCAAGATGCATAATGAAAATGCAAGAAAAATAATGATGCATAACTAACTTTGTGTATTTGAATAGAACATTGAAAATATGAGCTTAGTATTCGCTTGACTATATGTAATAACACAGTATAAAGCCAAGAGAATATCTTTTGGTTTAACTCAGATGATTTGACACATGGAATTGATAAAACCAGATAATTAATTAACTCCATTTTATAAATGTTATTGTACATGACTCTTGTTCAAATAAACCAAAGTTTGACATCAGAAACCTCGGTGCCAAGCATACAAAAAATGTAAATTAGGCCATTATGTAATCATGTAAAAGAAACAAGGTTTAACATTTCTAAATGAGCCCTAAAACAACAAAATACAAAAGAATCCAAATGACGGGGTCTTTGTGTAATATGGAGGGATTAATTCTACCTAGTTTGTTGTGCAGTGTAGGAAAGCTCGTCCAATGCTGTGCAGGTGCTGTTTGCCTCCCGACACAAGACTATGTTGACGGTCGACTGGAAACTGATGAAATCAAAAGTGTCTCAAAAGTGCATCTGAAATAGTCAGGAGAGCTTTTCCTTTCATCACAGCACAGTTAAATTATTTAGTTATGTAACCTACTTCAACTATAATCGGAATACATTAGACAGGTATTTTTGTGGAGTAAACAGAAGCGGATAGTTAGCTTTGCACTACACCCAAAGGCTTATCTGGTCTCACATCAACATATGAAAAATCAATCCTTCTCAACAACACAAAATGTTCTTGTTACACCATGAAGACTGCGAGGCTGTGAGGTTTTTTTGTTTTTTTTGTTTTTTTAGGTGTGCTGTAAATTTAATTGAGCCATCGGCTGCAGAGCTTCCAAAAACCATTTCACATTTTGTCACATTACACCCAATGCTTATTGCTTTTATTGTAATTTTGTAACACCAAGACAATCATGCATAATTGGGATGTGGTTTCTTTCTTTTATTACTACAAATACAATTATGACAATTTGTTTTTGTCCAAGTTCCTGCAGAGGAATTCCTACAGCATGTTGCTGCCAACGCCATGTTTTACCACAAGAATAGTAAGTTCAGGGTAATATACAGGTTTTCTCCTCAAATTGTATTTTACTTACTATTTATTTGAAAACAATACTTTTCATATATTTTTTTTTCAGTAATTTTTTTTTTTTCCTGTTTCAATTGAGTAATTTTATCTGTTTTTAAAAGGAGTTTAAAGTTTTAAAAAGTACCTTTAAAAAATATTTGGAGTTTAGCTGCACATACAAAAAAAAAGTTGGCTTCCATTTAAATAATTAAAACATACTCAGATTTGTAAATTTAGCTTAAGTTATGCTCACTAAAATTGCACAAGTTAATTGAATGAAATTTTAAAAAATGGAGACGAGTTTGCATTAATTTTTTTAAGTAAGAGCAATTTATGTTGCTGGTGTCCTTTAAACCCAGCTGTTATCAACTTCTATTTGTCTGCTGTTCTCCTTGATCTTCATGATATTATTTGTTCACTAATGGTCTCTAACAAACCACCGAAACTTTCACAGAAAAGCTGAGATTAAATTAGACACAGGATATCTCGCTTTGGTGACACTGGATTTTATTTCAGGGTATCCGAGTAAAGGTGGGTGAAGATGAATGCAGTTTTACTTGCATTCAGTTATCTGGTTTTGCTTCCATTAATTCCCCACTTTGTTTTGGTCTATCAGATAAAATACATTGAGGTTTGTGGGTTTAGCATGACAAAATGGGGAAACACTTACTATGAATACTTTTGACATTCACTTACGCTTCCTCTTATCTTTTTTTACAGTATTTATTGGTTCTTTCTATAACAATTTCTAAAATCATAAATGCCCATTTCAAAGTGTTTTTTTTGTTTGTTTGTTTAAAACAATTAGATCAATCATGTTGCAGATTTTGATACAAACCAGACTAACTAGGCATAACCAAATCATTGGGCTTTCAGTGCAAAACGGCAACAACAAAATAAGATCATTTGCTTCTCCCTTCAATTCAAGTATCTTTGCTGCATCTTCACCCTGTTTTTATTAAACACTGTTTAAAGTAATCCTCTGAATTTAGAGGCCTCTTTTGTGCGCTTCCCTCAGTTTTTTTTTTCCCTCAGTGAAGGTTAAAAGACTTGATTTGACACCAGATTGCGATTTAATTATTCCACACACGACATGTCAAGTGCTACTTTAATACTTCTGAGGCAGTTAGAAAATCCAGTGAAGGTGTCGTGATGAAAGCATGGGAATGCTGACAGTATAATCGAGCGGCTTATAGCACAGATTTGATTACGGTGTTTGTCGCCCTTCTGTATATGCAAGTCTCCCACAGAAATCTACAGCGATGCTGTTTACTCTATATAGTGCACAACTTCACCCAGGTGATCTCCTCAAAATGACTACAAAGTGCTGCCACGTCAAAAAGCAGCCAGAAAACGCATCTTTCGATGAGTTTATGTTGGATGGGAACAATTTTTAAAAGCGGCAAGATTTTATCTCCCATCTGTGCACAAACAGGGTGTCGAGTTTCTGTTATATCCATGTTTAAAACATCTTCATCTGCTACCTGTCCAGCTTTTAATTAAATTTCAATCCTCTGGAATCCAGAAGATGAATTATAGATTCCTTATTTGTTGATGCATCATAAAATCAGAATTTTTATTTTTTTTTTCAGCTGCTTAGTTTGCGCTGCAACAACAACAAATAAAGCTGCCTGGATGTGACAGCCAGACAGAGACTCAAGATGAGCTTGTGGAGAATATTTTGCTCACAGAGGTGATTAAAACACACGTTTGAGTCAGGAGAATTACTGCTTTTGGCTCTAAGTGTTGCAGTTAAGCCTGAAAAAGATCTGCCTCAGTTTCTCCCACTTCTCTTTAATTATGAATCTGTGTTTCTCGCACTTTTCTGTGATATTCAGTAATATTTTTCTTATCAGCGGACAAAACTTTAGTTTCATCTGTTCTTCTATTGTTGACTTTTAAGAGTAAACTCCTCACATTGACTTTTAAGTGCCACACATGGAAGATGGGGGTTGAAGCAGACTATGGAGGCTGCAGTGAAAACTTGTAAAGCGCTTTGGATAAATAATCATACTTTTATGCACCCACGATGCCGGAAAAGCACCATCTGGGACAGGCCTTGAATTTGCATTACAATATAAATGGGAAGTTGCTGGAGCTGAAAGGGTGATGTGAAGTTTTTGCCAACCCTCTCACTCTGACAGGTTGCATCTTTCTCCTCTTACCAAACAACCCTTTGTTAGTTCATTTTTCTGTAGTTCATTGTCTTGCACACCATTCCCCCTTTTCTTTCTTTTTTTTTTTTTTAAAGATGCAAGCTCATCTGATTTCAAATCCCACATTTCTACAGTCAAATGGAGCTGTGCATGCATCACTGTGTCTATTAGATGCGAGCTTCAGTAGACCCTCAGTGCTCTATGTTCACTGAGTGGTAGGCGCATAAAAGACAGAGATGTGCAAAGAGGTGGTGGCAGGAGATGCGCTCATGAAATACTCCAGGAACACAATAAAACTTTTCCAGTTTGTGCAATGGCGACAATAGATGGCATTTCAAAAAGCACCTATTGAAGAAATAACCTTGAGCTTCTGATCTTACTAAAAGTCTGTCAAATCATGGAAATTTATTTTTTACAACTCAGCTTCTATGTTGTAATACTTTTTTGTATTTTTTTTTCTTCATCTACAAAAAAATCTGCATGATTTAATCTCACTATTGTGTTCATTTTAATCCAATATTTTTTCAGCTGCAAGTTTGGAAGTGATTGCATGACTGAGCAATGTTGGCTGCAGAGAAGTGTGAATAAGCATCCTTTACAAGAGAATGATCTGGTTGTAGTTTACGCTGAGCCTGCTGAAATTGTCTCTAAGTGGTATATTGTGTTCAGTGGTGCAACCAGGAGATTATGTTTACAGGATGAAGTCGACGATTCCGACATGTTAGGAATATTCAGTATTTTACCACAAAAGAAGAGCAACAGTCAAAAACTGGGACACATGATTTTTACACCAGGAGCGTCTTCCATTTTACTATTTACCCGAAACTTAAAGACATAGTTCAAAAAGATTATGAGTTAATATCTTTACTGCAGTAGATAACTGGGTTTTAAACAGGATGGTCATCAGTGATGCATCATCGTCTTTCTGAGTTTCTTCAGGAAATCACCACTAGCTTCTGTGTTAGGAACTCATACATCCATCCGTCTGTCTCTTTACCCAGAAATCATGGACATCATGTGTCATAAAAAGGTTCCTAGAGCCTTTAAAAACACAAAACTGACCCACAGCACCATGGACTCTTCACCAGACCTAACGGTGAGCATGAGGGACATTTCAACATAATTCAAACCTTATTTAACCATCTGGACTGTTTGTTACTGAAAAGATCAGTAACATTACAAATATATAGAAAACTTTTCCAATTCTCTGGAACAAAAAGGAAAACCAACGCACACAATTTGACTTTGAATTTGAGGATCAACTTCAACAATTCTGAAGGTGCACAGGAGAGGATTAAAGATCTGGTGAGGTGAAAACTCAACTTTATTAACAAAGCAACATGTTTCAGCTTGTAGCTTTCATCAAGATAATTATAAATCACCATAATTATACTTGCAAAAGCTAAAAGCTGAAACATGTTGATCTGCTAATAAAGTTGATTCTTAGTACTTCACACTAAAAGATATCCAAAATATTTTTTAACAGAATAAGATATTTTTACGTTCCAACTAAACGGAGCACAGCTTGAAGTAAGCTTGAGTTTTATTTGTCTGGAATTAGTAAAAACTAAATACTTTGTATGTCGAGTATAATGGAACAGAATAGTTTAGAGCTGGGAGCTCAGGTACAAAGGTGACGCTGGTGACTTTTTCCTACCTATTCATTTTGCATGTCTGCAGCTGTGCAGACCTTTCAATCCAGCATCCCATTGTGGTTTTTTTTTTTCTTTTTTTTTTTTTTTTTTTTCTGTGAATCCTGAAATGTTCTTCTGCTTAAAAAAAAAGAAAAGACTGTCAGGATAATAACAGCCTTTGTTGGATCTGGCTTGTAAATATCACATATTATTAGATGCCATTTTAGGCTGCAGTTAAGTTGAAATAAGTTCTGATAAGCCTCACATGAAGAGATAAAACTCATTTAAACAAACCTCGTGCCACATGCATGCAGAAACTGAAAAGGAAAAGAATATATCGTCTGTGTTGGAGAATCTGAGAAATGAAGGTACAAAAACAATTTCAGTTTCCTAAACAAGAAAAGAAAAGACCTTGCTTTGGCCCCTATACCGCTGCTGTTTCGTTCTTACCATGGATCCACTTTAGGCACTTTTTTTCTTTAAACTGTAGACTAACTTTAATCAGAAGATTAAAACAACTCTGACTCATGATTGCTTAGTTGTAGGTGATAAAAGGATGACTCTTGTCAAAAAGAAAAGATTCACACGCAGCAGCGCTGAAACATTTGTGTGTTGTTGATTTGTGTGAAGAGAGACCTGAGCCTCAATCAAACAAGCTCTGAAATCAAAGCACAGAAAGAATTATCATGGAGAATAATTGTGTGATAAAAACGCACTTCACGTCAATTTAATCCCAGCCGACAACTTGCAAGGGTAAATTTCATTCATCACAGTGAACAACACCAAAGTTTTCTGTTTCCAAAAACTTTTTGTTTTGTTCTGGACCACAAATCTTTACTGCAGTTTGGATGTAGTGACAGCTCAGCTGAGCTATTCTCAGAGTCGTATTAATTGTTAGCCCGCTCTTTGATTTGCCTCATTTAAAGGTCTTTGGTTAATTTAATGGATCGTAGAGAGAGATGTTCAAAGGACTGCTGGGCATGAAAATTACTGAGACTAATCTGACTTCATTAATCTAAAAATATTTCACACAAAAACTTTGCTTTATTTTGAGTCAGATTTGCACCAGGATGACATTTGAGCAGCCTGAAGTTTAAAGAAACTTAAATGAGTGTCATCACAGCACGGCATCAAACAAAACACCGTACAGACTGACTTCACCCAGCTTTCCGCCGTATTCTCAGTAACTCAACTACTTTACAGTGCAGTATTTTTTTTTTTTTTCAATCCCAGTGCAGCATTTAGGAAACACAAAGCACACAGAATGGGAATGCTACTAAAAATACTGGATCATCCATTTATGCTTAGTTTTTCTAAACACTTTCCACCTTAAAATGAACTTTGCTTTTACATGGCATATTAAAATTATAAAACCCCAATGCAACAAGTCAAATGTAAAATGTATATGTATATTTTTTGTGCTACAATCACCAACTAGCTGTCAATAATAAACATGCTAGTTGAATATTAGCTCTTTATTGAGCCCTCAATAATGGCTTAAATTATGACATGATAAAGGAAATTAAAGTTTTATTAAAGCAGTGAACTGTCATTTTAATTCAACTGTCAACTTGAATTAATTTATATAAAGAAATTATTAAATGTAAAATATTACTATATATATATATATATATATATATATATATATATATATATTACATTTGTCAGCACAAAAGGTTTTCATGTGCAAATTTTAAATGACAAAAACTTGAACAACCATCTCCATGTATTAGGTTTTTCATCTTTATTACAATTTCAGTCAGTAACAATTTTGAATTCTTCAGTTCTGATTTATTTTTTTCCAATGTTAGCTATATTTTATTAAGTATCATAAACCTGCATAGCTGTGAGATGCCAGTGTTTTTGATCAAAGTTTAATATTCTTACCCTTATTAGCTTACTGTTAATGTTTAAATGGTAAATGGACTGAATTTCAATAAAGCATTTTCAGTTTATCCTGGCCACTTAAAAGCACAAATCCACACGGATACGCAGACACATGTGTAGAAAGCTGGAGTTGAACTTACAACCTTCTGATTATAAGAAAATACCACAGAGTTGGTGCTTTGATTTTGAGTTTTAGGTTTCTTATTTTTATAAATATTTATTATATATTTTATATGTGCATTTTCATTTTATCTTTCCTATTTCCTGATTAAATAACTGTTCTCTCTGCTCTAAAATACATTTTTCCTTTTACTCATTTTGATCAATTTAGTGTGTTTCTATCTCTCTGTACATTGTTTACTTTGTGTGGTAGTTTTCTTTATAACTATAACTCTGCCAATAAATTTTTTTTTTATTAAAATCATAACATTAACAGTCATCCTCATAAAGCACCAACAGCTCATAAAACCGTCACTCGTAGAAGAATATTGTGAATGAGAAAGTAGCAATGTCAAAGTTCATGGAGTTGAAACAAAGTGTGGTGGGGCAGAAACATTACAATATAATTATTTATATATATATATATATATATATATATATATATATATATATACACACAACCAGATGAGTTTCTTTCATGTCCAAACTCTCACACAATGATTGGTTTTCAATAATTGAATAATCTCTCTTCTTTGAAGTACTTTTCTCTGTGATGATGCAGGCCAAAGAGCATATTGGAAGTTGAGAGGAAAGCAGCTGTGGAATAAATAGTCAAAGAAAAAAAGGTTGTGCTCAGAGCTATGTCCCTTTAGAAGAAGTAAAGTGGATTTGCTGAGATCTACAGTGCAAGAGTGTTCTCAGTGGTTTAACTGCACAGCGACTGTGTGTGTGGTGTGTGTGAAATTGTGGCGGGCTCACAGTCATAAATCAATGTCGTGTTTTATTTAAAGACATGGCCAGCTCTCGGTGACGGCCTCCCCCTGCCCAACTCTTTGAATCCCTGAGTAAAGACGGCTCACATGAACTCAACAGCAGCCCTACCTTTTTGTTATCAGCTGAATCATCGGAGGAGACATTACAATATCCTTTCTTTCTTTTTTATTTTTTTATTTTGCTACCTTATTCTTTTAGCCTTTCATTTTCACTGCACCCCACCCCCCACCCCCTCTGTGTCACCACATTCTAAGACGTACATTAAACTCAGCTTTTTATGATGAATTCATAAAACTACAACAATGATGGCACACACACAGCGAGCGCTTTATGGAAACTCATTACATAGTATCTTTCTTTGCCTGTCCGTCTCCCACTCTCGCTCGCTCAGACGCGCACACGTCTCTCGACTGCACAGAGAAACGAAAGAAGCAGCACAGCGATGTGAAAAGTTTGGCTGTGAGCTCTCTGTGGAGTGTTCTGATAAGGCTATCAACGCTTGGCTGGCTGATACACTTGGTAAGGCAGGAGTCGTTTTTCTCGAAAAGCCCCTCTCAGATCACTCAAACTGTCTTTTTGCCACATTAGGCTGAGAGCTGTTGATTGAACTAGAAAAAAAGCCGGCAATAATAAAAACTTAAAAGAAAAAAAAGAAACAATACTGATATTAAAACAGAGGACATTAATATATATATATATATATATATATATATATATATATATATATATATATATATATATATACAAACAGGAGTGGGGTTCATCTAAAACATGCAGCAGTACTGGTGTTCACAATATCATGTGTTATTTGCTTTTTTAGTGCACATTATTTGTGCTTGGATAGAAACTAGACAATTGTTTGGCACATCTTCTGTTTGAAAGAATTTAATTTTGGAAGACTGATATTCATTCAAGCTGCATGTCACACAAAACAATTCAGAAAAGAGCATTCTTCAGACAGGAAATTGGAAAATCCTTACACATGGAGACAACTGAGCTGAAAAGAAAAAAGAAAAAAAAAGACAACAAAAAATAACAGCATTCGATGCGAGAACTCCACCTGGCAATGCTACTATTTTCTTTGCATGAAGAAATAAGAAAATAAATAGATGGAGGAAAAATCCATGTAATGACCTCTTATTATCTGCTGTGTGCACTGAAAATAGTGTCTGAGTGGCCTTTTTTTTATTTTTACTCCTTTGGACTTCAACGGTTTATATTCACAAAACTATTTTTGCAATTGTTCACAATTGTGGCGGTATTGACTCAAAAGACTTTAAGATTCCTAATCAGTTACCCCCAAAAATGGAGTCATCCAGCATCCAGTCAAGGAGAACACAGGAGTTTTTTTTTTTTTTTACAAACCAGGAATGTTTGAGAGCAAGTATTATTACAGATTACTGCTGCATCTATTGTAAGCGACAGTCTAGTTTTGCCCAACTAGTTTTGTTACTTTTATTTTATCAGAGAAGGTTTCTGCCAAGAATAGAATACTTATGTAAATGTTGTTTTTTTTAATATAAAACTGTTTAAAACTGCACTAAAATTTATGTGATATGGCATAAACCTAGTTTTAATTTTTTTTTTTTTTATAGAATGAGCGAATGTAAACCCATTTGGTGTTGATCAGTTGCCTCCTTTGCACAATTCCTGGGTGCTGCTCTAAGGAGCAGCGTTAGTTTCCATCTTGCACTGAAGACTCAGCATTGCAGCAAAACATTTATTCTCCCTGCTCACATCTCCGTCTGAAACCTTAACTGACCTCAGCACCAGCACCATCTCTCTGATTACCCAACATTCACCACAGCCCCTCCAGGTTTGTCTGAATTAACTATCTTACCATGCTTTCCAGTCTGATGAGAAAACTCGTGCATCCAGTACAAGCCGAAGGCTGCGTTTCCTTTACCGACCTAGCCGGAACGAAAAACTGCACGCTTTTCTGAGCCACTCTCACTTCTGCAGGCTTAAATTGGAGCACGGGGAGATAACTCCCTGTAGCTCCAGGTGAGTTCGTCAACAACAAGAACATCATCAGAGGGTGGCAACTCTTTGGTTAAAAATAGCTTTGCATCGGCATAGTATGACATAGTTTATATATAAGTCCAAATTGGGTTTAGAGTTTCCTGAAAATATTTACATGAATGTTTCATTACTTTTAAGCCATTCGGGCTAATAGGTCTTGATTCATGAATCGATTAAAATCAGTTTTCAAACCAAATTTCCTGACATTTTGCTACTTTAAAAAAGTGTAAAATAATCTGTTTTTTAATTTGTTATCCCTTGGCTTGTGGCGTTCAGTCAGCAAAAATGTTTGAACAAACTAAAGGTCACTGCAAAATGTCTGCTTATTGTAAGGGGCTTTTCCCCTCTTTTCATAAAGGAGCTTGCAAATATCACCATAGAGAGTCCAGGAAAACTATTTGATATATTACATCACATTTTTTCCCATTATAACCAGTAACTTTATTGTGTTTTATTAGGATTTTACAAGACAAAGTGGAAGTAAAATGATAGATGAGATAAGAAACCTCTACCACTCTTCAAGATAGATGGATGGTTATGACTTTTATCAGTATTTTCCAAACCAATCTAAATAAAGTTATGCATTCTGCTCCTATTGGTGGAGATGCCTTGAGGATATTTATGAATAGGCTTAAAATTAATAATTATTTTCATTGTGTTGTGTGACTGTGAAGAATTTTGTTGCTTCAATGAAAACTAAGAAAACACACATTATACTTGCATTAATTTATCCCTTCTGAATCTGAATCCTCCTTCTACCTGACGGTTATTTATAACAGGTAAAAGCCGGTATTGTCACAGTGTTGACATTTACTTTCACACCATCTTTTTTTAGGATCTTGTTTTTACAGATCTGGTTGTTTCAATATCTGACAACACCATTGAGTTTATACTTTATTTTAATGCTTGAAATGGAGATGAAGTTTACCTGCTCACGTTGGTCAGATAATAGATTTTTTTTTTTATCTTTTCTCAGGGTAGTTTTATGTGTATGGCTTTGTTTTTAAAAAGTAAATTTTTTTGCATATTAGATGATAGCCAAAGAATTTACTATCTTATTTGATTTTCAAACTTTTTTCAAACCACATAAAGAAATGGGAATTGATGTACAGATCAACAACTGTATTGCACCTTTGGGGCTGCAGAGAGCCACCAAAGTAAATAAATTATCTATAATAACTGATTACAAATAATACATTTTTCAAAAATGTATACCAGATAAAAGAATGTGCTCAAATGAGAGTTGTTAATTAAGATTAGTTTTGCAAAAACCCTCTGGTGGCCAGGTATTTTGAAGCTGAGCTAAACAAAAGGAAATTCCCCAGTGTGGTCTGTATCTGTTGTCCCCAGGACCCAGAGCAGCGGGATTTTGTTTGACTTGAGGGCATAGATGAAGTGTTAGAGGGAGCAGAGATACCTGGGGATATGTCTTTTCCCCCCGCCCCTCTTTGTGCACACACCGAAGAACGAGGACAGCAAGTTTGAATTCTGTCCTGGGGTTGATATAAGGCCTGGAGATTGAAGGAGGACTTTGAGAAATATGCTGCTTGTTTTTATTTGTTTGCAGTGGTAGTAATCTGGGCATTCTGGAGGATTTGACTAGAAATAACAACATTCATATCTGGAGGGAATGATTGGCCTGGACCTGCTTTGCTGACTGCTCAGATAGTGCAGCTATCATATTGCTCGTGAGACTCGGGATTGACTTGAAGACAGATTTTATACACTGTGCTTTGCAGAAGAAGTATTATTACCCCTTGAACCTTTCCACAGTTCCTCATCTTACAAAAACAAATTTGAATGAGATTTGATTTGATAAACCAGTTTTATTATAGGACTATCATTAAAATGGAATTAAGTTAATGAAGAAAAATCATGCAATTTGTTTTTTATATATTAAATTCTGCATATATTTCAGCAACCATTACTTTTCTGACGTCAATAAAAAAAAGTCAGTGCAGCTAATTCCCTTTTAGAAGTAACCTATTTTGGGAAAACAAACTGAATAATTTAATCTCAGTATTAAATCCTGAAAGTTCAATGAAGGCCTCAGAAGTGTTGATGCATAAACAGCTTCATGATAAGTTGGCAACACAGCAGACAAGTCAGGGATGCAGTTGTGGACAAGTTTAAAGGAAAGTTTGGTCAGACAACAAATTGAATATATCACTCAACACTATTCAACTGTAATTAGAAAGAGCATTGCACAAACAGCAAATCCACTGTCTACCAAAACTAACTTTATGAGGAAAGGAGCCAAGAGGCCCTTTTAACTTTGAAGGAACTGCCAACATCCTGACCTCAGGTGGGAAAATCTACTGATGGGAATCCTGTCAGCCATGTAGCAAGAAGAAAGTTGTTTGTAAAAGAAACCCAGATGGCGTTCTGGTTGCAGCTTGCCACAAACTTTGTGGCGAACACAACAAATACTAGAAAGAATGTGTTTAGGTCAGATGAGACTAAACTGAATTCTGAGTCCTTCATGTAAAATAATGTGTGGTGAACCAAGAAACCTCCCCTTAACACAAAGGGTTGCAACATGTTGTTTCAGCAGTGGGGGAAATTTTTCTTCAACAGGGAAAGTTCATAAAGAACATATATAGAAATGAACACAAGGAAAGCTGTAATATTAAGACTTTAGTCAAAATTCACCTTTCAGGATTACGACCATGAACTTGCAATCAGAGCTACAATGATGTGGTTTAGATGAAAGGACATTTATGAGATGTCCATGTTAAAATGGCCCAGTCAAAGAGCAGACCTCAATCAAATGAGAATCAAAATTAGGAAAACACAGAATACTGTACACCAAATAAACAAATTAAGACGAGCAGAATAAGGATGGAAACTTAATTGGTTAGGCCCAGATGGACAGAAACAAGGGAGAGAAAATTCAGTGAGAGCAAGCAGTGAGGGGCTTGTGGTGTGATGTTTGCACATTGACCTGCAGACTTTCTGCTCTCTTTGTGGGAGTTTACTGGACACTGTCTTTTGGGTGACTGTGTCACGGCACATCACAATAAAAGATCAAAAAAATTTTATGTTACAGCAAGCTGATATAAGGCTCAAGACTTCTTGTTGTGCAAATTCACTGAATTCACTGCATCACATAGCATTTAGATTAATAAATCAAAGTGCAGCACCAAATGAAGATACCTTTGGTGTAAATGTCGCTTTAGTCCGTCTCTTGGGAAGGAGCGGGACTGGGGATCGTTGAACTTTTGATTCATATTTTTGAAAAACACAATTAAGCATGAAAAGAGCAAACATCCTGCAGTTCATCTAGAAGATGACCCCGAGCTACAAATCAACAAAAAGATGTTTCTGAAAACACCAACCAGAAGAGGAAGAGCAAGAATAAGAGCAGTAGCCACAAAAATAAGCTGCTGTACTGTCTGTGTCAACAGAGGATTGCAGAATTTCCTAATACCAACAAATTCAACTACTTTCAAGACAGTAAAGCTGTGCTAATCACAGTAGCACATAACAGAACAAATCCACAAAATTAAGTAAGTTCAAGGATCCTCATGATAACACTACATATATAAGGATTTATTAAGACACCAAACATTCAGATTTGCCTAGTTAACCTAAAATGAGGCTACAGATGATGATAAAGTAAGAGTTGTTTGGGAGTTGTACCAACTCCTAAAAGAGCCTCACAATTCTCAAACACTGTAAAAGCAGATAAAACTTTGCTTCCCATTTGCCTCACATAATCCTATCACAACGCAAACTTGTTTAGACCAATAGGCAAGATTTCCTTCACTGCAAAATTCACATTTATAGAGTTTACCTATAAATCAGATACTTTAGAATAATTAAACAAAAACAGAAATTCATTCTGATGTCTTGACTTATTTTCCAAACCCATGTTCAGATATGAACAGTTTTGAATACAAGGAGAAACATCTTTGCAAAATAAGAAAAGAAGTCATTTTCTATTTAAGTGTGTAGGGTTGTCATTACTTTATGAGAAAGAATCTACACCCACATACAGGGAGCCTCATGCAGTTAATGAAAATGTACATTTGAAGTCTGAATCTGTGTGAATACAATTATACTACATGATGTTTCAGAAAATTCAGATCTTAGACAAATGTTCCCCAGACAGAACATCTTCAGCATTTTAAATGAAATATGATCAAACTAAAATGTCTGAAAGAACATAAAATTATTCATGAGACTTTAATAGTGACTGCATTTCATCTAAATATGGGCCTTTTTAAGCATCGTACCAGACTGAGTGGTAAATGACTCTCCTGAAAAGTTTTCAGAGGTCGCAATATTTTTCATAAGAAAAGATACAAGTAATAATCCTTTTTCATTTTCATTGTCACACATGATGGCTTATATATAGATTCACTCCACACAAGAATAGAATAATGCTCGTACACATACACACGCCCACGCCCACACACGCACACGCCCACACACACGCACACCCCACACAGAAATCTGAATGTCAGAAAGACAAAACCCATAAATAGTGTCTCTTGCATGAAAGAGAGAGCAGGAGAAAGTAGTTTTGAGTGTGGTTTCTGGGTTTATGCATAGGGGTGTTATGGGATGGCAGGAGCTTTATCTGGAGAAAGACTAGACCCAAATAAACAACACAAGTATAGCAGAGAGTAGTGAAGCTAGCACTGAATTAAGTGGGATTAGAGATAATTTAAGCAGAGTCAGGAATGTATTTCATATTCCCTTTACCACAAATCATTCTGATTCAATAAAGAGAAAGTCTTCTTAGATGCCAGTCAGATACAGAGAAGCTAATTTACTTACTGAATTTTAAACGCATCTTTGACATGTCATTATTCCTGGGTCTTTTATATAGTCAAGGTAAATTGCACAATTATTTATATGTGCAGGAAAAAACTGACAATGCGTGGCATGGATCCCGCTAAATGAATATGGAGCCTCTACTACAGCTGCACGAAATAGACCAAAAAGAGTGAAAAGAGGGCAATTTTCTTCCTGCGGAGCACGGAACAGAAAGTTCTGCCGTGGTTCCAGTTTTGTCATTTTCCAGTGGCACCAGAGATAAGAGCAAAGCAGTGGATGGAAATGACACCAGCGCTGCACACACGGGAGGATACAGCTGGTCTGTAATGGAAGGAGATTGAGCAGATGTGAAGGATGGAGGATTGGGAAGCGAATGGCTCGTGCGCAGATACATTTCCCTGACCAGTCTTTGTCATCAGTCCTCATTCACTATTTTATTTCTTGGTCCATCTGTTTTCTTCACTGCCTGCCTGTCACTTTTTCTTGTGCTCTACATTCATCCATATTTTATGGCTTGTACTCCCCAAGACAAAAGGCTGGGAGAAAAGAGTTTATAAAACGTCATTTCCTATCCTGGTGTGCGAGTTGTACTTTAAAGTAAAATATTTTATTACATTCCTTTAAGCTTTGTTTCTTTAGCTTGCTTTTTATTTAATAACATTTTTAATTGAATTAAAAATACTTCAAAATATGCATTATTCTATGAATCAGTTAAAAACAGTTTATAGGAAAAAATGGTTGAGTGTCATACACTTCTGAGTTAACGATAAGAAAGATGTTTATGTATCATCTTTGGCCCTGAAAATTGATTTTTTTATTTATATACAATATTTTTCTTCTTCCTTCTTCCTGTTCACTTGTGCAAAGGTGACAAATACAGAGACTTTTACTTTGAAACCACAGCATGTTTTAGAAAAGTAGTGAATGCCAGAAAATTAACTCAAAGCCAAGTATTGGTTTCTGTTTTCTCTTGTCATGCACTTAAAACTTCATTTGAAATTAGTACTTAATACATCATTGTTTATCTCCTAAATGAAAAAATGCACTTTGCCAGAATCAGACAATTTTCAGCTGATTATTATTTTCTGACCTATGAATGCACCATGTGTAAATCCTAGCAACAATAAAAAGTATATATACCACATGTGGGTAGATAAAAACATGTATATATATATTTTTTTTTTTTCATGAAAGTTATCTACTGGATCTTTAATGTCAGCTCTGCTCCTAGTATAAATAATTATTAAACGTTCATAACGGAAGGGCTACATTTTTTTAAAGCTAATCCTGTAACATTAAATCATGCAAATCTGTTTTAACCGCTCAAATCTTTACAAAAAACAGAAATTGAAAATCAGCCACAAACCTCCTCTCATCTATAAACATAATTTTTGTCTATCCTGTTTTTTTTTTCTGTGTCCTCAACTGGTGCCACTTTCTTTTTCACCCACCGTTCTCTCTTGACCCAATACTAATTGGAGATGAGTTTCTATGGAGACAATGAATCTGCTATGTAGCGAATAATATATATTTGCACAGCAATTTTGTGCTCCATTGGCCCTGAAAGTCTAAGCCAGGAAATAAATAGATAAACAAATGAAAACAAAACACTTCACTGCCAATTAGACCATGACTGCACCTACAAGTTTTAAAGTGCTGCTGTGTTCATGTCTGAACAATAATGAACCTTAAATTAGGCTTATAGCTGCTATCCTACCTCTCCCTGTCTCTGAGTATGAAGACATAACCATATCTTTTAGCTCTCTCTAATGAGAAAGTTTAAAATGAAACCATAAATGTTTTCTCTTTAGCTCTTCACACTCCTTTGTAAGTCATACTTTCTTCTTGCAATGAGAAAAATCCGGTTTGTAAAACAAACAAACAAACAAACAAATAATAAAATGAGTGTTCATTTACTGAAATACATTTTCATGAAAGAATCCAACAAATTAATTGTAGATGTGTTCAGTTCATAGTGCCCTAACGCTGTGTCCTGACCTTCCTTAATAAAATCCAGTGCAAATGTGAAAATATTCAGGGGCTTGGATACTTTTTAAAAATATAATTTACTCTTATTTATAAGAAAGCTTTGATCATGCTTGATAATACACATCATATGATTACCTGATTATGCTACCCGAATAGTTTCAACTTGCTGTTGGTTTAATATTACTTCCTGCAGCCTTTACCTTTTAATATTAACACTACAACTAACATGTTGAGTTAATTTACATCCAGAATATATCGGCTAACTTGGCTTTTGCACTGTTAGACAGACTGGACTACATACATGCTGATGAAGAGCCAAGCTTATAGGGTTACTTTAAACCCTATAAGCAGAGGCCAGCAAAATCCAGCCTCTGATTTTGCTGGATTTGAAAATAACTTTTGTTGTTGTTTTGCTCTAAGAACGTGAAACTGCAACGCAGGAGTGTTATGTACAAGCAGGACAATTAGCTTATTATGCTACCAAGCTATTAGAAAAACAAAAAAGATTATCTTAATACCAGAATCTGTGGCCTTTGTGAGACTGTTGGAAGATAGAATATTTATTTATGTCCATAAATTCAGGACTAATATACATTTAGCATTAGGTTACACTGAAATATGGATTCTGTTCTCCTGATAAGATTTTAAATTATATTTACATTTGATGTTAGCTCAGAAAGGTCAGCTTTTTTTTTTAAACAATCTTTAAATGTCATAAAGGCTATGACCTTTGCCACTGGCAAAGAAGGAGAAATAAGTTATAATGGCACAACTGAGTTTTATGATTATGAGTTGATTTTTCCTGTCCTTGTTGATCTCTGCTTTTCTTTAACTGTGCAACTAACTTTAAAATATAACTCAGAAGGTGGTAAATGTGAATAAAGCTGGCATATACTCTGTAGTTTGAAACTAGGAATAAAAGCAAATGTGTTTCTAAAATAGTGGAATAGAGCAAAAAGCTTCTTTGTGTTGATGTAGTTTCCTGATATTTTGATCATGTATTCATGCATGTTTTCCCCTGAAGATCTGCCTACAATTACATATAAAAATGAAAAAAAGTTTGTCAGTTTCAAAGACCCCGGCTCTTTGCAATGACATGTACCTGGAAAAAATACAATCTGCTGAAAACTGGTTGTAATCATGATTCAACAGAAGAAAAAGATTAAAAAGCAACAAAATGTTCTTCTGACTTTACAAGGGAAAAAAATTAAACAGTCCAAGGAAGATAGACTTCATGTTCTCTTCCAGAAAATCTTCCTGCTAGTTTAGGGAGTAATTTTTCAAATGAAATAGTCAGAAAAAAGTTTCTCTTTTAGCTATAAAATACAAGCCAAGGGATTTTGGAACCAAACATTTTTATTTTGCAGACAGAGCTCATCAACAAATTGCGCTGAGCGTGGTGTGATGGTTGGATTGAGTTCTAAAAATTAGAGTTCAACCAGTCACCATTTTGTCTTTTCTTACATTAAATTAAAAGGGATGTAATCACACACAAAGTCTCTTTTTATACTGACGTAATTAAAAGTTACAGAAGCATAGACACACATGTGAAAAATTTTATAATCTTAAACATTTTTATTCTCAATTGTTTGCTTTTCAAAGATATTCTTAGCCATTAAACATTCCTGTATCTTTTATAATCTGCAGCATCAAGTACTGATTTAGAAATGCCATGGTGATATGATTCCTGCCCCATCTTGCATTGTTTCTGCATCTGCTTTATCTGTGGCGAAAAACCCCCCACTGTGGTCCACACCACTGTCCACACCACTGAACAAAGACTGCAAATGTAAATAAAGTTCAGTAGCTTTACTTTACAGATTAAATAGAAAATCAATAGACAGTGTTTTTTTAGTTGAATTTTTCCATTTTATATGTACAAAAAACACTAGAGATAGATGTACTATACAACATTATAGTTCTTAGTGGCAGGTACAAGAAAAATCAACAAAGAATACAATAAATGAGAAATTTAAATAAATTATTATGAACTCAATCATATGATATTAGAGAGTATGAGGTTATAAATAGGACATTTGTGAAATCTATGTAATATGTGTTTCATTCTGACTGGCTTGCCAACTTAAAATCCATATTCTTGCTTCTCTGGAAAGAAACATAATTTGCGAATGGTTTTAACTCTGCAGGGAGGTTGTTACACGCTTTTGTAGCTTTATATGGGAAAGCTGATTTCCAAAAGCAACTATTTCTCTTAAAAATGAAGTCCTTAATTGCACCACTTAGAGAGCATAGGCCTTTCCAGATTTCTATGAGAGCAGACAGCAGACCAAACAGGTGAAATGAACAAATAATTTCAATAATATACAGCACAGATTCACAATTGAATGAAACTACACATATAGCTTTAAATATTTTAAATAAACCTGCTGAACTTTACTTACTGAAATAAACATTAAAAAGTAATTATTTTATGTATTTTATTTCCTGTTCACTGCAAGCAGCAACAATAACAATTAATTGAAAACCATATGAAACCTTCACGCATTATAATTCTGCCACTACCATACATTCAATATATGGATGGTGTTCATAATAATGAACCATTATCTATACCTGATTTTCTTTGCCAGGTTGAAAGGCAAGAAAAATCCTCCTGACCTTTAAAGTTAATTAAGAAAGTAAACAATACATTAAAATGTATGTGTAACAAAAATCAGACATCTGAAGCCCCCCACAGTTTGCAAGTGTTGCTTTCTGTGTAGCTAATACCTCCTTGTCTCTTGCATTTCCTAAAATAAACAAAAATAAATTCCTAATTTTAAAACAAGAAGTTACAAACAAGTTACATTCACTTCCCCAGATTTTCTAAGAAGGATATTTTTTGATTTATTTCAACCAGATTTCCCTCTAGTTGCCATTTTGTCAACCAGAGGGAAATCTAGAGTTCAACACAACCTCATAATGCCATGGAGCAATAGATGTATGAAGATGTTAGACAGACCGAAGAAAGTCATAATTTATTGAATGAATGAATAAACCAATTTATTCATTCATTCAATTATTCTCTATGTTCATGTGACAGAAGCTGAGATCGCTGAGCTACACTGAGTATTTTTAATAAGGGCAAAGTTTCTGTGACTTCTTCTGTTAGGAGTGCAGAGTAAAACACTGGTTTATGATTTAAGATCCTGCATTCAAACATGTCCTGATCCTTTATCACCTAAAATTATGCAAAACCTTATTATGGCTTGTTTTGATAGTTTGAATATGTTTTTTATTTTTTATTCATCAAGTAACAGCCCTGTATGGAGCACAGGCTATCAGCGGGTGTTTAGTTAAACAGATTGTTTAACCAGCTTGACTTATTGCATTGTTCTGAAAAGATCTTGTCATTTTTGATAAAATCAGCACAAATAGAGTAAAAACAAAACAACAACAAAACAATTGATAAAGCATTAAACTGCAAAATAGCATTGGGGAAACAAAAAGAGAAATGTGTGCACTGTTTTTATTTTTTTTTTTACGTTTTTTTCAGCTCTAGTGGCCTTTAACTGACAGTGATCTGACAGAAAAATTGGTTGTGAAAGAGGAAGACAACATGCAGCAAAGATGAGCAGGCCGGGAATTGAATCCCTGACGACCGAGTGGAGGACTAGGGCCTCCAAAAGTATGGGACCCACGGTCTACCCCTGTGCCATCACCACACCCAAATGTGTGCATTTAAAAAAAATATTGAAAAATGTAATATTGCAAAATCTTCTCATAAGATGCAAGGCTGCTGTACAATTTTACATCTGAATTATTGTGTTTTTCTTTTGTCTTTAGCAAACTTTTCTCTTTTCTTTCTTATTTTTGATCCAGTTGATTGTAATTAAATTGTACTTGTTTGTCTTCATAAGAAAAACAAAAAAAACCAAAACGTCTTCATCACACATTCGGTAATGTTTGCTTTAATTGTGACCAAATGATCAAGAGAAAAATTAAAGAGGTGTCGGGCTCAAAAAACTAGAAATAAAGGGAAAAGAGTAAACAAAAACATGAAAGAGGAAGAAGCATCAAGGATTCAGCTGCGTATATTTAACAATGTAGCCTACCGTGTCCTTGTAATATTTGCTAGGCCTGACTTCAATAAGAGCAAAAAAAAGTTAAGAAGTGTACAAACTAAATGATAATGCAACATAAATTTTCATGATCGCCCAGTCACAATAAAATAAAAGTTGAAAGAAATGAATTAGCATTTTTGTCTCTTTTATATGTAAGTTAGTTGACTTGACAAGTAATGATTGGGAGAAATCAACGGTGGGCGGGCATAGAGCAGGTGATTATCACTGACCCAAGATCAGCTATTCTAAGAACAAGTTGAAAATGAAACAGTTGCATGAATTTGTAACTGATCCATGGTTAGATAGGTTGTGTTTGTGAGAGGAACTGTCGGAGAATTTATCACGATTGTGTTGGTAGAAAATGGACCGAAAACCTAACGGATCTGTCAAGAGAAAGAAGTGTCCGCAATAAAAAAAATAAAAAAAAAGTTCCACCAACAAGTAGCTAATCAACGTTTTGGAGGCATTTGTTAGCTTAGCCTGAGCTAACAGTGGCTAACTTTAGCGAAACAACCGAGAAAGCTAGATAATGCCGGTTAGCAAACATAGTAAGGCAATGAAGTCACCTCGAGCTCATTAGTGTCATGAAGACCCTACATTTTGAGGACCGACAACAGAGGAAAGTTCCCAGGAGGAGATTTTGCTCAAAAGGATTTCACCCTTTCAGAAAAAGTGAGGGAGAGATGTCTTTTTTCAGAAGTGAAACGAATATGAAATGAACTCAGGGCAACTATGAATCGAAAAAAGAGGCTTTTTGCAGTGTCCTTGATGGCCATCGGGTTCTTGCTGGTGAGGCAGCAGGACTTTGAGGACTTGATATGTTAACTTTACAAGGATAAAAACAGGACGTGTTATAAAGGTAAGTGCCATTGCGCTTTCTGTGAATTTATTAGACCAATATGAACTGTTGTGATTGTGCGATCAGATAATGAATATATTTTGCTTATTTGATATGCTGTTTGCATAAGATGTATCCTGCATAATTATGGTGCGGTGCTGAGTTAGCTTAATGCTGTACTTCCATGGGAAGTGGGAATTCAGAGCTAGGTTCAATATGGCCATAAACATTGTTTGAAATACCTTTCAAACATTATTTTAACCCTTACTTTCCATAACCAAACTCCAAATTGGTTCAGTTGTGCTACATGAAGCATTGATTCGTACTTGAGTTTAAAATAGACATTTTTACAACACATTTTACTACTGTTGATGAGAGGAGCGGCCATATTGAAACGCGAAGTCTGTAACTGGGGAATACAACTTGTAACCAGTTGCTCCCAGTTTCCCAGCTGGTGTTCCAGTTCTTTTTTCTGATGGGGAAGTTGGAATTTCCTTGTTAAAAGTACAACTGGAACAGAGCATACAAGCAATAATCATCTTTTGCATTGTGTGAAGTTTCACACTGCACACACACATTGGTTACTGTTCTAATGCAACCCGCATCCAGCTGTGTTGTGTAATTGCATGATTATATCTTGAGGTATACTAGTGTGCTTTCTGCTTGGGGGGTTATCAGTGAACACCTTATTGCCATAATTTTGAGTCATGTCCTGGCTTGGGGTAACTTAGTTCATTGTATTGATGTCATGTGGTTTGTGTGTGAGATGGCAGTACTTGGTTTCTCATACTGGAAAGGGTTACTTTCAGCTGGACTAGTCATTAAACTTTTGGAAATTCAAATAACTGAGGTAATTAAGGTGGACCTCATCATCTGTGTGTGTGAAGTCTGTCTGGCAAATGTCCTAAGGGCTTAGAGTTTATTGGGTGTCAATAACTTTAGTTCCTCCTTTGAAGGGTGTTGTTCTGAGTGGGACCCGTGAGCCTCAATGCACAGGGACCCCCAAGGTTACAGACATCCATTGTATTATGAACACATGCCTAATGAGGTGTGGTATGATAGAACAATAGATACACTGCTGGTATTCTCAAACATCAAAGCTATACAAAATAAACACAAACGGCTTCTCTCCAAAACACAGAAACTTATTAGATTCGCTGTGGGACTGCAAGTGTCGCATATTCTGCTACTGATTTCTGTAAATGTAGCTCTCATAGAAAACTCCTCCATGCAATTACAGCGATGTATGATATGATAGATAATTTTTAGAGCCATAAACCGCTGCACATTTGGTGCACTCTCCCTTTTTCTCTTTAAGGTACATCCTACCTCTGCTATCCTAGTATCTCTCTTGCTCGCAACCAGCAGTTGTCAGAGTAAATGCTTTGGATAACTGTAAGGTCTTCCAAGCATAGGCCGGTGGTAAAAATGTAAATATAATTTTACATCAGCTGAAGGGGAACTTGCTCCCCCCCAAAAAAAACAATATAAAAGGAACAAGGGCAAAAACTGTGGAAGCTAACACTTTTGAAGACGCAAGATTTCAGCATGAAGAAAAAGTAAAGGAGCTTGTTAAACCTTTATTGTAGAAGTTTCTATTGATTAAGATGTAGCAGAGATGGAGAAGTGATATGGGAGACAAGAGGGAAGAAAGGGGCACCAACAGGATTGATGATTCAATCCGAAGAGTTGGAGAAAGAGGTAACAAATTTCAGCAATGGAAATAGTTTAGATAATCTCTGATACCAGCTCAGCAAATGTTAGAAGGGCAGTGGCAGGGAGAAGGTCAGAGAGAATAGCAGAGAGGGGAAGACACACAGCAAATGGCCCAGGGCCAGGAATCAAACCGGGGACCATTGTGCTGAAGATTGTAGGCTTTGCATTTGGTGATCCTGCTCTGCAACAGAGCCATATGGCAGCACCCCTCTTTCAATCTTCTTTGAATAAACCAACAATCTCATAGCATTCAAGTCAAGTTTATTTGTATAGCACAAGCTTGCATAGTTTTAGAATGTTACAAGGAATCTATCAGTGTGGAAATTGCTCCTTCTACGAAGCACATCATTCCACTGGGTTAATGCTATGCATTTTTAGAAGTAGAGTTCTTTCCCTGTGTCTTTTGTGCTCTGGTCATGTAGTTTAAAACTTGTTCTTCATGTGAATAAAACCTATTCTATGCAGAAATCTATGTTGACAACATCAACATCATTTTTCTTGCTCAGTAAATGAGTTTATATGTAACAATGTATGCCACGTTGGTTCATTTGCAGTTTAAACAAAAGATTTAAACTGCAGAAATGTTATTTTAAAGTTATATGTTCTGACTTGCATGGTTTTATGGGAGATCATGCATTTCTTTTATTGATTCAAAAAATAATTCCACTATAGTGGAATAATTACCATTTATTAAAAAGAAGTATTTCACCTCATGTGGGTAGATGTTTTGATGTGTGGGCTGTGAAGCTCACAGCAACAAGTTTTGAAAACACTATACTTGACCCCCCATAATTGTGCTAATGAAATGCAGCATACACACATTACGCTATGCTAAATGTGTGTTTGTTTAAACAAGCTTGACCCAGTAAACACTTTGAAGTCCATTAAAAATATGTATGTCTCTTTGTTGAGGTGACTAAATGATAGAGAAGGGGTCTTCAAATCCGAGGGACAGTTTCCTGCACCTTTTAGATGTGTATCTGCTTCGACAGACTTGAGTCAAATAATGAGGCCATTAGCAGGACTCTGCAGAACTTGACTGCGCACTGGGAAGGTAATTCACCCTTTTAGATTAGGAGTTTTGGACAAGGGACACATCTAAAAGTTGCAGGACGCCAGTCCTGGAGGCATGAATTTTAGACCACTGTGATAGTGCATGAAGTGAAACACCACAGCTTACAGCACATGTTCAGATAAGACAAACACAACAGAGGTTCTTACAGTGCCTTACAGTCAGACCAACAAAATGTAGTTCATAAATGTGATGTGGAATAAAAGTTGTACGTGTCTTTGTCTTGTATTTGGATTCTCACACCTGAGCCCATAGCTCTACTGGCTGCTAATGAGATTAATGCTGTCTTTGCTTAACATGTCACTTTATGTGAATGTGAATGTCCTATTTTTACCACTTAACAGGTTGTCTTAGTCTATCACATAAAGATCTCAATAAAAACACAACTGGGTTTGTTGTTGAAATGTAAGAAAATGTAAATGGGTTGAAGACTACAATACCAGCCCCTTTCTGACCCTGCAAGGACAAGCAGGTCACTGTTAAGTTTAAAATGAATATAAAGTGTTTGCATTTATGAAATTTGATCATTTCATCATAAATTAAGTTGAGTCAAATCCAGTCTTATCCAAGAAAAACTGGATTTCTATAGTGGATTTGGATCCAGTGGATGATCTCTGATAACATCACTGGTTTCTAAGATGATTGAGCCTTAAGATTATTGCTAAATCAGTAGCACAAGGCTCATTTTTCAGCATTTCAACAAACATACAGCAGTTTTGATAACTGAAAATCCTGAAGATCATTTAACAGCAATATATTACATATTGGCAGGTTTCCGTCACTGCTTGACAGACTAGTTATTTTACTTATAAAATAGTTCATTATGAAATGTATGTATCTGGATCATGATTCTAGTCCAATTCAAAAGTATTTTCAATGGCACACAGGTCACTTGATTATTTTTGGCGAGTGTTAAAATTTGTAGCCGAGAAGCTTACTAATATTTTTTTTTTTTCATAAGTTCCCTAATAGTTTTGTGTGCTCTTCATGCAGTGCATCGTTGTTGTTTTTATGAAACTACTATACCACACAATCTCTGAATTAATTTTCCATGCAAATAAAGATCACCGTTTTATTTTTTATTCTGTAAGAGAATAAAAATATATTGTGCATTATATCGTACCAGAAGTCTGCTCAAATTGGCAGCACGTTTATCTTCAAATGTTCTCAATTATCTCCTACAGTCTTAAATAATTTACAACTTTTGTATTTACTGGAAGGTAATGTAATGTGCTTTTGTATCAGATAGATGGCCACTCAGGCCCTTATTGTTGCTCAGACACACTAAGTGTACAATGAGAAATCTAACCACAATGGAACCCATTAACCTCGTCTTAAATTGGGCAATCTGAGCTTCGTCAAGCCTGAAATTGTTGTGATTGAAAGCAAAAACTCAATCATGGCGATGCATAATTAATTTCGCTTGCATGTTAATTCTATTATGGGCAGAGAAGAATGATTTTAATAAATTATTTTATGAAAATCTAGATTTGAGAACCGTTACTCATCTAGACAGCCGGCAGTCACAAAGTAATTTTAGTGACACCATAGCTCATGGTACACAAGCTGTTTGACTTTAGATAATTATGTCATGATGGAATTCCTAATCGGAAATCATTTTATTTTGCTTGTGACTGCAAAAGGATCTTCTGTGATAGCAATTTAAGTATTACTGTAAATGTAGTTATATATATATAGGCATTTCACAATAGGTGCCTCAGAGCTTTTTTTAAATATTGCACTTTCTCTTCAGTTATGGGCATCTAGTCTATAAAATACATAAAAAGAGCAAAATGTGTGCTTTGGAAAGGGTGTAAAATGTGGTAATTGAGGCTTAATCAGTTGTTTATGGAGATAATTTAAATGCAGGGATTTAGAGGTATAGTTATAAAAATCTGCTTAGATATTTACGCATTAATGAAAAAATCTTATAGATTTTAGAATAACCAAGTTTTGTGACCTTATGCAGCCCTGCTTAATTTATCAATCAATCAATCAATCAATCAATCAATCAATCAATCAAACTTTATTTGTATAGCACATTTCAGCAGCAAGGCATTTCAAAGTGCTTTACATCAAAACAAAAACACAATGCAACATAGAATCAACAATAAAAACACAACATAGTCAGATTCCGTCAATAAATTTGCAATTGATTACGTTTCGAATACAACTCTAAACAAGTGGGTTTTTAGTTGAGATTTAAAGGAAGTCAGTGTTTCAGCTGTTTTACATTTTTCTGGAAGTTTGTTCCAGATTTTTGGTGCATAGATGCTAAATGCCGCTTCTCCTCGTTTGGTTCTGGTTCTGGGGATGCAGAGCAGACCAGAACCAGAAGACCTGAGAAGTCTGGAAGGTTGATACAATAACAGCAGATCTTTAATGTATTGTGGTGCTAAACCATTCAGTGATTTATAAACTAACAACAGTATTTTAAAGTCTATTCTTTGAGCTACAGGGAGCCAGTGGAGAGACTTTAAAACTGGTGTTATGTGCTCTATCTTCCTGGTTTTAGTGAGAACGCGAGCAGCAGCATTCTGGATCAGCTGTAGCTGTTTGATTGATTTGTTGGACAGACCTGTGAAGACGCCGTTACAATAATCAATACGACTGAAGATAAACGCATGGATGAGTTTCTCTAGATCTGGCTGAGACATTAGTCCTTTAATCCTGGAAATATTCTTCAGGTGATAGAAGGCAGTCTTTGTGACTGTCTTTAAGTGGCTCTGAAGGTTCAAGTCAGAGTCCATCACTACTCCCAGGTTTCTGGCCTGATCACTGGTTTTTAGTTGTAATAACTGAAGCTGTGCACTGACTCTAGATCGTTCCTCTTTAGGTCCAAAAATAATAACTTCAGTTTTGTTTTTGTTCAGCTGGAGGAAGTTTTGGCACATCCACACATTTATCTGCTCTAAGCATCTGTTCAGTGATTGGATGGGTTCTGAGTCTCCTGGTGACATCGTAATGTAGAGCTGTGTGTCATCTGCATAGTTATGGTAGCTAATATTATTTCCTGTTATAACCTGAGCTAGTGGGAGCATATAGATATTGAATAAGAGGGGTCCTAGGATTGAACCTTGGGGTACCCCACATGTGACCTTTGACCTCTTTGATGAGAAGTTTCCAATTGAAACAAAGAAATCCCTGTTCTTTATGTACGATTTAGCACAACAGACCTAGGTTATTAACCCAAACAAGTAATATTAGGGTAAAAAGTACTTGGATGATTTTTATTCTTGCAGCCTAGATGACAACAGACAATGCAGACACACATCAAGTTGGGCTAACATGCAAGTTTTTGGATCATAGAAGTAAGACAGAGTACCCAGAAAGAACCCATGAATGTACTGAGAGAACATGTAATCTCCACAAAGAAAAAAATAGACTCAGATTTAAACCCTAAACAAGCCGGTAGCTTGCTGTTATAAGGTGCCAGTGAAAACGACTGCTTCCCTACGCAACCCTATATGACATTAATTTTATATACTGAGGCAGAGGTGGGCGGTAACATTAGAACCGGGTGAGATAATCAGAGGGGATGTGAAACAGTTGCAGCAGAATAAGGGCAAGGATACTGAGGGAGGGAGACTATTTAATACACAGAAAGCTGAATCAAAACACAAAAGAATCAAGAAAGAAAAAACAAAACGCCTGAAACTAACAAATGAGAATAAACCAAAATTAATTTAGGAAAGATTACAAGAAAAAAAAGCAAGAAATGAACTTTATGGAAACGCACTAACCACAATAATGACCAACACAGAGGCATGAACTGAACAAGGAAAGCCTTAAGCAACAGTAAACAACCCAGATATGATTAGAAGAGAATCACAAGACAAAACTAAATCTCAAACATGACAAGATCCAGCAAAGACAAGCAGAGGAAGCTGATAAGTGCAGCTGAAATGAGAGCACAGATGTCTTTTTTTTTTTTTTTCTATAACTGCATCTCTGGGTACTGTTTTATTCAAAAGGAACATTGTGGTGTTTTAAATACCTTGTAGAATAGAATGTAGAATAATTTTCAGCCCTTTTTCCAAGTCAGCTTGAACTTTATTGAATGAATAATTAAGCTTGCCCAACACAGCTGATTATTTAAACTTAATTAAATTCAATTTAGTGACATCATAAATGAAAAAATTTTTTAAATTTATAAGTTTGTCCCCTTTATACTCTTAAATGTAACCCAATTTAATCTAAAGTTAGCCTCTGTGTAAATTCAAATTTAAGTTTTACTTATTTAGAGAAGTTGAATCACATATTTAGACACCGAAAACAAATCAAATCTACTCTAAATTTGTTCTCACTCTGTGTGTTAAGTCAAGTTTGCATTTTATGTTTGACTTAATCTCTTAGGATCCAAAATTATTTTCTGCTCCACTTGAATTTACCTCCATGAAGTAACAAAGCAACCAAAAAAGAAGCAAAAAAAAAAAAAAAAAAAAAAAATCTATACGTTAGCAAAACTTAAAAACAAAAGAAAAACTGCAGATGTGAAAACTGATTAATCATGTTCAGGAAGGACAGTTAAATTGCCCTCTGTTTTTTTTTATTTTTTTTTAAACCGATGTAAACTTGTGAGACTTTAAAGGCTGAGCGTTGACGCACAACTCCACGTCTATTCCCTGAGGAATTAATTAATAATGCTGCTGTACAGGACCGCACAGCCTAAGATATGAGAGTGTGGTCACTGTACAAACAGCTTCAGATTGAGCATTGCAATGACATGCATGCACTGACTATACACAAAAAGGTAATGTACGTATTGCAAAGTCCCTGCAAGTCCATTATATATAGGTAGTCAAAGCTCATTAATGACAATGGAGCACACCTCAGTGGGAGCTTGACTCTGTTCATTAGATTTCATTTTAATCCCCTTGTGCTTTTGGTGTTGCTCACATTCACACATTGCTGACTGTTCTCACAACTTGATACTGATGTGCTGCAGAAAATATCAGCTAATTGTAGCTCAAAATAATACGTCTGTCCTATTGGTTTACTTGGCTGTACTCTAAATAGTTTCAGAGAAACTCTCTCTGGTTATTTGTAGCAGAGAAAATTACATAACATATTGATCCAATCATGGAGCATAAACATGACAACATACTGAGACAATTTACAGAAGGGCTTTGTTAACTACAGCATGGGCATTGTCAAATAAGGTGTTATTATTGTTCACTCTGTTAATGTGCAATATATTTTTTGTTGATGGAGTATTATATTCATAGGATGAGAGGCCACAAAAAGAGGAAAAAACAAAATTGTGATTATAGCACAAGCAGATTTGTGTAGAGAGTCATTTCCATGGTGAGTATTAGATATGTATCTGAATGCTGCTTTCCTCAAGGCCAGCCAGCTTAAATAATGATGGTTCTGCCTAGGGGACAGCTGCTAAAGGAATGTTTTTTCTAATTAGATAAAGCCACTTTCCCAATTTGCTGGCTGCTTAAACATAAAGCATGGAAAAGCCTCAGAGCCGTCTTGAGGTGCTGCCAATCCCCATCTCCAACACCCAACTCTGAAAATCACATCACCCAGGAGACAATATGTTGTTAGTGCATCTAACTGATGGAAATAGTTTGTGCCTGCTCCAGAAACGGTTGATGGTGAAACAATTTTTATCTGTTGCCAAAGAAAATCCAATGAAAAAAAAACATAACCGCCGAGCACTGACGATAATAGAAAAAATAAACAGCAAATGCTTTTGAGTTTTGTGTTTTTAACAATCACTAAAACAATTTGCATACTGCAAAGCCTTATTTAAAGCAGCCTTACTTAAAAATATGAACAGATTCTGCTCTTCCTGGCTCTGTGGGACACAAGACTGCACGTCCACGATCATTATGTTTTGACCTCTAAGCAGCCGTGGAAGAAAGTATAATTGCTTGAAAAACAGCACATTGACACAAACAAGTGAAATCAAGCTGTTCCCATTCAACAGTACTATAATTAAAGATTGAAGATGTTTATTAGAGAGGGCACTAAAAATCTGTACAACACAGTAAAACAGAACACAGTACTTTGAAATGTAAGAAATTGCCCAAATTGAAAGGCTAAATAAAACACTTGAATCAATCAATCTGTCTTCATTTGAAGAGCATGTTTAATACACATTTAGAGAGTTAAAATACCAACTTCACTAAAAAATACAAGAAAAGTCAAAATACAATACAGGGTTTGTTGTAAAGATTTTACTAGAAACCTTTGCTATACCTTTTACTATATATTATTGCTGGAACAATTCCTCGAGTGATTTGAGTACCTCGATTATTAAAATTCCTCAAGGAAAATGTATCTTCCTCGAAGCTTCGTTAAATTCTATTTTATTATTTAGCGCACCGTTTTCTGGCTGGGTTACTTCTTGCATTGCGCAGCGCTCTCACTTCCGCCTGAATTGTTGACGAAAGCTTAGTGTTGGCAGCATAACGTCCAGTTTTTGAGTTCGGCCTGGGAGGATTTTATTGATTGGTGATAATGTCTGGATCTTTGTCGTTTCTTGGGGGACCAATAATCATCCTTGAAATGATTGGCACGATGTCTGGAGTACAGCAGCTTTTCTCCTCCCAGAATTGCTGCCTGGTGGCCGGTTCAGAGCGAACGGCGAGGAAGAGCGCTGAAGGTGTATTTATACAGGTGAGCGGATAGACTGAACAGTGCGGGCGGCTGCACATTAGATGATTAACATAAGTGTAGCTTTATGGACGTACCGGAAAATTTATTTCATATCATCCCGGTCTCAACAAATAGGTTTCAGAGCGCATTGTGGCGGCATGTAGCTGGTAGATTTTCCTGGGTGTGATGAACAAAAGTGTCAAATCCTGTCAGTAACATGGACACAAAAGCTATAAATGTCTAGGCAAGGTGACAGTTCATCTATTAAATTGACTGGAGATTAATACATAATCGAAAAGCTGGAGTATAGACATTTTTTATAAGTGTATTTGTGAGCCTGCCTCTTTATTATTAACTTGAATGTAATTTCAGATTTTTGTATAACTTTTCTTCAGGTTAACTTAGAAAGTGAGCTATTATTGTAACAGGTTAATTTAACTGTTAGGGAAGCTCAAATGTGAAAAATTGGACAGATGCTGATATGCGATAGTAATACTGCTGTTAGATTTACCAATGTTTTATTTTATTTATCTTTTTTTAATCCGCTTAATCGTAAGAATGATCAATAGATTGCTCGATTACTGAAATATTTGTTTACAACAGCACTACTATATATAAAGGTACACCTTTGCACATACATACACAGTGAATTCAATTAAACTCAAACTAGAAATGCAATAATATTTCAGATATTATTAATAAAAGATAAATTAGGAATAATCCTAATTATCAAATGTCAGCTAAGTCAAACCAAGAAGATAAATCCCAGGGTGGCTTTTAAAGAAATCAAGTCTTTACTACTGTCAGGCCATCAAAAAACCTTTTTAAAAGGTGAGGGTCATAAGACAAAAATTAAATCTTGCAACGGGTTTCTGTTTCTACCTTGAATTAAAAAAAAAAAAAAAAACATTTTCCAAAGACCTGAGGGATGTAATTGATACATTATGTTAAAAGGATATCTAAGAAAGAAGACTGACCTTTTTTTAATAATTTGAAAACTAATTTAGAGCATTTAATCTTTCTCTGTTCCAAGTCATGTAAAGGTAACCAATGTAGACTTCTGTCTGTCTTATCTTCCTCATCATTCATGCCGCTGAGTTTTGGTGCAACTGTAAAGGTGCTATTCTTTTTAGCACATTGACAAAGCAGGGGATTGAAGTAATCTATTCTGCAAGTGATAACGGTGTGCATTAAAGTCTGCATTGAGGTGAGAGAGAAATTAACCTTCAGGTACTAAAATGCACTCTTTGTAAAATGTTTAATGCAAGGTAGGAAACCCAAGTTTGGATCGAATATGACGGTAAGATTTTTAATTTGATTTGAAGGTTAATTTCAATCTCTTTTTCAGCAACTGTGAGTAAATCTAAGTGAGAAATGAGAAGTAATATCACACATGGACACACACTCTTAATTAGGAGTGAGACAAGGTTCACCTGTGGTGGATTTAATTCAGCACCACAGGGAAAGAGAACATCTAAGCTTTGGGTCTATAATCACGACGGTACAATAGCTCAGGCCTGGGGGCAACTGCACATTATCTAGACAAAGACTCTCTTTTTTTTGTCTGGCAAGATTAAATGGTACTTATGTGGATAGCGACCTTCAGTTTCTCTTGCTTTAAAGAAGCATGACAAAAATGGGCAACTCCTAACTCAAGAGTGTTAATGTTAAAATGCCCTATTGAGGATTTGGTATTCCTAGCACTCATTAAAGCAAAGTTCTGGATGATTGATACATTTTTAAAGACTATATATTTTTTATATTTATTGAAATACAAGAGTTTTGAAGTTTGAGGTGAATTATGAAGGATATCCACAGCAGGATACTTCTGCTCGACTCCACTGAGATAATTGAAAATGTCAAAACACTGCTAAAAACCACCTGGGGCTAATTTGAAGAGTGCGCTGAATTAGGTTTGTTGTAACTAATAACATTTTGTTCAATCTAGGAAATGGATTTGTTTCACTCCAAAGGGGTTCATTGCAAATGATGGTTTGACACTTTTAAGGACAGGTCTAATGCATTAAATCTTTTGCATTGATTGTAGGGTCCAGACTACTAAGCAGTTGCAAAAATTATAGTAGATGGACTTTATTTCCAGTCCAGTGGGTTACATGGCTCACATGTATTTTTATTTTGTATGGAGACAACTGAAAGGTTAACTAAAAAGGGTTAACCGTAGCGGTGCCATTCCAAGTAGCATTGGCTCTTAATGTCTGCATTTAGAGATTTTAAGTCCCTTCAACCCAGACGAGGCTAGTATCTTTTGCAGTTCCATCCCTGGTAATCAGATTACAGACTCCAAGAAGTGAATGAGTTTATTCAGAAGTAATGAGTATGTTCACAAAATGAGACGTAATAAAAACATGAGTGCGCTGTATCAAGTCGGTGGTGTTCACCACAGAGCAGTACATTTTGGGATTTTAAAAATTATCTCATGTATAAAACATTTGAACTTGTTTTATTACCTATGCTGTAGGAGTTATACAGTTTGCAGCTCAATGTCAGATACCAGTAGAAAGTGTATCAAACATGGCAATACATTTCTTTTAACATCAAATGCTGCAGTATAACCCAGAGCATCATACAGTGGTTGGCAGGAACACGTTTTCCCCCCATAGTCATTAAGCATGTTTAGTAATTCAGTGTAACAAACCCAGTCACAAGGAACATGTGATGCCAAAACCAAGTTTTAAGTCTGATTATTTGCTTTTTTAATCTTATAGTTTTAACCAACAATCTTATCTATAGCCTCACAAAAGCTTTTAAGTCTGAAGTTGTGAAAGTCTACTCTGCTGTGTTTTTAGCCAAACTTTGAGCTCTTTGTACTGGTTCGTTCAAAGTCAGCTCTTTGATTTTTTTATTTTTTTATTTTTCTCTGCCAAAATGACAGGGCATTGTGTTGTTGACACAGAGGAGTTGATAAACTTCCCATTCACCTCTGCAGCTATTGCCACATCCAACAACTCTTTTTAATCTGCCTCTCCTTTACCAACTCAAATTAACAGTTGGACTCACACATAATTATAAGTTATTACAGTAATATTTCCATTCTGCCGGATAGTAAATAGTAATTGCTAATAAAAATGCTGATCCCATAAAGCGCCATCAGGGACTCTAATGACTTGAACTGTAGCCAAGAATATTTTCCCCCGTTTGACGCTGTTTCAGCCTAGAGGCTTTTAATGAGTGTCATAATTATGCACCCTAAACATAATCTTGAAATGAAACTCCAGAGGGGAGGACGGTGGGGTAGCGGGGTGGAAGCATCCTCTTCTTAGGCAGCTGTTGTGAGGCTGAATGTGAAATTGAAGTTCATAACGTCGTGGAAACATGTTTAGTTTTTGACATTAACTTCTTTCTGTCTAGCACAGACTTAAAATGGAGTACTAATAGCGTTCATCAATATAATATTATGATGATGACAAAGTCAAACTTAAATCTCTTATTTATGCATGCATATGCAATGCTTATTCATGCATGATCCATAAATTTGCAGATTAACAAAATTATATTAAGTTTTAAAGTAAACATGTGTGTACTCATAAATGGAAGAGTCCTCCAAATGAAGGATGCAGACTGGGAACAACACTACAGAAAAGAATGTTGGTTCCTCCCTCTCTTCACTGAATGCTTCTCTTTTCCGTAATTACTCAAGCAGCACAGACAAGAAGTAACCATGCCAAACATCTAAGTTTGTGAGGAATGAAGGCCATGTTGTTTAATCAACTTAATGTAGCTAAGCTACTGTGGCCCCAGTTAAACCAAAACTATTAATTTGCGAAACAACCTTTATGCAGCCAGAATTGACTACTTTCCACTGAAACATGCAGTAAGCTTTGGGAGACACTCAATAAACTTTAATTAAGTTTTGCAAATGGTTGTAGCGAATAAGAGGTATTTTGTCTAATGCACAGCCTTGACGTAAAAGACAAATTTCAACTACCTGATCACTTAGAGCCTAACAGTATTTTGAACAAATTAAAATCTCTGAAAACTCCTTAGTCTGAGCAGCCAAGGACAAAAGAAAGTGCCCAGTGGTCATTTTTATAGGCTATCTTTTCTATTAGCAATGATGATTTAATTTTGCAAAATGATGATTGAGGATGTAGCTTGTCCCAGTTGGCATTTGTTAAGAAACAAATACAATAGACATATTATCAGTCCAACATGGAGCTAACTCTGAAAGACAACCATTATCAAGGTTAGTCCTATGGTCAGTTTAGAATTAATAATTAAAACGTCTTGCATGTCTACTGATGGTGAGAAAAAATAATAAAGTTATCCAGCAAGTCTAACAGATAGTCTCCTGTCCTGGCAGCCAAGGCAACAGTGTAGTATATTTCTTTTGTTGCATTATTCAGTTCACTGAGTAAATGGCACAATGGTCCACAAAGTAGATGATGAACAAACATTACAAAGATGGAGGAGTGAGGTAAATATGAAAGGTAATAAAAATAACGGTGGCAAACAAAAAATAAATAATTACAACTATTTAAAAGTAAAATATTTAAATATAAGCTAAAGAAAAATGTGCAAAAGAGGGGCTTCGCCACTGCCAGAGCCAGGAACTATCCCTGGTGGTCTTCCCCCAGCAGCTGAACACCCCCTGTAAAAGAGATGAACCACAATGAAAAACAATTACTCCATCTCCAGCCAAACACATGACCCAACAAACACTGTGCAGTCTTATAGTAGCTGTTCCTCCAGTATTTCAAAGTGAAGGAACACATGCATGATAAATCAGTATTAAGAATGTTGCTAAAATATGTTTTTGATCTGGAAGTAATAGCTGATTCCTAAAAATCACTAAGGCCATTTATTATTAACATACTGCGCATATATCTCTTGTGCACTTGTGACATTCATATTAAGACGTTCACGTGACATTTCATTAGTTAATCATTAACTACAGTATAACTGAATCATAAATACAGCATATTGATCCAATATTTAATATCTCCGAGTGTGCTGTTGTTTTATTATTTCTGTGTCCTTTCGTCTACAAATATGCAACATATTAAAGCCCAACTAAGCCATTTATCTCTGCTTTAGCATTCTTCACTGCATCACTGCACCAAATGAATCATATTGAACTGAAGGCCCAGAGAAAAGTTAACAACGTGCAACCCCAGGCCTCGATTGCCGCTATTCTGCAACTTTTGGAAGAATCCCTGCTCCAACACACCTGAATCAAACGAATGGTTAAGGATTAGGACTATTACAAAACTTCCTGACATGCCATGAAAGTAATTCAACCTTTACATTTAGGTAATTGTTATTTGTGGATTTTAGCAGTACAAACGACATCATTACTTGGATAAAGTAATGTTTTCGGGGCTTGTATACATAAGTTGGAACCTATTTGAAAAAAAAAAGTACTGATGAGTTCTGCAAAGTCAGTGATTTAATTCAGAATGCTTTATGTTATCACTAAAATACTGGTTTCACCCAGCCAGTAATATCTAGAAAGCAAACATATTACTTGAAAAGTATAAAAAAATCCTGTTTAAATGCTTCTTTTTGACTATGAAAAAGTTCATCAGTGAAATTCAAAGACAGAAAGTTGCATGAAAACTCATTGGTATGTCTTGAAAGATTGGTAAATCCAATCAAACTGGTAAAGGTTGAGTCTCCATGGACATGTTTTTTATTCATTTTTGCCAGAGGGAGGATAATTCCACTTAGTGAAGTTGGAGTTGGAAAAAAAAAAGCCATTCAATTGCTCCACACCCTCTGACTGTGCATCCCTAAAATCAGTTAAATTAATTCATACCCAAGTTATGAAATGTAATTGGATTTTGTTAATTATTATTCTGGTTGTATTTACAAATTATCGAATGAAAAACAAGCCCAAGAGTTACAGACTTTAATTTGAAAGTCTGTAGAGGGATGTATTGATTCCTTTGCTAATGTATTCAACTTAAGACTGGGGTAGTCAGCCAGGTGATCTTGCAATCTCTTTGAAGCATGTAACATCTCTTACTTCTGGTTATGATGAGGTGCTGTTAGAGGCAAGGAGAACACCTTGAGGTCATTTATGCCTGAGGTAAGGCTTGGTGTGGGGTGCAAATGAGGAAATATCACTTACTTGAAAACCAAAGGTTACTAAACATTAATTTTGGGGAAGAACATATACATGTCTATATATAGATGGATAAAGACTAATTTACATGCAGAATTGATGAAGGCAAAAAACAGGATGCCAATTTCAGCAAGCCTAAAATAAATATTGAAGACAATTCAACTCCTTTTTAATAAAGTTCAAGTTGAGAGTTGTAAAGTTGTCTTCATTATTATGAGTATGTTGATGTAGGTAACTAACGTCACTACATGACAACAAGCAAGTTCACAAGTTTAGAAAAATGCTTGGAATATGCGGGACAATCTGCCTTATAGAGGGATAATTTGTAAACACAACTTGACTGCAGAAAGAGCCGGTTGGCCTTTAAACTGTCACCATTTGCCGTTTGCATTTATCTTGCCGTTTTAAAATTAGCCACCAAGTTGTCAGTGTAGTACAACTGTTTATCACAACGGGATAAAATAACTTATGCTACCAAACTGACATTAGTGAAAGGGAGATGCATTAATGACCCAAACATGTTGCATCCAGATGAGTGGAAAAAAGACGAAAAAAAACAAAAACAAAACCCGGCTCAAACTTCATTGGCTATTAGATTTCTCTTACTTGGAATATTAAAGCAATTTTGTTCATAGTAAGATCATCAGCTCTCAATGAGATGTGCAGAGTCCCTTAAACATATCCATGGTGGGGAAGGGCGTCGGAATAGGGTTTTTCTAAAACGTTTCTGTACATTTTTTATGTTAAATGTGCAAAGGACAAATTGAGTCCGATAATTTCTTCCTATTTTGGTTATAATTGGTAGAAAAATGCACATGTAGCTGGAGCCAGGAAGGTGTGACATTGACTGATAATCCCTTTAGAGTGCACTTACCCCACGATAGCAGAGAAATCCTAGAGTCTGTCCTCCGAGTTTAACTGCTTACCTAACCTTTTTTGTTGATGAACATATATGACCCCTTTATTTCAAGTAGGCCACCATTTTACCATTCAAACAGCTCTCACCTCTATTGACATTAACAGAATATGTAGGTGGGTCCTGCAGTGTGGTTTAGTTGGTAAGGGATTGTGGCTTGGAGATCTGCATTTTAATCTGGGTGAACAGATTTCCAAAGCAGTTTTCTGAAACCCCTGTACTGTTGTGGGGAGGTAGGGATAATGATGTCATATAGAGGACAAATTAATCTGAAAACTTTCCATTAAAAGGGTTAAAGACAGTAAAGAGGGCTAATTATGACTTAAATCAGTGGTGGACAGCTTATGTGGAAATCAGATACATTCACAACTCTTAAGGGAACTGATGTAATATCTCAAAACTGGGAAACCTTTTAGTAAGCGGATTAGAGGGTTAGGTTTTAATATTTGCTGATTTTTAAAACACTGATTGAAGCTTGCTGCTCATGAGAGCAAAGAACATTATATTACAAAACTTGTCACTGTAGGGCAAGATAAGTGAAGCACAGCTTGTTGTGATGGGTAAGTAATGAGAAAAAAACCAAAGAGGAAGGAAGGTTCTTGCTATTCATGGAGCTGACTTAATGTCCTGCAGTCAAATTTGGATTATTTAACTAATTAAAAGTTATTTTGCTCATATTTTGTGCTAACCAAAAATAAATCTTTGTTTAAACTGTGGTACACGTATGCAATATACACAAAGAAGAATAAATATTTATCAAAAAAGTGAGTTTCTTCAATGTAACACGGCAATCTCTTGGTCTAAAATGTTTCATGTCTTACAGATGTTGCATGATTAGGACTATTACAAGAAATGTGCCTTATTATCATATTTTTATTAGTGGTTTTAATGCGCACTGCTTAGGATGAGATATTTTTGGTAATGAAGACACTTCCTGGGTAAAATCAGACATTTATATTGACTCAGTAACTGCAGTAGACAGCAGTGAGCTTATTTATTTTCATGAAAGGCACCCAGCAGTTAGAGAGAAATTTAATGGGCTCAGAGACATCTAAAGTAGAACAGGTTGTTTATGTTGAAACTGCTTAAGATACTCATGGAATGTCAGTTTTCATTTCAATAATTTAATAATGTGTCAAAAAATTGACAGTTTCAACATGTTAATGTTTAATTCATTTCCTAAACTGTTGATGGGTGATACGATGATGGCTGAGTGTCAAACTTCAAAACTTCCCCTTTATCCTTTGCTTCTAATAAGCTACGCAAGGCAGAGTAAGAAAGATGACGAATCTACATTATTATTTCACAAACTGTGATGCCTATGAAGGAGCTCCTCTTTTAGGTCCATTTTTTATATTGAAATATCTAGTTAAAATTCTTTTAATAGTGTTTTTAATGATACTGGCCACCTGTTCAGGTTGCACACTAAAATGTTAAATACTGGAATAATGTTCAATCCAACAGGGAGAAACTAATTGAGTAAGGGAGGTTATGCAGTTAAGATAAAGAGCAAAAGATACTTAAGCATTTTTTTCAGTTTTTCAGCAGTTTGAAGTTTTAGCACATCACAATCAAAAACATCATCTGTGCTTTAAAAAATCAGAAGAGGAGAATCTGAATGAACTATCAGGCTCATATTCACGGCCTCTCACAGATGTTCTGTAAATGTGAAGTCATTCAGTGATTTCTAAACTCCTATTGAAAATATAAAATCTACACAGAGACTGGAAAGAACCCAACTTGAATAATTATTTAATGCAGCAGATGTAATGACCTCTCGTATTGGTTTTATTAGTTTTAGATTATTCTTTTAGATTGTTTTATTAAGCTTTGACCTTACAAAAATAATTTTTAGCCAGTTTCAATTTCTCTGTTTCAGAAGATAAAGAAGCAGCAATTATGTTCTTGTCCTTCCTGAAGTGAGGATTCAGTGTTTTTATTATTATCAGTACTTCTGTGTGAAAGTTGCTGAAAAATAGTTTTATGGTTAATTGAAACCACAGAAAATTACATCTTTGACAGTTTGAAGAATTTTCACCAACTGATGTAATTAATTAGCACAATTAGTTGAACTAGAATTACTATAATGGAGGTCTGCGTGTATATTTTTTTTCCTGAACTTACTCGTAGATTATTACTTTTAACACAGAAATTCTAAACATACCTCAACATTTTAAATAGCTTCTTACATCTCCTTAATTTTTTTAACACATCTTGATATGTGAAAAGATGAGTTTTTAACTTAATAAAGCAAACTTTTTTTTTTTTTTTTTTTTTTATAGTTTCTGACAGACAATTCACAGGAAATCAACTAATTCCAGTCACGAGCTAATTACTTGGTCACGTTGCATCTCTAATTATTACTTCAGTTTTGACTTGGTGTCCGTAGTTGTTGCCTACACAAGAGTCTCACTCTTAATAGCATTGACAAGCAGGGAGTGGGAACTGGTCAAAGTTTTTAAACTGGACAAAATCTGTTGGATGAAGTAAAAGAGATGAAACTAGAGTTTGTTTGTTCACATTTTTAATCCTGTCTGAGTGAAGCTTTGATATTTTACATAGAAAAATGGGCAAAACTTTCAGTCCCCAAAACGATGGTTAAAGGTGGTTCTGAAATGTATTTACTCAAAGGGGCTGAATACAAGTTCACGCAACATATTGTACATTCACTGAACAATTATGTCTTCCTTTGTATTTGTCTTTCATAAAGAATCCAACTAAAATAAACTACATTGAGTGATAGTGACTAGTTAATTTAAAAACCAAGCAAGCTTCAGTAGAAATTATCCTCAACTTTCTCTCCAAAGTGTATTTTTAATTTTTTTAAAATATATATTTATATTTTGACTTTGCTTCAAGACACAACTATACCTTCAAAGGAATCAAGCGAATTTAACTGTTGACATCATACACAATGCATCTTTTAAGAATGGAGGCAAATCCAAAATATATTCCGAAGCTATTCATTCAGATTATTCAAGCGATATGTGCGGCTTTAGAACAGATCAAAACAGAAATAAAAGGACCAATTGCATATTCAGTGTTGGCAAGACATGGGGGGAGCTAATTTGTAAGAGCCATGTTTGTCCTTGCTTTCAAATCAGACTAGCTGTAAAAGCAGGGAATGCAAGCACAGCATAATGCTACAACATTTTAATCAGCACAGCTTGAAATGGCCTCGACTTAGAAGAATAAAGACTGTATCTTATTTAGGCAAAACCCCTCCAGCTTCACTGCCTATCTATGTCTGGCAAGAGGAACAGTTGGATAGGTTCAGTAAGTGACGAGAGATGTCTCGAAGGAAAATTTAATTACTTTTCTTTACAAGATGCACAGTTTTATTCAGCGGCAATTAAAAAAAGAGTTCCCTTAAATCGTTTTGCTATGGTTCTCTCCCTTACTCACTCTCTCTGTTTTGTCCTTCCCCTTTCCTTTTCTCTATTATCTCACTGAGGTCTCTTGCCTATAAAAGTGTGAATCATCTGAAATTTTCTTTTTTCCCCTCCACATTTCCTCCTTCTGTCATTGCCTCAGGCTCAAACTCTAACATGGATTTAAAGTAACTTTTTGATATTTTAATTGGTAAGTCTTGTGGTTTTATTTCTGACGATGTGTGCTACAGCACATTTCACCAGTTACTACGTCTCTTAACTTTATGATCTATGCAACTTGGAGGAAACACTTTGCTAGTCCTTAAACATATTGATCTCCTCAACAGATCTAAACTCTTGGATGAGGTTTGGATGTGTTACGCATCCAAACTTTTACACGTTCTTTTTATGTCCTCCCCTCTACTTTGAAAGCTCCCTTCTCATCCACATGTCACTGTGGTACACCTGTTCATGCCCTGTAGTAAGCAGGTGAGACCCAGTCTTCCTGCCAAGCTGACCTTCAAGCTGACAGGAAGGATGACAAGAAGAAGCAGTTTGGGGCTGACCCCAAACCAGCAATCGGCTCGGTAACGGCAGGGCACTTGCTGCCACCAGAGCCAATTAAAGTCCGGACAGGCAGCTGCACACTGTGGACCAGAACCGTCAACAGGGTTAGCTGCTGTCCCTAATCTCTTAATACCTCAGCTGCATCTGCAAGGTGACCCAGTGCCACTGCAAGATGAAATGCGCTTACTCTACACTCACCATGAAGAAGGTGGGAGAGTGTTCTGCACTCGCAGCAAGTGTTGCAAAGACACTTATGTGCATACAGAGCATGATGAGATGATATTAAAGTGAATCTACTCACTTTGGATCCTGCATGGGGTAAAAGACATAGTACTATGGTTGCTGAAATAGAAAATGTAATATACCTTTTTAAAATTACCTTGCATTATGGGAGACAGACCTAACATTTTAAGCTGTGTAGGTACTTTTTACTGTCAGGTCTTCAAAAGGCCATAGTATATTATAAATAAACTTTTCCTTTTGTACTTGTATTCTTGGTTGCAGTTTGTTGAAGATTATTTTTAATATCTGAAATGGAGATTTATACCAATATAGAAAAAAGCAAGCACAACACCACCCTATAACTTGGATGGAAGTTCAGGATGGTACTGATTTGGGACAGGGAGGCCTGGTACAGGCGAAGTACATTGAGCGACAGAGAGTTAGGTTTGGGAGCACTGGGGGGAAAAAGTGAAGTAATGAGCAAAGAACAAATAGTAAGCAGCTTCCGATTGTTTTTCTGACTACAAAGCCATGTGTAGTCTTTGTTAAAGGAAGATACCTGTCACAGCAGGATCAACAACAAACTTGACCCTGTCATCTACTAAGACGTTGCCAAATTGGGCATTTTTGAAAAATAAAAAAAAAGATGCAAATTTAAAATTAAGTAAAGATTAAATGAAGAGCCATTTGGGAACTTAAGGGCCAACTCCTCTGTGGGAGATGTGCAGAAAAAGTTCAATGTTTCAGTACAGAACAAATTGGCATCATGTTATGTATGCTACATTGAACGCCGGTATCCACGCATTAAAAAGTTACAGCGGCAGACAAAAGTGGTGATGCCAAAGCCTCCAGCTCAAATCTAAAATCATAAAGTGATCATCTTTCTGGCAGTTTTTCCAATGAAGTATATGAATTCAGGGGAAATGTTGTCTGACAGACAGTAACTTTGGGACCTAGCAGTCCTGACGACATTTTGCGGTGAGCCCAGTCTGACTGCAGTTCATGATACCAATGAATGACAGATAGTGACGACTGTAATTCACAAACCAGAAAGGTTTGACATAATTTGTGCTCCTGTTCTGACCAGCATTTTACATTTTATGTGGACAGAAACAGAAAGCTAGTTTGGTTATAGAAGGTGTTTTCAGACTTTATATAATTTGGTGATTTGTAGACAAAATCAAACATCTTGTTCTAATAGAGGACATTATCTGTCATTTCTGTGTCATGTATTGTGTGTTTATGCTCTTCAGTTTTGCGTTGCCCATATTTCTTTCACTAGTAAGGTGAAGAGTTTTTTTCTAATGAGCAAAAAAAAAAATCATCTAACCACTCGTCTGCTAAAAAGAACAATAAAAAAAACTTTTAAATGTATTTATTTATTCATAAGATTTTTAGGCTCAAATTCTAATTATGGCCTTTAACATTGACAGCTTGATAAAAGTTATGTAAAATTTAATAAGTGTGAGTCATCAATTGACTGAAACGTTGTAGAGAGCTGACAATCAAATTCAGACAGAAAATTAATCCATCAAAAAAGATTGAGGTCTCCTCTCAATGGTTGTGTTTTTCCTCCTGCCAGAATGTTAGTTGCTACAGCAAATGCATCAATATGAGGAAACTGCCTCACTCTAGAAGGCTGGTATAAACAAAAAAAGGAAGATGATTTTCTAACCAAACCTCAGAGGTACAAAATATGCAAACATGACATGTGTATCCATCCTGACTTGTGCTAAAATGTTCAGTTTGAAGACAAAAGTTCTAGTTATCCATCCTTCTGTCACACTTTTTAAAAAAGTACGTTTCCAACTGCTGGACTTCACGCCTTGTACCTACAGATTGCATCTGTTTGAAGACAAACCATTCAGTTGTGACAAAGTTTTGCCCAGGCAGCCTGAAAATGACTGTTCATTTATGAAAATAAAAAAATATATATATATAATTTGTATTTTGCAGGAACTTTCAAGTGGCTTTTGAAAACTCTAAAAAAGAGACAATAATTACAACATCCATGATCCCAGAAAGGCAAGTCACCTTTGGCTGCATTCCAGAGCATTAACAGCCACACAGATAACTTTTAATTTACAGACTAAAACCCTGCTATACTTTAAATTGAATGCATCAGAATGGATTTTGACTTCAACATCACTGATTTCAGGCTTATATATTTTTGTGTATTTTTCCAATTTCTTGTGTTTTCAACTGATAAAGGTTAATGTAATATATTCATCCTGAATCTCTCTATGGTTTGTTATTGTCGTCCTTTCTGATTTATTCAAAGAATATATTTGCTTATAAACTCTCGGGAGACCAAACACAAGGGAAAAAAAATCTAGCATTAGAGACATTTGGAAATAAATTACAACCTTTTCCTAAAATGTGCCTCAGAATTGATGTTAATTACCTAATGGATTCCAGGGAAAAGCAAGGCGAAGCTTTAAGGTCATCACTAATGTTTCAAGAGTAAGGAGTGATTATAAAGTTAAAAACACTCATGTTTTTAGTGGAGGTAGTCATTTGCATTTCTAAAAAGTAAAAAAAAAAAAAGTTTCAGCATAACAGTGAAATAATCAACCGTCTTTGCTCAACTGAAAGTATTTTTTTCAGATTTCCTTTTGGATAATTTTGTTTTTTTTTCCGTTAAGAATGTTTCTCAGAAGAACTGACCTCATGTCCTGTCAAATGTAAAATATTGTTTAAATGAAGCTGAACATATTTTTTTAGGTTTAGAACTAGTGTGTCAAATATTTCAGTCAAAGGCTCTTACCTGCCAAGTCATTGCAAAGTATCTTTATGATTCATAAGACATTGGGGAAAATATTTTGTGAACTGCTGACCTTTTTGGAAGGTCTGTGTCCTGACAACAATCCAAAGCACACCTGGAGGTCTGCCACTAAAGGATTTAAAGTAACTAAATTAAAGTTTTTGAGCGACTCATTCCAGGTCTAGACTTAAATCTATGTGAGATGATCCAACATGCCCTTAAAAAGTTTTTTTAAGCATGAAAACTCTCAAAGGTGACAGACTTCCTTAATAAATGTCTATTCTTATTTCTGAATAATTTACCTGAGACGATGAAGCAGTGGGATGTTTAGATTTGCTGTTGTAGGTAATGGCATCCAATTCTACTTGCCTGAACACAACTATTCCTTCAAATACATTAGGTTGTATTTATACTTGCAAGTACACTTTGTCTAAAAGTAGAAGAAAAACATCAATGATGTATTAGAGCAAAGATGTTTGAAAGTGTAAAAAAAAATGTCAGCCCTGAATAACTAAGAAAAGTTATTGGTATTTGTTTTTAGACATTGTATATCTTAGTAAACATGATTGCTGGGTATACTGTAGTTGGCCTTTAGACTGTGATTGATACACAGACCTTGGATAAAACATTGTTTAGATTTGTCCACATTACATTACATTGTTCACATAACAGTTTTACATGTTTAGTTGCAGACTGGTAAAGAGATGTGCTTTCATTGCACCTGCCTAATTCTTTATTTGCCTATATAATTTAAAATGTTCCTGGGATATTTACTAATGCACAACTCACTTAGTTTTGTGTGGCATGTTGAAGTGTTGCATCTGAAAGAGGATTACTAGGTTCACTATTAATTTATCCAACAGAAACATAAATGAGGAACTGAAATCAATTACAAGTAAGTGTGTTTATGCATTTTTATATCTGCAGATGTTTAGGGACTAAAATAAGTCTATGACAGTATTGGTTTGCTGTCATTTGTCTTGGTCTAAAAATACCCTGGGGTCAAAATGCTAAAATACTGACAACTCGGGTCTGGAAATTCATTGTAAATACCTTGCTTGTCTGCATGTGATGAGCTTGGGGCTTTAGGGCTGGCATTGTGAGACTTGAGACTGAACCTAATGTTACTGAAACCTGAATCAGTGAACTGGAGGTCTCATGAAACCCTGGTTTTGTTAGTGGCAGCCTTTTTCTTGTGTTGAGAAATGTGACTGCGGCATTGCCATGCTAAAAGAATGGGGAGTGTTCCAGGTTTTCACGCTTCATTTGGGAGCGTAGTTGGCATGGAACTGAGTTTAATTTCATTCTCTTTAGGCCCAGATGTATGAGGATATGTTTAAGTTGATGGCAAGCCACAGATGAACAGACTTGAATGGAAGCTACTCACCACAAAAGGGATCCCAAACTCAATGTAGACACGGGCCTCACATCTGTCCCTTAGGTTAGTAATAGTTTTTATTTCTTGAGAGATTATTTCTTCCCTAAAGTTTGGTAAAAATAATCTGCAGCATAGGTAAAGCGCTGGGGCTTGAAATATCCTTTTTGGAAAGCAAAAAAACCCTGACATGTAGGCAATCATGTCTGAAATGCTGTGACCAAGCATGTTTAAATAAAGTTAGTGTTATTTCACACTAACTTTATACAAAACTCCAACATGCGTGGAAAATTTCTTCACTGACTTGAATGAGCTCCTATCTCTCATATGTATTGATTATGATTGTTTAATAATTGGTGGTGATTTCAACATTCATGTTGACAACTCCCAAGACAGAGGGTCAAAAAAGCTCTCTAACATTTTAGAGAATTTTGGTCTAACACAACATGTCAAACAAGCAACACACACTCAAGGATACACACTGGACCTGGTTATCAGTAAGGGTGTGGATTGGATCACTTTGCCGTTATCTTTGAAAGTTCTTTATCCTTTAAGCCACTTGGACAAACAGCAACCATCACAAAACGTTCTCTCACAGAAAACACAGCAGAAACATTTAATCAAATCTACTCTTCTTCCTCACTCTTAAGCTGTAATGATGTAGATAAGTTGGTAAATGATTTTCAGTCTAAAGTTTGAGATATCATCGATTCAATTGCCCCAATTAAAATGAAGGCTGTGTTTGGTAAGAAGAAATCACCATGGAGAAATGCACAAACAGTTAGATCTGCAAGACAACTCTGCTGTAGGGCAGAACAAAAATGGCGTAAAACTCAACTTCACGTTCATTATGACATCTATAAAGAAAGAGTCCATAACTATCACTTAACACTAAAACATGCAAGGGAGGCTTTCTTTGCAGATGTCATAAACAAAAAAATATTAACAACGCTCAAGCTTTATTTGCAACAGTTGACAGGCTCACAAACCCTCCTATGACGTTACCACCTGAATTTCAATCTAATGTCGCCTGCGACCAGTTTTTCAGCTTCTTTTCAGGGAAAATTTAAAAAAGCAGTGGATTAGTCTGCACATCCACTATAAAGCCAGTACCAATGCTGTGCCCAAATAAGACAGATACAGGAAAAATGGCACAATTTCAAATACTAAAAGATAAAACCCTTGAAGAAATTATAAGTCAACTAAGCTCAAGTTCTTGCTGTCTGGATGTGCTACCCACACATTTCTTTAAGAAAGTCCTGTCTGTTATTGCTACTGATTTGATCCAAATAGTAAACTCATCACTCTTATTTTCCCTTCAGGCTTTGAAAACGGCAGTAATCAAACCACTGATAAAAAAAGAACAATCTGGACAAATCACTACTGCAGAATTACAGGCCGATCTCCAACCTCCCATCCATCAGCAAAGTTATTGAAAAAGCTGTGTGTAAACAGTTAAATAGCTTCCTAACGATAACCAACTGCTTTGACTCCTTCCAGTCTGGTTTCCGTGGTCAGCACAGAAACTGCCCTTGTAAAAGTGTTCAATGATATCCATGTAAATACGGACTGTGGGAGAACCACAGGGCTGGTTCTGTTGGACCTCAGTGCAGCTTTCGACACTGTTGACCATGACATATTACTGAATCGACTGGAGAGTTGGGTCGGACTCGCCGGTCCAATGCTTATGCTTAATGCTTAAAAAAAGTTTAGGGGACATATTAAATGTTGGGAATGTAAAATTCAAATCCTGAAATAGTGTTACACACACTATTTGGTGGCTCTACAAAAGCCTTACTGTCACAATTATGTAGCAAACATTGAATCCAGTACCATTTAAAGCCATATTAATTACAATCTAGATTTGATTACATTTTTATGTTGAAGTACCCTTTAGTTTAATACATCAAAAATTACTGGGCTGTTTCACTTAAAACAGCACATTTAAAGTTACAGTTTCCCATCTTGTTTTTCTGTGCTTGTATTACTCTATTTTGGCCAGATTTATGAAAGCAGAGGCAATGTTAAAGGTTGAGGTAAAGGGAGTTGGTAGCAGACTTTTTCTTATATTTCTTATTTTCTCAAACAATAATCGCACCAGTCTCAAACCGATCTGCTTGTATCAAGGGCAAACAGTATGAGTCCCAGCACAGGGACAAAGCTCACAGCATTCTTCACAATGGAAAACTGTAGAGTCTCCCAGCATGCACCTGTCCATCCATATATTACAAGGAGCTTGGTGGCCAGAGACCATCTACAAAGAGAAGCTTGTATACTAGCAGATCCAATTTTCACTGTTGTTCCTCTCTTCTTAGCTTTACACATTCATTTCAGTTGCAACTCTGTCAAATATATGACTATTTGATTCATACTCAGAAATGCTTGCTGTAGTAACGACATAAAGTAACAAATTAAAGTTTTCAACCACGGTTAAAGAAAGTTTCCAAATATAGTTAGAATTTAGGCACACATAATTCACATACAACCACCATCTTCAATGTACTTTACTGGGATTTTATGTCATTGATCACTACATAAAAGAAAAGGAAAATTAAGTATTTTGTGCTTATGTTCAAAGTCGAAGTCCAGATTTATTTGACTGAGATTTTGACTCTTCCAATAATCTCCATTTATTGTGCCAGAGAAAAAAATATTGTGACCTTTTTTAATGACCTTCAAACCTGATCCCAAAGAAGCTCTTAATTTCTAAAATCTTGCTTTGAGTTTAAATTGTGCATCTTATTTGTTTAATTTTGTTATTACAATGCTGTGCGTGGTCTCTAAAAAACAACCTCACGTAGGAGTTTTGTGGAATAAAATGGAAAGCTTTGACATATGTATTTCTCATAATTTCCCTTTTTCTTGTACGTTAGGGTGTTTAGATGAATGGTTGCTGGAGAGGCAAAATTAATCTTAAGTGTATGCTTCTCCCTTTTTCCTCTTGTCAGAGCAACATTTACCACTGACATGCCCTGCCAACATAAAAGCAGTGATTACAGTGAAACTTTGAAAGGTTCATAGCTAAACTAGACAATTATATTAAGTGATTTCATGTCCTCATTTACCAAGAAAGTCCCTTGATGAGGCAATACAAGAATAAAGCAATAAGGGATAAATTCACATCCTAGGGTGAGTTTAAAGGGCTTGATTTAATTTATATCTGTCTATGCATACATAGATAGATACGTATATCTGAGGTGTCAATTGTTTCTTGTTATTTAGATTAATTACTATGCCTAATTTTGTTAGCTTGAAATATAAATATGCATGCAGTTGTGTAAGATCCTCGTGCTGTACTGCAACCAATGCTGTGAACTAGATATTTAATGACAACCTTAAAAGCTGCATTAAAATGAGACAAATTTAAGGTTGATTTATGCTGTTTACCTTGTGACACTGACATATTTAACACCAGTGTCACTCTGAGAAAAGAGTGAATTATGTGAGTGAGTTCCTTTTTACGTCTGCATTTCAACCATTTCTTTTTTAAGGTGGGCTGATCATAGGAGATACTTTACAGAATTTAAAAACAAGATCGAAATGATACAAAACCATATCACATATCCATACACATACGTAAAAGTGAATTTACAAAGTTGCAGTGTTCCTTAATGGTTCTTAGACTATGCCTCATTGTCTTAACCAGTCTGCTAAATGTGGTTAAATTCAAAAGAAAAGTTATTGCAGGACAAATATCACAACTAGTTTTGTAAAGGATAAACTAGGTTAACATTAGGCTTGTGGATTGACCTTCTAATATATCATTTGTAAATTTTTTTCTCCTGAGTAGGTTGGATAAAATCTACACCAATTTAAACTTTGACACTCTATTTTTGTTACCAAATAATATTAATTATGTCATTCATCAGCTACAAAAAAACACAGTTAAAATGTATTATTAAAAAGCTACTACTGACTGGTGAAATATTATCTCATTATTTTTCTTTCTTATGAAGAAATATTTAGATACATTTGCAGACATTTTCTTTGTGGCACATTTTAGCATTTAATTAGTCTTATGTGCTTAATCATCAAATGGTGGTCTGCTTTGTATTCTGTTATCAGTTTCGTGATCAGAGCACATTAGACGTTAGGCAGCTTTAATAATTCAAACTGTTTATAGAGCCATTTAACCAGTTTTTATTTCATTATTAACTGGAATTCATTACAGTGAATTTTTTTCAGTTTTTTTTTTCTTTTTCTTGGCGCATATTTTTCATTCATGATTGTCCTCCGAGACGACTTCACACAAAGCACTGTTCACTGCTGCTATAAAATGACAAGCATTACTATGCGTCACAAGCGAGGCACAGTTTTGCAAGTGTAGCATAATGTGTCACTTGAGAGAAAATGAGTCAAGTTACAAGCTCAAAGTAGCTCACTACTTCCCTTATCATTCTTCCCGTCATCAGAAACAAACTACTATGTTCAAACAGGAAAGACACATTTTGTGCTGTGGTATTTGCTTTTCTTTTAACAATGATTTTTTATTTATTTATTCCAAAGCACTATATGAATAATGCAGGCTTATTTTAGTAATTTGAATTATTCATGTACCTGTAACTTGTTTCGTACATTTAAATTCAACATTGCACAATCACAGAGTGAAATTGCTGTAATGTTTTGCCGGTATTGTAAGCTGGATTGCAAATGTGGATTTTGGGAAGCGCAGGCTAATTCACAGGAGTGTGTTCTATGTATGTAAAACTTGTCTACTGAACACATATGTCTGACATGGTGCCATTTATTCCTAATGAGTTCCACTTAGTTTTTATGTAAGATGCAGTAAAGACTTTTGCTGATTATTATGTCATCCTCCGGTTTTGTTTGTTTTAATCAATATTTACAGCTTAGGTCACGTTTCTGCCTTCATTCTCTTGTTTCTTCTCTTGTTTAATTTACTCAAGTCTACTGCTTCTCCCAAATGTCTGGTTTCATTTACTAATCGTCCCATCTACCTCTGAGTAAGTTATAGCTCACTCAGTGTGTTTAGTCCCAAGCATATGTAACAACTTTAGAAAATGGGCTTTTATTTTTTATTATAACGTTTGAAACGTTTTAAGAGTTTTATTATTTTACTTATTTTGATAAACACTAGTACCTGTACTGTCACTTTAAGAGAGTGTCTTATGACATCAGTACTGTTCTACCCTCAGTTGGCGCTAGGCTGACTGAGAAGAGTTAGGAAATTTTCTTTGCTTTTGGTTAAGCTCGCGTTTTATGAAATATGTAAATGAATTTTAAGTACATGAACCTGTGACAGTTTTTTTTTTAAATATATACAGAGGAGTATTCCTTTTGACAAGTTAAGAACATTTTTCTTAAATGTTGGAGCAGATACTGTTATTAGTTAGTCACATGGTTTCTCCAGGTGCTTATCTGCTAGGGGAATTCTGACTTCTGTGAATTGAAGAGCTGCATGTTAAAGGGCATTTTTATTTCTGTTTGTGCATGTATGTGAATTTGGTTTTGCTCTACAATGTTTAAGTTGGTTGTATTAAGGGTACAAAACATCTGGGATATGTGATTATTTCAGAGTTTTTTTTTATTTTACAAGAAATCTACTTTTTTATTATTGTGGATTTATTTCAGAGAACAATAGTTACGGTACTACCCTGAGTTGGCACTAGGCTGCCTGAGAAGAGGGAAATTCCAACTCCTGTGAATGGAAGAGTTTCATGTTAAAGGGCATTTTTATTTCTATTTGTGCAGACCTCTGCCAGGAACCTGCATTAAAGAACAAACAGCAACTCCTGTGGTCCGACTCCCTTCTTCAACTGAACACAAAGTAGAAGACATCAAGGTTAACTGACTATATAAGACTAGGTAATCAGTAAAGAACACTAATAGTATACACCGGTTACGCTTACAATTCCTCTTTATTAGATCAGTTTGTTTCCTTTTTGGTCATATTAGCAGAACAAATGCTTAGCTCTGAATTTTAGGTTCATATTTCCACATTTTCCTGTTATTGCAGCGCTTTAATTTGGTTATTTATTTGCTTATTTTGATGTTTATTGACGTTAGTTTGCTGCCTCATTTATCAGCTTTCTACTGGTAAGCTCACTTTTCTGATGAGACGGTGTATCATCTCACATCAACAAAAGAGGAAGCTTGCAAACTTCAGAATACCATCTGAAACTGAACTTTGAAGTGTAGGGGTGTGTATCAGGTTATGGTGAGCTGTAGGAGAGACTGGTGCACTTCATTAAGTAGATTGCATCATGAAGACTTATATATATATTTCTATTTCTTTAATTTTAACTTAGTTTTAACCTATTTTGTTATACATGTCCTTAATTTGGTGTTTTGTTGAAATTTACAGTAGGCCTTTGCTGTTATATAGACTTTACAAGGTTATGTTAAAAGCATGAAAATGTTAATACAGCAGAACAGTGTAGAGAAAGACTATGGACTCAGAGTACACCAAAGCTATAATGCTCTTATTCATAGTAGCCATTTGAATATACTTATGGTCTTTATTTTTCCATTCTTTTGCTTAATTAATCCCTAATAATACCTAACAGAGTGAAATAGTTTGTTGGGCATAATAAGCCTGTTAAGCATGTTATTAGGGTAAGACATGCTGACTCGCACTCATTTCAGGTTTTCTTCATTTTACCCTCCTGGCATATCCTCTCTGGTTTTATTAAATAGAAAACATATTTTTGCCACAATATGCTGAGGTATTTAATGAAACTATTGTGGCTATAATAGCAGGGGATTAAAGCTAATCCACTCCAGAAGTTTTGCTGACAAGGTTGCACAGAAAAGCAGCTGCAGGTACAACAGCTACTATTAAGCTGAATATTATTTAGAAACATGGATATATATATATATATATATATATATATATATATATATATATATATATATATATATATATACATCTATATATATATATATATATATATATATATATATATATATATATATATATATATATATATATATATATATATACGTATGTATATTTTATATTTACTTTTTTTAAAAATGTACTGATATGAGGATGAAAGTTGAAGTTTTCTGCAACATTGCTGCCATGACATATAGACCCCACTGGACATATTTTCTACATGGCAATGAGTAACAGGCTTGAATGTCTTCTTGGAGCTTTTTTTGTTTGACGGAGGATTGGAGCTTAAGGAACAGGGGCATCAAACCATGACTGGCCCTGTGGAGATTTTTCTGTGGGCATTCCTCATCACTGACGGGCCTTGGCTGTGTGGTGATGACTGGGCCTGTCAATAGGACAAGGCTGCAGTTCACAAAGTCCGTTTCACAGTCATTCTCCCAAAACAAAATCCCTCTTCTGATGTTCCAATGATTTAAAGGCTATTAAAAACATTTGGAAATGTATCACAATAGGGATTTACAAAAGTGAATGTCGGTTCCACTCTCTTCAAGTATTCTTTTAGCCATCAACTAAGAGCAAAGTTCCCACCAGCCAACTGAAAACACTTGCATTAGTCCCATGATAATCAGGAAAGTTGATGTAACATACTATTTGGTCGGGGTGAGGATTTGTCGTATAGTTTATAATTTATCATGATAAATTTCTTAACTTGATAATTTATCGTTGTTACAATAAATTCCAACTGATGTTTAAAACCCTCCAAAATTGTCTACATTGTCAGGATTGATAGTTTTAATATTTTTTCCAATGTTTGTTCAATAAAAGGTACCCGAGTGTTTCTTTATGTGACTGTACCCCCCAAGAAGCACGTTACTAATGCAAATGTTTTATCTATGTATGTTTACGTCAGTCTCAGATTTTCCTGCTGTTACTCACTCACTTTTAAAATGTTTTTTTTTTTTTTTACTTTGGTATGACAACTCAAGATTATCAATTTAAGCCCTCTTTAAAAACTTTCTGAATACACTCCAGCTCAAGTCTTAAAAACAGATTTGACATAAACATTATTATCCAAGCATTATACTGACTATTTTGAATATGACACACTAAATGAATACCCACTGGGGAGTAAATCATTGCCAATCTTGGTCAGATGGTAGCCTTGTACTAAGTTAGTTGGCGTCTGGCTGAATTAATTTTAACAGAATTGCTATTCACATCATTACTTTCAGTTGAGCCTTGATGCAGAAGATGTTACTGAAATTATTGTGATCTTTTTACAGTGTCAACAACTGTGGTATAATGAACAATACATTTCAGCAGCATGGTCACAAAAACCTGCTGATTTACACAGAGGGTTTTTATTTTTATTTTAATTTTATTTTTTACAAATTATCTAACCATTTCATAAATTCAGTTTTTGATAAAATGTAGTCTTTTGCCTTTTCTGCTATGAAAATGCCTCAATAAATGCCCTTCTGTACCATATTTTACAAACTCACTTTATGTTGGTCATTTAAAGCATGTAGCACTCAGAAATGTAGATGGGATGAAAACATGTCCACTGTCTGGATGTACTCAGGAGAGAGCTGCACACTAAATGGATGCAAAACTTAAAAACAAAGTCCAGCCCTAACCAGTATGAAGAGAATTCATTAAATGAGAAAAATCATTCATTAACATTCACTGAAATGTTCAGTGCAATTTATGTTTACACAATTAATGATTTCATCAGCGTGTTTCTGCAGAGAGGCATCACCATTCTAGTATTTTCAGGTATCTTTGTCATAAACAGATTTTGGAACCCTAAAGGCAAAAAAAGATGCCTCAAGATTTCTTTTTCATATATAAATTTATACCAGTTTTCTCCTGCTTCAGCATGATTGCTGATTGGATAAGGGGTGGAGCTGCACATATTAAGCCCAGTGTGTCTCAGAGGGAGCAGAGACAGGTCACATTGTCTTTACAAGCAGCAGGATGGATGACACGGTGATCTCAAACAGAGCGATTGTCTTCAACATCACAAAGGCACTCCTCCTCCCTTCTTGTGGCACCAACTCAACTTCTAAGAGTGTGTCAGATAGAGAAACAGCTTGACAACATGGCTTGCATCTCCTATTCTAAATCTTTCCACAATCAACCACTAAGGGAAAAAAAATACGAACAAATGAGAGGCAGAACTGAAAATGTGAAGTCAGCCTCTGAGGTAAGGCTGCCTGTGTAGGTGCCCTGCTAGTTAAACATAGCCAAACTGCCTCTCACATCCCCATTTAGACACAAAGTTTGTCACTTGGGAGGAGGTCGTCACGGTGACAGTGATGAGACGGCCCAGACGGCAGACATGCTGTCAGTGCTCGTTAAGGTCAGCTCATTAAAGAATGAAATAAATAAACCGGTAATGGAAAGTGTGAGACGGTGAAGGAAAACGTCTCTCCGCCTCTCCTCCAGCTCTAAGGAAGAATCCAGGGAGGGAGATGGATTGTACCGATTGAGCTGTAAAGCCCGCACGACGCAGCTGCATTTTCTGAAGCTAATGATTCTTTACAGAAAACTGATCAGAGCCGAGGCACTCGTCATGTGTCACGGAGTCATGCAGCTGCTCCCCCTCCCCACATACGTACCAATCCGCTCAGAGGCTGATCACAACAGAGTTTTAGAGGAGAGAGTTGCAGAGGTTTGGGGGGGGGGGGAGACGGTGACACTGAGTGATCATAGTCAGAAACATGGACGATTACAGATGAGAGGACAACCATGTGCAGAGAAATGCTGCAGAGACAGGCATATCTTTAAGATCTGATGTAGATCCTTCAGCTGTCAGTCATAGAGAGCTAACCCTTTTTTTTTTTCCCCCCTGAAAGTGCATGCAACCCAGAACTAAAACTTTTTTACTCTGCCCTTTCACTCGAGGTGAGAAAAGTTTTCTAAAGGCATTGCTTTAAATAGAGGGCATTAAAAGTCCTGACAGCTGCCAAAAATATCACAAAACAATGAAATGAATGTTTACTTGTTTCACTCTACTGGCCTTGGAAACATCTGTTGGATTTGCCTCGGTGGCCACTGGCAAAATTTCAAATTGAATGCCAGCGGGAATGATTGGTGTAACAAACAAATGCTGGGTGTGAATAAAAACAAGGTACTCAAAGAGGCATGGAACAATGTTCTTGATAACACAAATTCAATGTATCCTAAAGTATGCAGCTAATAACTCATTTTTGCTGCTAATACTATTACTACTTGCTATTTTTCTTACTTCCACTAATGTATTCCACTAATTCCTTCCTCTGTGTGTGTGGTGAACAAAATAAAAAAACATATGAACTTTATGCATTGTGCTTTCAAAGTGTGAAAACCTTTTTTAAATGGTCATTGTATGCCAGTTTAAATGCATTCACAGCACTGAACATACCTGGACTATAGTTGAAGTCAAACTGGTCCAATACCCCTGCCCAAAATAGCATGTGTTTGTTTGTACAGTTTTAGATAGATTGCATAAACAGTTTTGAGTAACACAAAATATTCAAATTGTCGCTTTAGTAAAATTTCAGGATGCAGTGTTTATCTTGGAGCTGCTAGTTTTGAATTTTTAGTGCTTTCAGAAGTCACCTAATTAGTACAACTGGGTGTAATTTGTTCTCTGTCTAAGTACAGCTGTTCTGTGAAGGCCTCTGGGACTTTTCCAGAGAACAACAGTGAACAAATAGCTTCATGAAAACCGAGAAACACAGCAAACAGGTCAGGGATAAAGCTTTGGAGAAGTTTGCAAAAGTTAGATTGTAAAACAATGTTTCAAACTTTAAATCCCTCACTAACACCTGTATAATCAATCAGTTGAAAACTTTGGTGAAGGAATATGTTAGCAGGAAAAGGTTTTGTTTTGAGCTCCCCAAATGGGGCCTTGCGTAAAATGGCAACAAGGCCATAAGTAGAACTAGTTCATCCAGCTTTTTGTTCTTAACCTAAAAATGGTAGTCCAAGTTTATGGGCGAATGGCTAGATACTCGGACGTCCTGTATAAACAAAACATGTTAGAGGTTGCTAAAGACTTAAGACTGGGGTGTCCGACAGGCAGCAACCCCAAATATACAAACACAAGTGCAATGGGTTGGTTTAGATCAAAGCTTGTGAATCTGTTTGGACAAAATCAAAGCCAACACTTAAATCTGATTGGGAATCTGTGGCAAGACCTGAAGTTCACAAATGCCCTCCTCCTGAACTGAATTAAGTTGAGCTATTTTGTAAAGAATGAGCAAATATGGTAGAGGCATACACCAAAGTAGTGGCTATCAGATAATGCACAAATGACAGTACTTTTCAGTAGATTTCTTGTGTTTTCTCCCACTTACTAATGTCATAAAGAATCCACCATCAGTCATTCCCTCCTTGTCTGTCGATAGTCCCTCCTTACTCCAAAGCCCCATGAAGAGAGGGAACAGTGATCAATTTCAGATATGGCCTGAAGCACAGGGTTTACCAACAAAACAGATTTCATGCACTGTTAAAGCTATTGAGTGGCCAGTGGATTAGCTCACATTAACCCTGAAACTCTATGACAAAGGCCCATTTAACAAATGCCCCGCAACCTACATCGCCCGGGTCCACTTAGGAGCTGATAGCATTGGCTGTAATTGAGATACTTCAGAGACGGCAAACAGCCGCGTTTAAGAGACACAGATGTTTAATGCCGTGTAATCCAAACACAGGGGAGGGCGCTCACACTACTGATGTCTGTTGGAAACATACGAATGCGATTAGAGTCAGGGCATCTATTGATTGAGAAAGTGCTCAGATTATTATATCTCACAGGTTGTTGTTTAATGTGTTATGTGAAAGATCACAAGGCTTTCATGTTCAACTTTTACTGATTCTGCCCATTAGCTATTTTTGATCCCTCGTTATATCCTTTGAATCTATGGCAGTTAAAAAAAGAAAGGAGAGCAGAAAAAAAGCTGTGACCAGGGGTTATAGATTTTCCTTAATTGGATTTTCTGACTAAATAGCAGCTAATTATCTGAACACTGTCCACACTTTAAATGCGTACTTCAAAAGATGTTCTTTACGAGAAGAATGAAGACTATTTGCATTATTAATTTGTCTGCTGTGATGAGTTATTTGCTTTCCTTTAACAAGGCTGATGTATTGTGGAATGTTACACTGCCTGGGAAATATGACATAGTCTGCAGCATAGTTTTAGAGTGAACAACTTAAAATACTTTACAACAACAGCGCATATAGGAGAGAACATTTTTTACAGAGTTTTCAGGACACATAATCATCCATCACTGCTTTGTTACAATAAGGACTGACTGTGTAATTTGTTTGCTTTGTTTGCTGACAGCGGTTGTTTGCTGAATCTCAAGTTCCTTTGGAAAATAAATGGGGGAAAAAGTGAGAAGAAAAACTGAAACATTTTCAGAAACACTATTACTTTCGTCTCTTCTACACTTTGTCCTGTTGTGTCTTTACAATTGAGTATGTACCTGCAAAATGCAGTGTGACTATAGCACTGAATAAATGCAGTTCTCACTGCTGTTAGCGATGATGACTATTGCTGTTTGTATTAAGTGAAAGTATTTTTAAATTGTCATTTTTTTCTGTTGGGAGTGGAAAGCCTAACTCGCTCAACATCTCAGCACATTTACAATGAACTTCTAACCTCATGTGTCTGTGCTTCGCTGATTCGTGAAAACTATTTAAACTTCCATGAGACTCATAGTTTAGAGGCTGCACTTTTTGAATCATCCCATAAATGATAGCGATCCACGACAGACTTCTCCAAAATCATAACTGGTCCATGTACTCAGGTCTTATATCTCCTATTGTCAAATATATCACTGACCGAATGTGGATTTTATGGGTTACATTACAATAAAATTAATGAACTTGTCTGAGATCTACAAAATGTTCACATGATCACCTGCACAACCCCTCCAGATTACCATTTAATTTGACAAAACCAACATTTGCACTGACATTTAATGTTAAAACATAGCAGATACGAGCCAGTAGTTAATCTTTCATGAATATGTTTCTACTTCTGAACATATTAGGCAGGACACATTATTACAAGGGCTGCACAGTGGCGCAGTTGGTAGAGCTGTTGCCTTGCAGCAAGAAAGTCCTGGGTTCGATTCCCGGCCGGGCTCTTTCTGCATGGAGTTTGCATGTTCTCCCTGTGCATGCGTGGGTTCTCTCCGGGTTCTCCGGCTTCCTCCCACAGTCCAAAAACATGACTGTCAGGTTAATTGGGCTCTCTAAATTCTCCCTAGGTGTGAGTGTGTGTGTGAATGGTTGTGTGTCCTGTATGTCTCTGTGTTGCCCTGCGACAGACTGGCGACCTGTCCAGGGTGTACCCGGAACGTTAGCTGGGGATAGGCACCAGCAACCCTCCCGACCCCATTAGGGACAAAGGGTGTATAGACAATGGATGGATGGATGGACATTATTACAAGGTAAGCAGATGTGACAGTAGGAAAGAAGGACATAAAATAACTATGATTATGCAGTCTTATTAGGTCGGTAAAATAATAAGCAACTAAAACATTCACCATAAAACTGGTAGATGTCTTTTTACCTGTAATTACAGAGCAACATACATCTGTCATGCAGCAGTGTTTTCAAAATATCAGCACTTTCTTATCAAATAGTTTAATGTCTCCCCAAGTAAATGCTTAAAGTCCAGAGCTCACCCCTTGACTATTGGTACAATATACACTATATATATACTTTGAATTAACATTTATTGTAGGAATGTCTAGGACAAGTACTTGAGAGAAGAAATCCAACAGCTTGTCAATGTACCCCTTTCCCTACACACTTAAATCAAATGAATGGTTCTTTACCAGGCCTTTAAATGACCTGCTGATGAGAGAATTCAGCCATTTGATTCAAGTGTGTTGAAGAAGAGATGTGTCTTAAAGTGGCAGGATAGCACCTCTCAAAGACTAAATAAATAAAAATATAAAAATGGCATAGGGGACATGTCCAGCTACTTCAAAAATAGATTATTCCATATGATTAGTAGTCAAAACAATCCACTCCATTGTACCTTCTACTATCTTACAGCAACACCATAAGTTATAAGGCGAATAAACATCTTGGTTATTGGGGATAATTTGCATGGGCAACAGCTGAAAAGGTAGCAAGTGACTCATTAGGAAGCACATGAAGTGGTGTTTATACACTTGGTAAGAGAACTACTTGCCAGGTGCAGCATCCAGCATAAAAATATTACACCACTTCTTTCATGCTTATCCTTATCCATTAAAAAGCTAGACTGGATACTTACAGCTGCAAATACAAATGCAGCATGTACACTCTAAGGTAAGACGAGGCTGTGCTGCCGTTTGTGATTTTAACCATAGGAATATCTTTCTGTAATTTTGTAAGACTTGCTGGAAGTGCAGGTTACATAATTTTGTGCAGATCACAAAAGTGACTCTGAATCTTGACTGTCTTCACATTGGCTCTAAAAACAAAATTGAAAACCAACAGCACCATACCTTAAACTGGTTGTCAGCTGTAAGGTGCAATCACTACTATTTTTTGTGCCTTGTTCAATTAAAGATTTTAATGAACTTTGTCCAAGCTTGGGACATTTTGATTAACGGTTGTTTTTCTTGCTGATATGGTCATTGTTATTATTAAGTGTGCTAATTGTGTTGACTGGTGTGGGTTATGCCTTGACTATCTTTGCCTGTTGTGGACCACATTTTCCCTCGCAAGACAATGAGGAACAGAACAATCGCATTAAATGGTTCCCCACAATAGGTGACTTTATATATGAGGTAATAATTTTGGTGTTGAAGCTGAGGAACATCAAAGTCTATGAAAGAAATCTTTGTTTTTGGTACGTTGCCTTTAATTCCATTACAAATTAGATTCAAAACAACATAAAACCTTGTTTTCTTTTTGAATAATTTAGTGAGATGGTTGTGAATTGGTGCTATATAGAAAATTGAAGAGGGCTAAAGCTATCATTGCAGTAGATGGTGGAAAGTTTCAATACTAACAGCATAAACAATAACCATTCTCTTTTTATTAATCATTTTATATATTGCAGTGCAGAGGATGAACAACTAAGAAGCCTGTATTTTCAGTACTTTTAGATCTTCCTGTATGTTTTTTTTATGACTTCTAAAAAATATATAAATATGATTCTTTTAAATAGGGAAAACATCAATGTAAAATTTATATTTTTGTAAAATCTGTTGCTCCATTGCTTGAGGCTTCCCATTGTCTTATGAGCTGTACTAATTAACTTGGGAAATGAATACATCTCACATATATAAAGCTGTGCCAGATTTTCCCCAAGATCTGCATCCTAAGCTAGAGATTACTGCCACTTTTTGATCTGTTCTTAAACACAGATTTGCGTGTGCGTTTCCCTCTGTTGACATTTAAAAAAAGAGAAGCGATTAGCTAAACCAGAAATCTCATTACGCTTTCAATGCAGTGGCTGTGTGAAACAGGCCACATACACATAAATGTGCACATTTACAGAATGGATGCATGTTCACAGCCATTCATGTGTAAAAAGAAGACAGACTAATTAAAGTAGGAAAAAAAATAATAAAAATGCTTTGTTCAAAATGGATAGACTCAGACTGTGAACAGGTGCAGAAATAATGCAGGTTCTGCTTGTGTGAGTGGTTTTTGGTGACTGACTGGAATAATATCACAGACTATTCTGTCTTTATTTACCCATATTGATCCGTTTGTTACAATAGTCCAGACGACTGAAGGGAAAATTGAAAGCAATAAGGTCCGACTCAGCTTGCTGCCTTATACTTGTCGCAGGTTAAACAGATGCTCTGCTGCTTCCATCCATAAACCACCTGTTCAGTGCCTATAAACCATCCTTTCTAGCATACCCCCTAAATGATGAGGACATAAATAGGGATTTTATTACCTGTTAATCTAAATTCAAGGACTTTAGATGGCCCCGCTACTTTGTTCAAGCTTCTGCTGCATTTCATTTTTGCCATTCCTCATGAGCAAGTGTTTGTCTTAAAACAGATGCTTTTATTTAAGAAGTAATGGCAATTTTGTCCCTGATTAACGTGAAAACTGTTTTATTGCTATCAAGTTTGATCAGTCAATAAACATATTATCAGTTACCCTTTATTATTTGAGTTAACTGATTCATTTTTAAAAAATATTATGTACCACAACACTGCTTCAGCAGTTTTTGTGTTAAGAACCTCAATACAAATACATATTTTTAGTATGTAAGGTCTTGAAAAATAAAATAAAAAATGTCTCTTAATTAGTAGCTATAAATATAAATCATTATAACACAGCCTACGTTGATTGGCTGTCTGCCTTCCAAGTGAAATGTGAAAGTAACCTTGAAGCATGATCAAACGTGTAGTTGCAACAATACCTATTGCAGGTGAATATCCTTCTCTTCAGCTCAGGGGCCTCCTGATTTGTGATCCAACCCAGCAGGTGCTGCAATAGACACACTGGTAAGTTGATAACAATGGATATTTAGTTTTTATTCTGTGAACTATCGTCTCGGTCAGAAAAAAACTCAAAAGCTGGAGGTATGAGTTGCTGGGTGTTTCTTTCAAGGTTACTTTAGTTTGGTAATTTATAAATTTTCTCAAAATTTGTTTGCCTTTGATTTATTTACTTACTTTTGGATGTGGCAGTATTACTGGATCAACTTCTCTATGAGAGTTTAGTCACCAGCACACTGTTATGCTAATGTTCACTTAATACATACATTTTACCACATTTATAACACAAACTTAAGGATGTTTGGATTTTTAGGGGCAGACCTGACTGTTTAGGGATAAAGTTATGAGAAAGTTTATATCAGGGTGAGGAGATAAAGCATGGACTTGAACTTTAAAGATCTCACAGGCCACTTTTCAATCTACCATACTAAAATTGAAAAAGTACATCACATCTACTTTGAGAAAGCTACCCATCCAAACTTACCAAGAGGTCATTAATCAGCCAAGCAATTCAGGATCCCACGTGGTAACTATGGAGAAACTCCAGAGATTCTCAGCTCAGGTGGTGCTGTCACGACAACTGTTAGTTTTGTTCTTCACAAACCTGATCAATATGTATGACTGACAAAATTGATGAATGAAAGTCTTAAAACATCTGCAGTCAACGATTGAGAGGAATGAAGGGGACTTTTTTTATGGGTCAGGGTGCTGGTTGCCCCTCTGTGGCTGGAAGAATAGAGCGTACATGGGAAGTGCAAGTGTATGTCTATTCTTATTTGTCTTTATGTTAGCCGTGAGTGAATATATGTGCATGCATGAGGGTGAGAATATGTTTGCGTCTGTGTGGGCCTGGTTAGGTTGGCCACATCTGCTCCTGAGTAGCTGAAGGGTTTGTCGCTGTGGGGTCCCCTCTGCTTGTTTCTGGGGTGGGAGTTGGCAGGGTGGTCTGCTTGTCCCTGTGATGGATCTTCCTACAAAAATCTTTTTTTGTCACAGGATGTAGCAAGTGACACTTTAAAGTGAAATGCATTTCAGGATGGATTCAGTAAGACTTAGGAACCTGCAACAGAGAGAACTGCCCATGATGCCGATGAGGTTCTGGCCTGATCCACCATAGAGGTGGAATGCAGAATGACAGATTTGTTGCTTTACATAATAATTTAAGGCTTGCATGTTTGGCATCAACTTTTCTTGTTTGCATCCATCCATCGACTATATCCGCTGTTCCTTAAAGGGTTTCAGGAGGAGCCGGTGTCCAGTCTATCATCAGTGGTCATTAGGCGAGAGGCGGGGTACATCCTGGACAGGTCACCAGTCCAGGGCAACACAGAAATACACAGCCATGTATACACACCTTTAGTTGAGGGCAATTTAAAGACCAATTAACCAAACAGTCAGGTTTTTGGAGGCCCCAGATAGAACCCGAGCATGAAAAGGGACATTCAAACTCCATGCAGGAAGACCCCAGGCCAGACTCAAACCAAGAATGTTCTTGCTCCAAGACGACAATTCTACCACTGTGCATCCCAGATATGATTGCTTCTTTTTTCTCAATTTACTTTTACTTTTGGTTATTTAGGTAAGCAAATGCTACCCAAACATTTTTTATACTGTTATACTTAAATTTTACTTTCAATTTTATTTCAGTTTACTATTTTATGATTTTGATATTGTGTACACTAAGCAGTAGTTTGCATTTCCTAAAGTATATACTTTGCTTGGTATTAACTATCTGCCTCATAAATCTTGTTATTATCCTATCAACTCTTCCCTTTTCCCTCCCAGTGATTTGGCACCTCTCTCTATCTCATTCCCACTTTCAATGATTGTCTGCCTTCCTACACATGTGTTTGCTTGCTGCTTTATGTGCTGTGACTGAGTAAATGCTGACATCCACACCTGTTTGCTAAAGTTCACCGTAAACCTGTCACACAATTCACTCACGCCTACACACACAAAACACCTGCAAAACCTCCTACTTCCCAGTGCTGGGTTCAGGTTTTATGCGTTTTATTTTTCCCTCCAAGATATGTGCAGCCGTTAAAAAAGCCCAGTGCTAAATCTCTCCTACACATTCTCCACTCACTGGGTTCTGATTGTCATGATTTTTGGCTGTCATGCATTATTCATATGCGCGACCTTGAGTCTTTGCACGAAGTTGTCCTGTACTTGTAGTGTTTGTTTGCTCGTATCATTAACACATCATTTCACAGAGAAGGAAAACATCACCCTGGGTCTCTTAGCATTAGCAACCCCACTGCCCACATAGATGTCACACAGCTGTAATTAGCTGTGAGAGGTACAGCCTCTGGTGGTGCTCATTGTTAAAGTCACCGGAAAAGCCATATAAACATATTTGTTTTGCTACTGTTGCCGTTAAGCCTCATTATATTTGTCCACAAATAAAGTTGACCTTTGGGACAATTTGTCATCATCAGAAATGTTACATGGTGTATCATATGCCCATTGTTAACCTAAGGATGCATTATAAGAAACCTTAGGTGATGGAACTAGGGTAGTATTAAAAATGCATGAAAGAAAGTACCAATAGAACATTTTATGGTTATGAGAACACTTGTGAAATGTGAAACATTTGCAACAGAAACTTTTCTCCGTATTTTTCCCCAAAAGGCACATTATGTATAATACAGGCACATAAATATAAAATCTGTTCAGGGGTGGATAACTTTTACTTGTAAAGTCAGTTTGCACCGCTAGTGAAGGAGTTGATGAAATTATTAGTGTAGCGGAGAGGGGGTGGGCAAAGACGGAGTAAACTGGCTGATTCTCATGAATTTAAAGAGGGTACTTTATTGGGTTAATATCCATAAATGCTGCCGCAGTTTCATACGACTGCCATACAGATTTTTTTTTTTAAATTCAAAGTGGTTAGACATCCAGCCTGTTTTCATCACCATCTCAACCACCACAGCAAAGATAAAAAGATAAGTCAGAAATGAAAAATATTTAGAGGGTTTGCAGTCATTGCAAGAAGAAACAAAATCCTCTTTAAATCCCAGGGTTTTATATATATATATATATATATAGTAACATGATTTATGTCAACTGGTCTTTACCAAATTTCAAAATTATTTAAATCTAACCTCAAGTGTAGAAAACCCCCCACATTTTCCCAGTTTGTATAATAAAAATAGAAATTTATGTGTCTAATGATCTACTAATTTGTAAACCTACAAATAGTATTAGGTGAAGAGTTTTAAGCTACTCTTATTTGAGAATTTACTTAATCTCGGGTTTATGGACATTTGTATCTCCACATCACTTTTAAAGCTGCAGTGTGTTTCTTTTATATAAACAATTTTATTTTATTTTTTTTACATATTTGCTAAAATTGTCAGCAGTGCAGATGGCAACCGTACAACTGGGAAGAGGTGGAGGAACTTGATATTTTTTCACAAATTTTCTGTCTCATAACATTCCATTGTGACATAGTTTTAAGAAATATGTAAAAAAAAACAACAAACAAACTTATTTTTATTTAAAGGTTACATAGTGCAGCTCCACAATATTTCAAAGAGACAGATGAAATCTAAACTTTTGATTAGATCATAGGTTACCTGGTCATTGCTTTCCTATGCAGTTCTGCTCGATTCTCATCTCCCTTCAGTGTGCCCTATGGGATTTGTCCTTATCAGTGCATTGAATTCAGTTCATTCTTTATATAAATGTTTTCTGTTTAAGTAAACCCAGCAGATTCCATTGGGTCATTCACTCCTTGTTTTTTTTTTTTTTTTTTTTTTCACCCAGCAGTTGAACTGAAAAAGAGAAAAAAAACAACTCTGTTTTGTTTTTGCATTTACTTCCATAAATCATTCACATCAGGTTGACCATTGGCATAAAGAGATTCAAAAGAAAAGAGAAAGAAAAGTTGTAAAGCCCCAATTTCACCTTTAGTCATTTTAATTTAAATCAGTCAGTGTACTGTAATTTGAAAATATCTTTATTTTTATTACACTAAATTTTATCTTTGTGGTGTATGTAGCTTAACAAAAGTACTTTTTATGAAAAAAAGGAGCACTACCACATAGACAATAGGGGTTTTAATGATTTTGCAAGACATTTATTTTGATCCATCAGTTGCATTTGTCTTTTAAAAATATTCTTAACTGTGAGTATTCAAAACCCTAAATCTATAAAGTGAGCTTCAGTGGGCATACATATCTTAACCAGTAAAAGTTTGGTCAGATCTCAGTTTCTTTGAGATCTCAGCTTTCCTCTGAGACTTTTTTGGTTTTTCCACCCTTTCATTCAAACCTGACCCCCAATTTGGTTCATATTTTTAGCAGTGTCACTGGCCTCTGCAAAGGGACCACCCTTCTAAGTGTAAGGCCTTTAACAGTGCTTGGGGGCTGTTAGGTTAGAGAGTGTCTGCCTCCCTTTCAAGGACATTCCCCTTGAGATTTTGTTTGGGGTCACTACAGAGTCGGCCTGCAGTTGGCTGGCTGTCCCTCGGCTAAGTTTCATGTCCGTGGGAAGAAGCCAGGGCCTGCTTCAAGTTTAAAAGAATTGGTCTTCTAATGTGACATGTGTTTAAAGAGGTATTCAAAATCAAAACCTCTTTAGACGGAGGACACAATTACACAGAAAAATTGTGTCCCAGTTTTTCAATAATTGCGTTCATTAGATAATGTGGAGGGAACATTACGCTACCGTCAAAAATTAACAGTGCTATTCTGGACATTAATTTGTTATGGTGCAAAACATGTATCATCTGCAGAACAAAACTCAAAGACCTTTGAGGAAAAGTATCATTATCCTCTGCAAAATGATTTCTTTACTGACATAGGATGAAAGGTCCCATAAAAAAGCTGCTCCATTATTCTGGATCGAATGGCAAGAGAAAAGAGCTGTCACAAAAAGCTTCATTACTCACAAATCAGGCTAATTACTGAAGTATGCAGAGAAAAAACACATATTTCCTTGAATTTTGTTTTTGGGGAATGCCGGCGCTGCTCAGCTGCAAAGAGTCGATCACTATGGGGTGAGGCAGAGCCACTCCCCCAGCAGCTAGTAGTCAACAGCTTACAGCCACTGCTAACTCCGGGAGCTGAGGTAGAAAAACTTTTTCCCTATAGTCCAAAAGACTTTTTCTTTTTACTCCAAAACGCAGCCACAGTATGTCCAAAAGAAAAACATAAGCACATTCATTTGGATATTGAGAGTCTACAGAGGCTGTTACTCAGCTCCTGGATCAATGTTGAAACTTTGAGTTTTATGTTAAATCCACATGAATTGCATGTCAGAAACTAATATTCTCACTGCATCTTTGATTCATTTTGTCCAGCTGCAGACTGTTAGAGTCTGTCCAATCAGAGTCAGGTATTGTGTAGTTGGTGCTTTTAATCAGTTTTTAGCTAATTAAATCCAAGTCCATGGAACAAAAATGTCACTAAAATCACTCTGTCCTTCTAAAATCTTTCAGAAAATTGTAAAAGTGCATCAAATTGTATCGTTTGCCAAATATCGTGATACATATCGTATCATGATCAAAATATTGCCTTGTATCATGAGATTATTGTATCGCTACACCCCTAAATTGTATGGTGGTTTAATATAGCCATGATCTTTATATGTCCATACAACATCTCCAGATATCTTTACATTTTAAGTTCCCAAACTATCTAAGACGGAGTAAACTTAATATAGGTCTAATTCTAGTTATTTTAAGCATTTGTCAAGTGTCTGCATTTTGGGCATAAGAAGAAGCTGGCATCAAGGTAGCTTTTGTTTTCCTTCCTCCTTTGTCATAGACCCCACCTATCATTGATTTTAAGATTTGGAGCAATGCAAGTAGATTACCTTTGTTACTTTGTTATACTTGCTACTTTATTTTCTATAAAGTTCTTCAAAGTATTCAGTCCCTGTGAACAAGACAGTCTAATGATTTCATTCCCTCCTTCCGTTTGACTTGAATTGCTCCATCTGCTGTTTCAAGAGTTTTCCTTGAACACGGTTTGTGTGCTTCAAAACTTCTGCTCTTGTTTTGTTGTTTGTATTTAAATTGCTTTAAAGACAAAATTGGCATAGCCGTTTCTGATGAAAGGCAATTCTAGTAGTAAAACTCAGCACAGTTTAAGTCCACAATCTATTTCTTCTAAAGAAGTGGAAAGATGTTAACAAAGCCTTTTGTGTTTGGCAATTTTTGCATTTCTACGTGTTTTTGCTAAATTGCCACTTTAGGATAAATCGAAAATCAGTTTTAATCAGTCTCTGTTGTATTGTAGAATAGGAAAAGCATTTGTTTGACACAAACACTTTGAAAAACACACAACTACAAAAAGTAAAACCAACAAAGTATACAGAAAAGTAAAATATCTGCTATTCATTTTAGATTATAAATGCAAAAAACTTATGTAGATTCTAAAGTTAACATTTTTCACATAAAGTTACTCCACTGACATCAACACTAGCACTCATCCCTACTTTGACATGTATCTGTATTTCTAATATTTTACATTAATGGTGCAGAATTTTATAAGTACACCCAAACTTTATAAGCAGCAAAGATAAATAAAATTCAGAAATGGTCAAGAGTTTGGACCCTCTGTACGAAGCAAAACGTAGAACAAAGGGTTGATTTTTAGCAGACTAGTAACAAACAGGATACAGGTTCATTACATTTTAAAAAAATGTTTATATTAATGATATATTTCAAATATATATTTACTATTATTTTGATGAATTTGGGTTACAACTAGTGAAAATCCTAAATTAGTTTTCTCTGAAAACATGTTAGCATTTTAGCGTGTGACCTGCAGACATTTCTTCTCTTATATTCCAGTCAGACATTCAGCATAAAAAATGGTTCTAAGACAACTTGAGAGGCTGTTATTAGCTTAATTAATTAATGAGGTAATTCCTTTAACTGAGTTTTTCTGTGTGGACAATTATTTAATTTGAAAATTTCAAACAGCCTGATTTTGTGAACACGAGCAATAAGGAATCAGCTGAAGAAATTCTAAGTTCATATGAGAAATGTTTGCACATTGTCAAATGTGTTATTGTTGGAGAGTTGATTGAAAGGGAACCATAGCAACAACTATTAAAATTACGCTTTCTATTATTGGTTGCGATTGGCAGAAACACAATAATATCCTAAGATCAACTCTGCAAATAGAATGCCCCACCAGTTGTATTTTGCATGAAACAAGAGCTGCATTTTTCACTCTGAAAGTTTTTTGCAAAATTCCTAGATAACTGTGGTCTATAAATTTTGTTTGCAAAACACCACCTGATAAAGTGATTTAAATTAATCCTGTCGTTTTCAATTACACAGCATGCTCTTGTTTTTTTGTACTTGGTCCGCTCGCACAAATAAGTTTTCCTCATGAGCAAGTCAATACTGAGCCATTAAAATGTGTGAAATTGAATAGTTTCATCTCATTTGTGAGAGCACCGTATTTAGAGATAAAAGACTGAATTTGGGGAAATGAAATTCTTTTCTTATCTTTTGCTAATAACAATACATGCATAAAACACTCCCAGCTTTTACATTTTCTGTGTTCTTCATAATCAAATATTCATATTCTTTGCTCATCTATTTGTCGATGGGTTGCTTTTGAACAATGTGCTCCTCACCTCCATCACCACAATCTCTCTTCTTTCAAACCACATCTGCACCTCTGTGATAGATTGGCATCCTTTATAGATAGGATTATAACAAACGTATGTTTTATTGTATCAATGTCGGTTTGCATTTCTAAATTAAATTTTTATTTTAATTACCGGTACATGTATTTGATTTGGGGGAAAAAAAATCCAAAATACACAATATACTTTAACATCAAATTATGCATATATTGGCACCTCTGCTATCAATACTTTATGTAAACTTTTTTTGCCAATAGGGTGCCATTTAGTCTTTTTCTGAATTTTTGTTCTGGTGAATCATTTCTGTGTTGATCTGGGAATATTTTTTTGAATTACATATTCCTAAAAGACCTATTGAACATCTATTTTGAATTTACTGTTATTTTAAAGAAAGTTTTTAGTTAAAGTGATGTGGTATTTAAAATAGTATATCATCCCATGCAAGCATAATCACAGATTGGAAAACAATGCTTACAGTCTGTGAACTTCTTTCTCACATATTCATTCTTTATTTCATGCCAAATGCACCAAAAGTCTGCGGTACTTCCCAGACACTCAAGTATAAGAATGATAATAAAGAAAATCAGTTGTATATGTTTTATAGAGCTTTTTAGGGGTACCAATAATTGTTTCATTGCTTGTTTTTTCCCTTTTAACTATTGGATTCAAATTAAATCAGATTTTTTGCATCAAGGAAAGAAGGTAGGTGAAGACAAATGTTTTTACACATTGAAGAAAATAACTGTGAAAAACCAGAAACATGGGGACATTTGCTCTCAAATCTTCAGAAGTTAGTTAAGAAAACTATAAGGATAATAACACCGACTTTTCAAGCACATTTCCAGTCTGCTCAACACAAATAACTTGCATTGATAAATCAAATAAAAGGAACCCAAATTTTCATCCAGGTACTCACCAATCGCACTCTTCCCCCCCCCCCCCACTCCTTTCCTCCTCTGACCCAAGCTGTCAGATCTCAACCATCCCTGGGTATTTAGCAGTGTTTTACCCCACTGAACCCTGATCCACCTCACAAGTCCTCAGGGGCATTTTCTCATGGCCCAGTCTGATTGTGAGCTCTCCAGCTGGGGTGGACAGCCTCAGGGGCTAAGAGGTGGTGATTCTACTCTCAGACAACAGCGGCACAAAAAGCTCCAGACAGCTACAAGAAAACCCAAAGACCTTGTAGTATATTTTCACACAAACACTTTGTGCCACATACATTCATCCAACAGTGACACACAAGTAAACAAAGAGCAGTTTTATTAAAACATCCATACTAGTTTCGGGTAAACAGCATGGGCAAATACCTTTATTTCATTAGCAACATCTTTTTCCGTGGTGCCATTTCAGCTGAAAGTGTCAGATGCTTGTTTACATCTTCCTGTAGAAATGTAATGACCATACAGTATCTTTTCTCTGCCAGACAAAAGGCTGTGCACAGTGTATCTGTTGTGTACATGCTCTGCATCGTTAACATCTGGAAGCACTCCTAATTTAATGTCTCACTCCTGTTCAAAGACTCGGAGTCTAAGATGTAGAAGCCAGAAGGGAATGAAATGCCTTTGCCAGCCTTGCTGTAAACTTTGAAATAAAAGAGTAAGGAGTTAGTGGGCACTTTAATGTTTAATCTGCGCTACTGATCATTAATCGAAGCGCACGGCTCTCTGCCTAAGGGATCAGTGTTTTTTATTATAAGGGCAGTAATCTCTAGTAATCATAATCACCCCGGCATTTTCTTTTTATCAGCACAGAATCGACCATTCTTGTCCTAAGGGCTGTGTTGTTATTCTGTCTGAGTGTGTAAGTTCGTGAGTGAAAGAATGTATGTATATTTGTGCAAAATTCTACCTTAGCACCCAGCAGGATTTCGGAGACACAGTCTAAGATAAAAGGGATAATATATACACAGTGGATTACAGTTTGTTGCATATGAGGTCCCACAGCCTCATATTATTTAGGCCAACCCTTGTCCAATGCCAAAAGCACCATAAAGAGGCATGTCAGCATTGGAAGAGGACAACACTGTAATGGAAGAGGGTGGTTTGGTCTGATTAATTCAGTTTCTTTCGTTCCACATGGTTGGCTGGACATGTGATCATTACTGATCTGGAGAAATCTTGGCACCAGCATACACTAGGGTCAGAAGACAACTCTGTAGATGCAGTTTAATGCTTTCTGCAACATTCTATTGGGAAAACTTGAATCTTCCATCCAAGTAGATGCTATTTTGATACATATCACCTACATAAGAATTGTTTCAGAAATAGCATTTAGGGGTGGTTGTGGTCTCTTTTGGCAGGGTAATATGGCAATATTGCCCTGCCCTGTAATACCTTACCTGTAATAACAAGGTGTGCTGTGATACCTTCCCCTTACAAGGGGAAGGTATCACAGCACACCTTCAGGGGTTTTCTGGGGTTCATGACTTGAAAGGTCAGTACTGTTTTGTATAATACATCAGGTCATAATGTTATGTCCTGTTTATGTGTATTCACTATTCATAGGCTCACGCTGACTATAAATGTTAGCTTGTAGATGGTACATCTCAAAGAAAGTGATTAGATGAGCTCAACAGGAAGGGCAGTTTTGTCCTTGGACGCCCCCTCGACTTAGAGTCCTTCTGGTGGGAGACGAAAAGACTCTGGCTAAAATAAGGTCACTAGTGGACAAGGTTTCACTCTCTATGTATGAGGGAGAAGGAGAGCTCCTTCAGGAAGCGACTGCTGCATCCTAGGGCCACTAAGGAGCGTTACCATAGCTCCTTTCTCTCAGCAGCTGTTAGACCCTGTAACCATCTGCTCCCAACAAACTCAATAAGTGTTTATATCCCTACTGGTACCTGTGCAACTTTGCTTATTCTGAATAACATCTGTACCATTATCTGCACTATCTACTATCTAAAAATTTGCAAGATCATCTACTGTTGCACATCTTATGTTGTCACTAATTGTAAGCAGTCTTAATAATGGTCAAATAGACATGCACAGACTGTAAATCTTTTAATTAACCAACTCAGTTCCACATTCTTTTGGATGGGAGTACACTGTTTTATATAACTAAATGGTATTTTTGTCTAAATTTTGCCCCGACTACATAGTATTTTTAATTCTTTATTCTGTTTTATATATCTTCTATCTATGAGTTTACTTTCTTGGATTGCCTGCCACTTTGCTGTTGTAGCACAGAAATTTCCCCATTGTGGGACAATAATGTTTCTCTTCTTTTCTAAATGGTAAATAGCCTCAATTTGTGTAGCGCTTTATCCTTTTATGTGGTTTTAAATTTATTATTTAAATTTAAATTTAGACTTGACTCCCCTTTTCAGTCATTTCAGCTTATGTACTATACATTAGATACATGATTTCATCATGGTAACTCCTAGCACATCTTCTGTATAATAGCTGGAATGCTTGCACCCTCAATTTCTCCTCGGTGCTTTTACCCAGATGCATCGTGGGGACAGCATGGCACTTACGCAAACAGCTGCTAAAAGCTGCCCCCCATTGACACTCACCTCTGGGTAACACTGTTAAATACTCAGCTTTAGTTTCACTTCGTATCAATGCTGTCTCTGTGTGTATTTGTCAGTGAATGGAATAAGATAGCCAGCATATAACATGTTCTTTTGTTTTTAACTAAAATAAAGGTTTAATGCAGGGGTGCCCAAAGTCGGTCCTCGATGGCCGGCATCCTTCATGTTAGTTCTCTCCCTGGTTTAACACACCTGGATCAAATGATGGCTCGTTAGAAGGCCTAAGACGAACATTGACATGCTGAAAAGATTGTTACTACCACCAGGGAGAGAACTAAAGCATGCAGGATGCCGGCCCTCGAGGACCGACTTTGGACACCCCTAGTTTAATGTATGCAGTAGCAGTGAAAAAAACCCCTGCTATCATTATCATTTAAGTCAGGAGCAGTGTGAGGCGCACAAGGAAAAACTCAAAGCTGATGTCTGCGATGTACACCTGAGGAATCTACATCCATAGGCTTAACTGTGAAACCAGGAGAGACGTTAACTGTGATAATCTCTGCAGGAGAGTAATTAAGGACCACTGAGATCAGCTTTTTCAACAGAGGAATGACTACTTCTCAGCATTCTCATCAAAGATAAGTCTCTAAGTGACTGAGCTGGGAATCACTGTTTATTTTTATAAGATGTGTGTGCGTGTGTGTGTGCGCGTGTTACTGGGGGCACCAAAATGCTCATTTTCTCCAAGGTTTTCTGCTGAGCACTCAATTAATATGTTGCTCAACCACCCAAATGATTATTTGTTTATTCGTCTTTTGTTGACTGCACACAATCCCACACCCCAGAGTCACACTGGCCCCCTGTTAATTATTTTGTCAACCCTAATATCTCTTTTAATTGTTGTGAGTGTGTTTATCCTGGAGATGAAACTGAGCTTGGGGAGGTTTGAGCTGGGTGCTAACTCCGTTCTGGATCAAAGATATGCGACTCTGTCAAATTGTCTGACGGTTTGACACGCTGACAAAACCACTGTGAGACGTCCTGAAGTTAAAATGTCACTCTAATTCACATTCTTTTAAGTAATATACTTCTATGGCCAGCATACCAATTTTAGACATCCACATTTTATTACAAGACTGATAATCAAATAGGGTTATTATCTGCCCTACATTACATTTTGCAGCATGAAGCGCTAGGGGCTGTGGAACTGTTATTTCTGTAAGAGTGGCTGAAATTAAGAGGGTGCAGTAATGTGGTTGTTTGCCTAAAGGAATTATTAATTCTAACTAAATAAAAGGCTACACTGATGCATATTTAAATCTATGCATAGAGGATATTCCTTTTGGTGTTTTGTGGAGTTTGATTTATATATTGGGTTCATTCTGGTTCCATCAGAGGCAGATGTTCCTGAAGCTGCATTTAAAGATTTTATTTTCTAATAAAACATGTTACAAAGGTTTTGTTATATATAAATATGTATGCATGCAATTAGATTCTCAATGGAGAAGACATTTTATTTTAGTTTTCATTACCAAAAAATGTCTCTTTCAAAAAGTGCTTTTTAAATTTTAGTAACCCCGTTCAGTACCTACTCCCCAAGCCATCCATCCATCCATTGTCTATATTCCCTTTGTCCCTAATGGGGTCGGGAGGGTTGCTGGTGCCAATCCCCAGCTAACGTTCCGGGCGAGAGGCGGGGTTCACCCTGGACAGGTCGCCAGTCTGTCGCAGGTCAACACAGAAAACAGACAGGACAAACAACCATTCACACACACACAATTACACCTAGGGAGAATTTAGAGAGACCAATTTACCTGACAGTCATGTTTTTGGACTGTGGGAGGAAGCCGGAGAACCCGGAGAGAACCCACTCATGCACAGGGAGAACATGCAAACTCCATGCAGAAAGACCCCAGGCCGGGAATCGAACCCAGGACTTTCCTTCTTGCTGCAAGGCAACAGCTCTACCAACTGCGCCACTGTGCAGCCCTGCCCAAGCCATGTTAACCACAATTCGGATGACTCATTTCTTTGTATGTGGTTATTATTTGGGTTGTTACAGACAACTTATTTACAAATGACACATCACTAAACTGAATCTTCAATCATTAAACCACTATCACTCAGAAATTCACCACCCTGATTTGGTCTTGTGACCATCCTTCAATATTTACAAAACATTCTTGTAAATCTATATGTTTCAAAATTATGCAGCTTCACAGTTTATTTTTTTGCAAGTGAAAAATATAACTTATAAATGACAGAAAATGTCCATGTCCATAATATAAAACAAATAGTATCTCACATTTTAAGAACAGTATCTCAAAAACATTTTTGTCATCAATCACATCTGCCAGACATTACAGTGGACTGGCTGACCTGAATATCTAGAACAACTGTATGTTGATGCTGGTATTAGAAATTTATTATGTTCTGCTGTTTGCTCTGAAATCAGACAGACAAATTTCTCTTGGCTTTGAAGTGAGAAGAAGTTTGAGGAAAAATACAAAACTTTTAATTATAACATTGCAAACTCTTTAAATGCAAAAAGGCCATCCACTACTTTGGCAACACTTTGGCACTGGATACACACAAATGAAAACTACAAAAAGGTTTTTTGTTTTTTTTTGCCATAAACTTTCATAAATCAGAAAGAAATGCTGTAGTGGGAAATGGTTGAAAGAAATAAAAAAAAAGCCAGTGGGATCTGCAAAAGACAACACCACAAATAAATAACTAAATCATTTTGTTCATTTTGGGAAAAAGAGACCAAATGAAATTCCAAAATAACAAATGCCTTACTAATTATATATAGGAAAAACAAAACAAAGAATGTCTAACCATCATGGTTATTGGTACAGCCAATAACCCTGCCAGAATGTTAAAATCTCAAACAAGTCCTTCCTTTGGAGAATTTCAGTTTGTCTTTTCATCTGATATTTTGGTTTCCTTCCACAGCCCAAACCATTGATACTAGCTGACCTGAACATTTTGAATTGACTCTTATAGTGAATATCTGTGTGCCTGATAGTTAAATGTTTGTATTTCTTACCTGAGAAGTAGCAAAATCACACCTCTATCAGAAACTCTAAAATACCCACTTCAAGTAAATATTTGCATAGCCTAATGATACAGGGAAATCGCTGTATGAAAAATCACATGAGATATTAGACTTACTTCTTTATTCATTTAAAGGTCTGATATAGTTTTATAATTACACTTAAAGAATTATTAGTTTTATTTGAAGTGTTTTCATAGCAGACGCAGAGCCACCATCAGAACCAAGAACATGGGATGGGACTGTTTTTAAGGCAGCAACGAGGACAATCTTGCACTGAGTCACTACAGAGCAGGAGTTTATATGGGTAGCAGCACAGGTGGGAGCAATAAGCAGGAGTGGGAGGGACAGAGGCAGCAGGAGAGACGGCAGGAGCAGGGGAATCATGACATTAAAGAGGGGAAGGTATTTTGTAAAATCAACTTTTGCTGCAGACTAGCAATTGGCAAACACTTGGCGGAACTGAGCATCAGCTGAGCTCATTTTACAAACTACAACGTTACTAAGAACGGTTGTAAAACGCATCAGTTTACGGCATGGGGAAGCGTTGTGATGACGTGCTGAAAGGGGAGAGATGGAAAGGGTAAGAGGTTCCTAAAGAGACACAGGCCACTTTCAAGGCATTAAATACAGCTGTGATGCAAACTCAAATTTCTTTTTGATACGTTTGTACAACTGAAGCTAACGTAATTACTTGATTGTGCTATAAAATGGTACTATGTGCTTTGAAAATACGTAATACCTTCCTTTATCTGGCTAATTAGGAAGATCATCTGCTTTGGTAGCGAGCTTTCAGTCAGCTACTTAACTGATATCCTGCTTGTATTTTACTGAATATAAATGGAAAACATTGTCACTCCATATGAATTATATGTGGTGTCCCTTTAACCGTCGTGTTGTTCTCGGGTCAAAATGACCCGCCACTGTGTTAAAGCTCCCCAAAGATCCACTAAATGTTAGTGGATCTTTGGGGAGTTTCACTAAAAGATCCACTAAATGTTATTTTAGGACAACAGGAGGGTTAAGCTCTTCTCATGGTGTTTGTTTTCTTGCCAATTATGTTGCTGATATATAAAAGCAACAAACTTTTTTTATTGAACCACGATTTCCCACAAAGGACTCCAAGTTCTGTGACATCTATTAAATATGTCTGTTGCTTTTGATGTGTCATAGTGCCTATGTATTGGAATTAAGGATGTAAAATTTACTTTAAAAGGTAAACATGTACAATGCTCTCACCTTGATATGACCAACTCAGTTAATTTTTTTCTGTGCTTTATGACTTGAAGATTAAAGTACAATGCCCTGAACTGAGTGAATCCGTTCCCTCAGTTTGAATGAACTGAGGGATAATAATTTATATAATGAATTATTATATGAAAGTGAGTATTTCAAATGAAGCCACTCTGACTAACATCCCAAGACTAGTTAAATCTTCATCACAAACAGAGTGTCATCATACTGTAACATAAATAAATGTTACAGTATGAATCTGATAATAAATTAAATACATTTATTATCATAACATTACTACAGCATTTAGGCATGTTTTAAAAGAAACTGTATAGCTGCCACCTATGATCAATATAAAATATATGATCTAGCAGATTCAGGAACAGACAGGCAGGAATTTTCCCAGTGGGCTACTGGGTTAGTAGGCCGATATCTATGTAGCTATCTATTGAGCTAGCCTTTTAGAGTCAAATAAAATGTTAAAATGAATGATGTTGTTTAGGATTCCTGTTTGCTATGTTTTAGTGGAAGAGTTTTACAGGGTGTTTGACCTCAACCCTGTGCTGCCATAAACGAGAAAATGTTTTTTATATCTGATAAGGGTAGATTGAGAGAAGGGAAGTAAGTTGGGGGAATTGGGTTCTCTTTTCAGGTTTTAACCTTGGGTCTGTGTTATTTACTGATGCCCTCCTGTTTGTTCTTTAAAGTCTGACTTCCTCCCATTAAAATAATCTTATAACTTTGAAATTTGCCTGGCAACTAAGTAGTGTTTGACTATGTAAGTTATGTTGTACGCTGTGTGTTCAAACGCTGTGTGCCTTCTAATAAAACTCACCTTAAAGACAAAAATGTATCTTTTTGTGACTACTGGAACGGTGTGTCACTCTGTTAAAATAATTTCCATCACAGTAGCTATCGAGCTGTTGATCTATTTAATTACAGGTGGCCTGAGCAGTCGAAGGTGGGCCAGTGTGTCAGGAACTCCTGGGCCGCATTTTCTCCCCAGTATGGTCCTGACCAGATTTGTGATGTTTCCTCCATGTTTAGAGATCTGAACAAATTTCTGAAAGACTCCCCGAGGCAGTGTTCAAAATGTGCATGCTACATTGCCAAAGAATCGTAATCCTGAAGCACTATTTTCTTAAAGCTTAATTTCTTTAGAAACCATTGAAATCAAGTTAAGCACTAGTATTAGTTTGTTTGATATTAACAGCTTGACTGCATTTTCAGTCATGCTGAAATACAACATGACTGTAAAAAGAAATATTCCTCTCTTTTTTGCACAGTTGGCAGCACCGTTGCTTTGCAGCAAGAAGATCCTGGGTTGAAATCCCAGGGTGGCGTTTGCTTGCTCTGCCGGTGTTCTTCCTCAGGTCCTCTGGCTTCTTCCCACTGTTCCTAAAAACATGATTGTCAGTTGTCAGGTCAAGTAGTATCTACATTGCCTGTAGGTGTGAGTGTGAGGGTATTCATGGTTGTTTGTCCCGCATGTGATGCAACTTGTTGAGGTTCTACCCCACCTATATGGTCCAATGTCCTGCACAGACGAGCGGGTACAGATAATTAATGGATGGATTTAAGCAAGAGAGAAGGTGAATAGCTGTCTTTCAGCAAGCTGACTGGCAGTTCACAGCAACATGATTACACCTGGCTGAAGAGTCTTTGAGGTGTGGATTAAAACTCTTGCCAGGGCAGAGAAATCAAATAAAATTTTCTTGTTTTAAATCCTTGTATCAGATTTAAACCATGTCTCAAGTCTCTGTGTAAACCATCAAATTCCCACCAGTGAAATCAATTTAAGCATATTCTGAGATAAAATTCATAGAGCATAATTATTCTTTGTGTATATACTTTATAAAAGCCAGTCAGGAGCTGCAGGAGGAGGGGAAAAAAAGTAATCATTTTCCCCTCTGATGTTAAATCAGCAATGCAGGCATTTTTATTGAAACATTTGATAAGTGACGCTGAAAGTAAATAAGGTTACACTTTAAAGATTCAGCTGTGTTTCATTTTTTACTGTTTGGCCATTGACTCAGCATCTCTGCTTGTGCTATCTATTCAGGCTTTGGCTGGAATATTTCTTTAAGCTTCCGGAGAAGGTCAGAAAAGTAATTAACCTTGTTCTGTGTGCATCAACACTGCGACTGAGACAAGAGTGCTCTTCCTCCCTCCCTCCTCTCTATAATAAAACCGACACCCACTCGTCTACACACACACACACACGCGTGCACACGCATTTTGTCCTATTTAAATTAATAGAAATAAAGAAGGCTTTACCACATTGTCCAATACTCACATCAATTTAGACTTTACAAGGCCCTCTCTCAGGCAGACAGACACTGACATTTAAATAATAGCACTGTAATCACAGGAAGCAGGAGCAGACATTTTGCTGTTTTGCTCTCACTTCTCGTTGGCTGCACCGTCCATCTCTCACTTCTTTTTTCTTGGCATTTGTCTGCGTAAGCTTTACCTTCCTGCTGTGCTCTTTCGCGCTCCAGAGTTGGAAATTTTTTAATTTAGGAAATCCACACAGGTGTTGAGAAGACTTTAATGTAGATGGTGTTTCTCAACCCTCTCACCTCCTCTCTAACGTCACCCCCTACCTACCTCAGTTGGTCGCCTGGGGGCTTATTCTCGTAGGCTGAGTGATTTCTTACTGTGACACAACCCCTCCTCCGACTTGCATTCACTTTACCACTTCTGTTTTCACAAATAAGCTTGTTACATCACTTAATGCCCCCTACACTTACGCAGCAGGCTATTTATGCTGGGACCAAATAGTGGAGAACAAGATTTTACAGATTTTCCACCTTTTCTGTTTCCCTTTCTTGAAATCAAAGCATATTTTTTTTTGGGGGGGTTCACAGTGTGACTTGTGGTTAAAACACATTTTCTTTTGCAGAAAGAAAAATATTGTTGTTAGTTGGAAAGAACTGATGGTCTGGACAAAAGAATATACAGAGCTAACAAAGGTTTTAAAAATGTATTGTCAAAATCTACACATAAAAGAAGGTTTGACAGTGTGTTCCTCTCTTTGAGGCTCTGAGCCCAGTGTGGTATTTTCACTCCCACAAGCAAGCCAGGTTGTTTATGATGCATGTATCGTACTGTCATCACATAACGCTTTTGATCACAGAAGATGGATATTCACTTTCACGCATCATTTAACCAGAAGATGACAAGTGCGGCTAGAAACGTCAGTTGCAACAAATCCAGATGCACCGCTGCTCGTTCAGTCGGCAGATAGTATATCTAAAAAAGGCTGTTCAAACCCCTTCTATTTAGTTTCAATTGTTACATTTTTATTCATTTAGAGATTACTCATTTGCAGAACGTCTCCCATTGTGTCCTAAACTCTTTCCAAAAAACAAATATGTGTGCAGAGCACTAAGATGTTTTCTTAAAAACTATGATTTTTCATTTTATCCATGGGGTGAGAGGCTATGGTTTCCACCAAAGTAACTACATTTACATGATAAAGACAAAAGCATTCATTTATTCTGTCTTGTAGAGCAGTAATAAGAATCTTGATAGTTAAGTAGATAAATAGATAAGTAAGTTTAGCTCTATAACAAAGAGCTCAGATCAACATGTTTTGAGTGGTTTGCCATTGTTGGTGCTATAGGCAGTTTTTTTTTTTTACTGGTTCTACTAAAGGACTGATTTGTTTTTCTACAGACAGATACTAGCTTGAGGTCACAACATTACCTCATGAAAAACTAAAGATATCAAGCAGAGTCCAGGTGCAGATAGTGGCATCTTTAAATCATCAGTAACAGGAAACCTTTACAAGCTGTATATATGTGTGTGCCAAAACTGTATTAGAGTTGGTGCACATTAGTTTGAAATATCAAACTTTTGCATCCTTTTTAATGATGCAGCATTAGAGAGAAGAATAAAGAGAGAAAAAGAGATAGAGACTGTACCAACATCTTGTCTGCCTCTGTCATGTGACCCGACCCGCTTTGCTAGCTCCACTCAAATATCCACTATCAGCTTTTGGTGCTGTATAGAAACACTTGTCAAATGTTAAATGGTGCTAAAAAGTGTGAAGTTTTAAAGCAGAATAATAAAATAATGCTGAAGTTGTCTGTTCACACAGGGTCAACTGGAACGACATTGAATAGCAAAATGTCGGCAATCGAGTTAGTATATTATTTTAAATTCTTCAGCGAAACAAAAAGACAAATCTGCTCCTAAAATAGATTATAGATTATAAAATAGCAGTTAGATCAAACTGCATCTATTTGTTCTGCCCACATTTAAATGAGTTGCATTAGTTTAGGATTAAGCCAGCATTCACAAACACCACAAGTTTTAATTTATAAACTTGGCATATCCACAAAACGGGGCCTGAAACTGACGTATGTCATTTTTTAAAGGTTGTGTGGAAAAAATAAACCAATACATGCACTCGGTTTGGAGACATAACCTGGTGACGCAGGTTATGTCTCTGCTGGTGGGGAATTGAAGCCACACTGCAGCATAATTCATCTCACTCCATATCAAATTTTAATCATTTTAAGCATTCAAAACAAACTTTTGCTGGTGAGCCATACATATAAGGACCTTTCAAATAAGAAAATACCAATAAGTTAAATCTTAAATCAAAGTCCGCATGACATTTCATCAACGTTTTCTCATCATCACATTTCTCTTCCCGAATGATCATCAGGGTGATGTGCCACAGATTAACACATAAAATGTGACAAGGTGTGAGGCAATCAGACTGATTGCTGTAAACATCTAAATACCGTGGTGACAGTCGTGCGTCTGTGAAATTAATGCATTGGTACACCTAGAAGACATTGCAAACCAGGAAGGAGCTAGTTTTTACAAATCATCAATATTTCCTGGCCCGTGACGATGAGGGGCTAATATGTCAATTTAGACACCTGAAGACATGCATGGAAGCTGATCTGTAAAGATGCAGTTGTTTTCTTTAGGTATAGATATTGGAGCAATTTTATTAAGTGTTTGAGTTGGACTACTTATTGGTTTATACCTCTTCTTGAATGATAAATGAACCTTTATGGATTTGTCTCAATCCCAACCAACTGATCTCTGATCTAATCAGAATTGCCAGCAGTGGAAACAGGAGTTGGCCTTCAATGCCAACTACAAACGTCTATAAAACATTTATTTAATGCCAAGATAGATGGGCTCTGAAAAACAGTACTTTTCAACCAGGTCTATACGGAAACTACTACTACTACTACTACTACTACTATATGTGACACGTTGTATCAATATAACTAGCTGTGTTTCTGAGCTATTCTTTTCTATTATTGTTTTTGACTGAAACTAATTTGGGAATTTCAAACATTTCTCCTGAATGATTGTCAAATAGTTGTCAAATCCCTATTTTATTAGGTTTTTTTTCAGTACTTGAATTAATAAAAACTGGTGCAAAGCAAGGTTTGGTAGTGGGAAAAATATGAGCCGCCACTCCCTTTGTTTAATTTGAAGAGTGTGTTGTTGAACTATTTTCCTATTTTATTTTCCACTTCTATTTAAGAAAAATTTTACCATCAAAAACTCGCACAAAGATAATTAATGAGAACTGCGGAAAAGTAATTTTGGTTTTCACCTTAAAATATGAAAGATGGAAAGATAGGTAAAACCAATCTCCAAGTGGCTTAATTAGGTAAAAAGAAAATATGAATGGCTGAAAAACTTGTCCTGAAATAAGTTAAGAGAATCTGTAATTTCAGGAAGATGAACAGTTGTGATGGACAACTTTCCATTTTTTAAAATTAAGTATAAAGTTTTTACCCTCCTTATTAAACTTTGCATCCTGCTCACTGAAGAAAGGGTCATGATGGGATGTAACCCCTCTATCCATCTAATTTTTTAGGTGGTTTTAGTTTAATTATTTGTCCCCATCATATAGTTGGAATTATGCTGATGCCTGCTGTCTTAGTGAGGAAACTGCACGTTCAGCTGTCAGAAGACATTAGGTTCATCTGACCTCTCCTGAGCCACCTGCCCACACAAATCACCATTTTTTCCCCATCCTTCCTGTACTTTATTAAGAAGTTTGACCAATACTGCTATAATTGTGTCTGTAGGCATCTTATTATCTTTAACAACTTGTGATGCCTCATAAGTAAATTAGTTTAAAATGAGCTTTGTGTTTGCACTACAAAGATAAAAAAAAAAGAAGTGCCATCAAAGGTAGCAGACCAGCTGTGGCTAAGAGGAGCGCTTTCATCAGAGACTAACAACAGATACCCTGCCCAATTATACAGCAACAGTCAAGATGAGAATCATCACTTCAATCACCACCTTTGGAAGATAATCAGGAATGCACGGAGTGTTAGGATCAACAAACACCAAATGGTTCTCACAGGGTCATGTCCTGAGGAGCATGAAATGCATAAAAAAAAAGTTAATAAAAAATATTTTACCTGAACTTGTCAGGTGTTTGCTCTGACAACAACACATTCACAAGTATAAGAAAATTCAACTCGAGCTCTAAATCGAGGCACTAAATCACACAAATGCTTTTTTTTCCCCCCTGCATTTTGCCATTCAGGAAATTATTTTCTAATGACTTCAGTGCATAATTTATACACAGCATCTGTTGTTGGGAAAGGCAAATTGCAGATTTTCTTGCCAACGGGATCTCAGGCTGAGACATAAACACAGAGTCGGTCCTTTTCTGGGACTTGGAACAGGTCGCTCTCAAAACATACAGTGACACGCGTGGCAATTAAATTAGCTGCTAAAATATCCTTTCTTACGCTGTGATGGAAGTCAAAATCCCCCAGCTTGGGAAGGCTTTCTAAAATATTTAGAAAAATAGTATTTTCCCGTCACAGTTTACAATGGTATCACCTGAGTTTACACGTTTTTGTTGAAAGATGAAAGCTTCTCTGAGACAGCTTTTATGAAACTACACAAAAATGTACCAGTTTGTGAGATTTTATTGTTTTGTTACAGTAATTAGATATTCTGCCGAATAGATTTATTTCTGGCTTTGTTAGACTTAATAGTATCGAATGACACTTTTATTCACAAACGAGTAAATCAAACTGTTTTCTGATAGGAGTGAATTATTTTCTCATCACTGTATTAGCATTGTACATTTTGATGACCAAACATTTATATAAGACAAGATCCATTTTACAGGGCAGTTTATTGTGGTCTGTAAAACCCAGTTTAAATACTGTTTAAGGTCTGTGATGTACAGTATCAACACACTGTGAGCACTGATATAGAAAAGAAGCAGAGGACAGGGAACAAGCTGGGAGACAACAAATGATAGAGAAAGATGTTGTAGAATAGCCCCGAGTGAGATGTGGCACAGATGGTGGGGAGGGTTAGTAATGGGGAGGCTACCATCCTCTGTTCTCCAGACACATAACTCAAATGCGCCATTATAACATTGACACAGTCATCGCTTCATAGACATTTCTGTTTGTTCTCTACATTCTCACTCAGTTGTAAAAATTTATATATTTAAAAAAAAAACAAAACACTGGCATAGTTTATGGAGAATATCTAGGTGCTGAACAGAGAAATACATTTTCTCATCTGTGAGAGGAAATTTTACTATTGACAGATTTATTAACCCTCAAGATAGTCTAGTGGAACTTGGAAAATAATAAAACACTCCATTAATTTCAGTGCTATCTTTTCAAATAAGAGTGGATGTTAGTGATAAATGGTAGATTCCACATCTCCCTTGTTTGTTTATGTCATTGATCTCAACAGAATATCTACAGTTTTTATTTGGATTCTTCTATTTCTCAACATTGACAAGCTGCTGTCATTGGATCATGAGTAGGGTTCAACAAATTGCCTATCCAAGCAACTTGTCGAAAAAAAAAAAGAAAAAAGAAACTGAACAAAGAAATTATTGAAACACAAAAACAGTTGTGCCCATCTAACAACTACATCAAGAACAAAGTGATGATGTTTTTTCTCCTCCAATGGTCCACAGTTATTGGGCAGTTTATGTTGCCAGGCCCCCCAGGTTTGTAGCTGAAATCTTACAGCTGGTGAGTCCAGCTGGAAAAGTCTGGCTGCACAGTCAGGACACTGCAGGCCGTCTGCGGCTGCATCCTTTATTGCTGAGCTCTAAATACCGCTGCATTTACACTTGTTAAGATCTTGAGATAACCATTACTGATAACTGTGTGGTAAAAGAATTCAAAATTCAATTAAAAACCTATTTTCTGGTCATATTCATACCCCTTATCCAAGACTTAAAGAAGTTGTTTCATTATTCATTTAAGATCAAAATATTGCTAATGTGAGAAGATGATACACAGTCAAATTTGTAATTTGAATACATGCATGGACACAAAATCTGTGATAAACAAACATTCATAAATGGCTGTATTTTTTATATTTGTGAACGTTTCTACACAATTTCTTCTATTGCCTTGTATGTTGGGATTTTTAAAACATGCTTTGGGTTTACATACAGCAATGGAGTCCCTTTTGTGAAATATTAAGTCCTGTCATGTCTGAAGTATAGATGTGTCTATTTGATGATGTGAAAATGAACATTCAATGCGTTCTGTAAGATCTATGAGCGCCAACAAATGATCAATTAAATATTATCATGAGTAATCAGAAAGTAGATCAAATTGTGTCACACAAAAGTAAAGGGGTCTTCGTTAGTGCCGATAGAACATCTGTGTAGTATAATATGAGATCTAGTGAGGTTTTTAGTCATTGGGTCTTTACATTGTTATAGGTCTTTACTGATTCTGTACCAATGATATCCATATATATATATATATATATATATATATATATATATATATATATATAGATAGATATCTATATATATATATAGATATCTATATATATATATATATATATATATATATATATATATATATATATATATATATATATATATATATATATATATATATATATATACATATATGTGACAGAATGGACATTAGAAGTATTACACCCCCCTCCCTTTTTTTTATTTACTTTATTTAAAGACTTCTTTTGACCGTGCCTTTGGGCTGCACTTCCCCTGCTTGAGCTGGGATGCAGTTACAGCAGTTCGCCACCAGTTGGCACATGGAGCACGGTGAGCACTCCTGACTCAGCGAGCCAACGGCAATTTAGTGCAGTAACGGCTGGTCAGCGGAGGCGCTCACTGTCGCTCTTGTCTGTGTTAACAGGTAAATATCAATTAGCGCTGCTATTTACATAAATTGTCTTGTTGAGGGGAAGTGTGCTAGAGTAAAGTAACTAAATGTTTATGTGTAAGTTTTGAATGAGCATTTTGACCTATATTGTAAATATTTATTGACTCAGCGAGCCAACGGCAAATTTAGTGCAGTAACGGCTGGTCAGCGGAGGCGCTCACTGTCGCTCTTGTCTGTGTTAACAGTGTAAAGAAAATAAAGAACCTGCGAAAAACACACTGTCTAATCATTAAAGTGTGCAACAAAAATTGGTGGTCTGTGACGGGGATCAGCGGTGCTTCAGTAAAGAGAAAGAGAGATCGTGGCACACCAGCGATGGAGTTGGAGCAACTGCAGGACCAGCTAAGTAAGGCCCTAGTGCAGTTGAAAGTGGACCAGCTACAAGAGGTGTGTTTATATGGAAAAGTCTCAGCAGAAAACCAAACCAGGAAGCACAAGCTGATCAGTCTAATAAATACAGCTGTAGATACAGCTATAGATTGTGAGGAAGAGGATGTGGCTTGTGAATTCCTCAGCAGATTAATATCAAAAGCTAAAGAAGTGAGCGAAAATGAGATGTCACAGATGGTCGATGATGCTGTGAATCAGGATAATGCTGCTCTTATAAGTTTGCAAGAACAATATGCAGCATTACAGTTAAGTTTCAGGCTGCAACAAAGAAATTACAGGGAGAAATGGCAAAATTGGAAAACAAAGTGAAAAAACAACCTACCAACCCCATTGTAGCACATCCACCAGAAGTTACAATAAGAAGAGAATTTAAAATTAATGGCCAAATTGGAGAAAGAGGTCAGAGAGACAAACTGTCCTATTCAAACCTGATCCATCAGATTGAAATGGGCCTAAAAAGAAATCACAGTGAAGTGGAGATCATAGAGGCTGTGGTCAGGGCTATTAGCCCAGGTCTACCCCTCCGCGACATGCTAGAGATCAAAACAGACCTCACTATTGCACAGCTGCGAACAATACTAAAGGGTCATTACAAAGAAGACAGCTCCACTGACCTGTACCATCGGTTAATTAACATCACACAGGACAGTAATGAGTCACCACAAAATTTCTTGTTTAGAGCAATAGAGTTAAAAGAAAGATTGCTCGCGGCATCTAGAGAACCTGGCTCTGAGGAAGATTACGGCCCAGAACTGATTCAAAAGAAGTTTCTGAGAGCAGTAGGAACAGGACTTATTAATGATAATGTTAAACACCAGCTCAAGAACTTCCTGGATGATCTGACAGTTGCAGATGATGTACTGATAGCAAAGACTAATGAGGCAGCTAGTATTGAATGGGAAAGGCAACAGAAGTTCAGAAGGAATAATAAAGATCTGAAAGTGAGGGAGGTTAGAGCAGAAGCACAGGCAGTTCCCAAAACAACAGTTGGAGCAGTTTGGGAGCAAGAACAGCCATCTTCCATCGAAAAAAAATAGAACTGGAAAAGTACAATCATCTGCTTCTCACACAGAAACTGAGCTCCTAGATGCCATCCGACAACTTCAAAGTGAGATGCAAGACATCAGGAGACTGGTTAATGACTCTCATTTATCTATTTCCAAATCAAAACCAAGTCGGAGGCGTGGATGTAAACATTGCCAGGAAAACAATAGAGGAGAGTTTTGTGACCATTGCTTCAAATGTGGACAAGGTGGGCATCTATCACGTGGGTGTAGATTTGTTAAAAACACATCAGACAGGCCGGAGAAACAGATATGTCTGTGAGCAGTGTGACATCTGTACCAGCAACAGAATATGATAAAAGGAAAATGACCAAACAGGAAATGGACACAAGCTGACCACTGACATCACACATCATTGAACTTAAGTGTATGGAAGGAGTGAGACATGCAGCACCTGAGTTGAATGAGAGTGTTGGTATCAACCTCCTCTCTCCATCACAAAGAGACAAACTGCTTAACTTGATTGGAAAGAAGTGTACCATTATCTGTCTGCTGGATGGAGTGGAAACCAGAGCTCTATGGGATACTGGATCACAGGTCTGCCTCATGAGTGAAAAATGGAGAAAGCAGAATCTCCCTCATGTTACTATCAGAAGTCTCACTGAGATTATTGGACCTGGAATATTGGATGGAAGAGCAGTGAATAAGACACCAATCCCTTTTATTGGCTGGGTTGAGGTCAAATTTAAATTACCATCAGTGAGTCAAACACAACTAGAGCTCTGGGTGCCAGTTCTAGTTGCTGAAGAGGATGCAGTGGGAGAAGAACCAATCATTGGTTACAATGTGATTGAGTACCTATTAAAGGGGTCTAGATCCTCCCACCATCATCACAGAAGCTGTTAGTACAGCATTTTCCATTGAAAGTAAGAAGGCAGAGGTATTTCTAAAAGTCATGAGAAATATGAAGGAGGAACAGGGCATAAGTACTGTTAAAGCATCGAGAGAAAACTTCATCATCCCAGCTGGCCAGGCGAAGATGGTGAAGTGCAGTACACGAGCTGGTCCACTTGCAGGTCAGCAAGGAGTCCTGTTTGAACCTCTGTCACAGTCGCAGCTACCAGAAGGACTAAGGGTTAAAGAAGGAATAGTGTGCCTACATCAGAGTTCCTGGTCCTGCTTCAGAATCCCAGTGAACAATGATACTGCTCATGACATTATTTTACCCTCCAAAAGCAAAGTAGGTCAAATCCAAGCAGTAAAAGCAATGTATGTGGCACCAACAGAATCAACAAAAATAAATGAAATAGAGACACCAAATTTCAATTGTGAAAAGGAACTTCAACAGGATCAGAGAGCAAAGGAGAAAAAAGGAGAACCAAAATAGGGCTGAAAGTGAAGATCTTTGGGATCCACCAGTTCCCATCAGCCACCTTTCCCCAGCACAACAGCAGTTGGTGAAACAACTACTCCGAGATGAGTGTAAAGCCTTCTCTCATGATGATTATGATGTTGGAACCATCCCCTCACTGCAGCTCAAAATCCGACTGCAAGATCCCACACCAGTGACAAGAACATATATATCTGTTCCAAAACCACTGCACAATGAGGTAAAAGAATATCTTGAAGATTTGTTAAATAGAGGATGGATCACAAAGTCTAGGTCAAATTATTCTAGCCCAATAGTCTGTGTCCGTAAAAGGGATGGTAGCCTCAGACTGTGCTGTGATTACAGAGAGTTGAATAAGAAGTCTCTGCCAGATCGTCATCCCATTCCCCGCATACAGGACATGCTAAATAGCCTGATTGGAAGTTCTTGGTTTTCTGTCCTTGATCAGGGAAAAGCCTATCACCAGGGCTTTCTGGAAGAATCAAGTCGCCCGCTCACTGCATTTATCACACTGCGGTCTGTATGAATGGGTGAGAATACCATTTGGATTATCATCAGCACCAGCAGAGTTTCAGAGGTCCATGGAGGAGTGCCTGACTGGACTACGTGATGAGGTGTGTTTGCCTTACCTGGATGATAATTTGGTGCACTCTAAAACATTTGAAGACCACTTGAATCATCTTAGAAGTGTATTGCAGCGTTATCAGGAAGCAGGAGTCAAGCTGACACCAAGGAAATGTGACATCTTTAAGAACCAAGTGAGATTTCTTGGAAAGTTGGTCACAAAAGATGGATATACAGTGGATCCTGCAGATATTGCTCCTGTACAGGCTTTGAGAGAGAGAAAACCCTCCACAGTGGGAGAACTGAGAAAATTATTGGGATTTGTCTCCTACTATCGCAGTTACATCCCAAACTTCTCCGGCATAGCTAAGCCTCTATATGATCTTCTCTCCTTAAGCCCTGAGAAAAAGGGAAAAGGAAAACACAAAAAGCGAGAAGTAGGGAAACAAAATCAGAACAGTGGACAATTACCATCATCACACCCAATTATATGGTCAGCAAAACATCAAGAAGTGCTTGGCCAGTTATTAGATTTTCTAGTGAAGCCACCAGTATTGGGTTATCCGGACTTTGAACAACAACTGCTCATTCTACATTGTGATGCTTCACAAGAAGGGCTTGGTGCTGTACTTTACCAGAGACAACAGGGAACTCTAGCAGTCATAGCATATGGATCCAGAACGCTAACACCCCCAGAAAAAAACTATCACCTTCATTCAGGAAAACTGGAGTTCCTGGCTCTGAAGTGGGCCATCTGTGAGAGGTTTAGAGATTATCTCTATTATGCACCACCATTTACAGTTTACACTGACAATAACCCTCTTACATATGTGCTTTCCACAGCTAAACTGAATGCAACCACTCATCGATGGGTTGCTGAACTGGCTGATTTCAGTTCTCAATAAAGTATCGCCCAGGTAAAGTAAATGGAGATGCAGATGGTCTCTCCGAATGTCACTCAGCATGGAGGAGTACATGCAAACCTGCACACAGGTAGTACACCCAGAGGTGATGAACAGTGTTATTCAAGCAGTTGCTCTTCAGTTTCAAGACTCTGAGCCATGGCTATGCCCAGCAACCATCAACAGTCTGGTCACAGAGGAATGTGATGCAGCTAACACATCAGTAAAGGACATCAGTAGAGCAGCTCTTAGACAAGCTCAACAAGATGATCCAGTGATTAGTGAAGTATTGAGATGTGTTACTGCACAGAAAAACCAAAGCATGGCTGGCACAAGGGCAACAGGTTGGCTGTTGCTCTGATGAGACAAAAACACAGATTATATATGGATGAAGATGGACTACTCCACCGAAGACAGCCAGTCGCTCACAACTCCTTCTACCACAGAAATATCATGCACTTGTTTTTAAGGAGCTTCATGAGGAGATGGGTCATCTTGGAGTTGAGAGGGTGTTGCATCTCATCAGAGATCGCTTTCTATTGGCCTAACATGCAAGGTGATGTTGAACACTATGTCACCCGTGTATGCAGTTGTTTGAAACGAAAGCGCCCAATAAACCAGCTCGAGCCCCTCTTACCAACATCATCACTACATACCCATTTGAGTTAGTCTCCATTGATTTCTTACATCTGGAGAAATGCAGTGGTGGGTATGAATACATCCTTGTAGTGATGGATCATTTCACACGGTTTGCCCAGGCTTATCCTTGCAAAAACAAAGCTGCCAAAACAGCTGCAGAGAAAATATTTGGGGATTTTATTTTGAAGTTTGGTTTTCCCACAAAGCTGCATCATGACCAGGGTAAAGAGTTTGAAAACAAACTATTTGCATCACTCGAAAAGTACAGTGGAGTCAAGGGGTCAAGAACAACGCCATACCATCCGCAGGGTAATGGTCAGGTTGAAAGGTTCAACAGGACACTACTTGCCATGCTGAGGAGTCTGCCAGAAATTGAAAAAAAAGATTGGAAATCTTCTCTACCAAAAGTGGTTCATGCATACAATTGCACCAGCGAAGCTACTGGCTATGTCTGCATTCCTCTTATTTGGTCGTCAGCCCGGCTCCCCATTGATCTTATGTTTGGTCTCAGTGAAAAGAACCAAAGCTCTTCCCACCGGGATTATGCAGAAAATGGAGGACAAGGATGAGTGAAGCCTATCAGTTGGCATCCAGGACAGCCAGTAAGCAAGCGATGAGAGGGAAGGCTCACTATGATAGGAAACTGCATGGAGGGAGTTGTATCCAGGTTGCCGAGTGCTTGTTAGGAATCTGAATGAGAAGGGAGGACCAGGAAAATTGAGAGCATTCTGGGAAGATAAAGTGTACCTTGTTAAAGAAAGGAAACATCAGGACAGTCCTGTCTATGAAATTCACCCAGAAAGTGGAAAAGGGCGAATCAGGACCATCCACAGAAATCTGCTGCTTCCATGCGATTTCCTTTCAACGACAGAACCAAAAGTAACCACTCAACCTAAAAGACCCCGAAAAGAGAAAGAGAAGCAGAGACATGCAGACAGCTCTGATGATGAAGACGACTGGGAAGCCATCATTCATCCACCTCTACAGCATCACAAAATGGAGTCAGATCATCTCATCGAGAGTCAGCTGAGAGCGGAGGCACCAGAGTTCCACCCAATCAACGAGGACATGCAAAGGGACTGCATAGCTGATGGTGGTGGACCAGGGCAGCAACCAACTCTTGGTGAGGACATGGATGCAACACTAGAGACGACTTTCATCCAGAGAACATGAACAGTGGAGATGAGTCTCACCAGTCAGCTGCCAGTGACCAAGAAGAGACTGACATATCACCCCACAGGGTGGGAAGGTATCCTTTCGAACAAGAAAACCTATGTTACGATTCAATTACCATAATTTGGGACAGCCTTTTCTCTAATGTGAATAAGTTAGAATGATTTGCATGATTAACTACTTTTTGATGTATCTTAGGTAGAATGATAGATGAGTACCCATGGTATCAATTTCAGCATGTTTTTAAAGGTAGAGTTTACTTTTAAGTTAAAGTACCTTACTCTCAGAAGAGATTGCAGATATTTACGCTACTGGCGGATCAAGTGGTGGATTGTCATCGTGCACAATGACGTCGACTGCAGCAATGTGACGTTAATAGGAGATATATGTCATATTGTCGGACTGGACACAGCATAGCATCTCTTTGAACATTCATTCTGACTCCTTCCTAGAAGTACTCTGCATAATTGTAAAGCATTAAAACATGTTTGCTGATTTATTTGCTGTAACGCTAGGGTACCCGAATGTCGGGACGACATTACATTTTGGAGGGGAGAGTGTGACAGAATGGACATTAGAAGTATTACACCCCCTCCCTTTTTTACTTACTACTTTATTTAAAGACTTCTTTTGACCGTGCCTTTGGGCTGCACTTCCTGCTTGAGCTGGGATGCAGTTACAGCAGTTCGCCACCAGTTGGCACATGGAGCACGGTGAGCACTCCTGACTCAGCGAGCCAACGGCAATTTAGTGCAGTAACGGCTGGTCAGCGGAGGCGCCACTGTCGCTCTTGTCTGTGTTAACAGGTAAATATCAATTAGCGCTGCTATTTACATAAATTGTCTTGTTGAGGGGAAGTGTGCTAGAGTAAAGTAACTAAATGTTTATGTGTAAGTTTTGAATGAGCATTTTGACCTATATTGTAAATATTTATTGACTCAGCGAGCCAACGGCAATTTAGTGCAGTAACGGCTGGTCAGCGGAGGCGCTCACTGTCGCTCTTGTCTGTGTTAACAGGTAAATATCAATTAGCGCTGCTATTTACATAAATTGTCTTGTTGAGGGGAAGTGTGCTAGAGTAAAGTAACTAAATGTTTATGTGTAAGTTTTGAATGAGCATTTTGACCTATATTGTAAATATTTATTGACTCAGCGAGCCAACGGCAAATTTAGTGCAGTAACGGCTGGTCAGCGGAGGCGCTCACTGTCGCTCTTGTCTGTGTTAACAGTGTAAAGAAAATAAAGAACCTGCGAAAAACACACTGTCTAATCATTAAAGTGTGCAACATATATATATATATATATATATATATATATATATATATATATATATATATATAGATATATATATGCGGTATAATGCTGTCTTCTGCTTTTTTGCTGTTTGGCGTCTCCTTAACAATTTGTGGCTTCCTGATGTAGCTGGGATCCAGATTGAATCAGAGGTCATATTATCTTTCTACGCAACTGAAACTGATATGCAATGCTATGAACGGGTTGTAAGAAAACGCTACTATATATCCACATACAAAACTCAAAACAATCAAAACAGATTTTTAAATATATTTTAAAGAAGGAAAAATTTGTGCTTTTTTTTTTTTTTTTGCAAGTACATTTACTCTTATTTCACAAAAACCAAGTAGTAGCACGTAGGGACACTTTGGGATTAGTCAGATCTGCCACTACAGACATCTAAAAGACAGTCGGCTTTTTACGCAAGACCTGTTCAATAATACACACAAAGCCAAGAGTCTTAATGAAAAAATTCCAAAAGGCAAATGTTTTTTTAATGTTGTCTGCAGACAAATTAATTTGAAACGCAGTGGATCTCTTTTCTGTTCCCACTCTATTGTAGTCATGTCCTCCACATTGTTAACAATAACTCCCATCTTGTCTTGTCTGTTTTGTTGCAGACAAAACTGCTCCTTCTGTTGTAGGTGATTCTTCATTTAATTGGACAAAACATTTCTTTCACCCCAGTCTTTCTGTAACAAAAGAGAGGTAGAACGACTCCTTCAACCCTTCACTGTAATGTCAACATTCTCAGTCGTATTCAGAATAAACTCTGCAATTTTTTTTGCTTTACTTTAGTAGTTTTCTGTGTTCATTTTCTTTTTCTTGAGACATCTGTATTAATTTACTGCTTATTGGTTTACAGATGATACACAGGCATTAAAATACTCAATGAACATGGATAGAAATGGCTGGTTGATACGGTTAAACTAGTTTTTTTGTACGTGTCGTTAATGTCATTCTATTCTAATGGCCTCCACAGTCTGCAGATGTTCATCTAACAGAACACCGTTGAGATGTGGTGCAATGAGATATTATTTGGATGATAAGCTGATAAATCTGTAGCAGCTGCATAATGCTATCAAGACCAAAATCTCAGAGAAATGTTTCCAACACCCTGTTGAATCTGCGACACAAGTAAGTCAGTTCTGAAGGCAAAGGGGGTCCAACCTAACAAGATGCTCATAGTAAAGCTGTTGGTAAGTGTAATTTGGTGTCAGAGATTAATTTTGTTTACTAACAAAAGCATTTACATATGTATTAAAAACAGTGCACATAGTACCAGCCCAAGCTAGCTGCCATTGGCATGTTTAAAATAACTGGGATAAATTCGATGAAAAAAACAAACAAAACTATCTTTACTTGTTCACATGAGGCTAGCATAGTTATTTAGCTGTATTCTATGCACCAAAAATCTGGAACAAACTTCCAGAAAACTGTAAAACAGCTGAAACACTGACTTCCTTTAAATCTCAACTAAAAACCCACTTGTTTAGAGTTGTATTTGAAACGTAATCAATTGCAAATTTATTGACGGAATCTGACTTGATGTTGTGTTTTTATTGTTGATTCTATGTTGCATTGTGTTTTTGTGTTTGATTTGATGTAAAGCACTTTGAAATGCCTTGCTGCTGAAATGTGCTATACAAATAAAATTTGATTTGATTTGATTTTAAATTTTAGAAAAATGTATTTGTCCATTTATACTTTCTATTATTCCTATAAGAATTCTTTAGAACTATTATTATTATTTCAAGCAGCAGTTTCCTTTTGCTTTTTTAGCTGGGAAATGACTGTGAAAGACTGCTGCTGCCTAAGTTCATGCTTGTGCAAATAGTAGCATGTTTTTTGGCTTCAAATCATAATTTTTTCCTTTACAGGTAAGGTACCTTTGGTCAAGGCTGACAAGCTTAACGCTGCCATGGATAATAAATCTGACATTGTTACGCATGTATGCACACCGCATCCTTGTTTTGACTGTGTTACCTATCAAGCTCACATGGGTGCTGCTGCTGCTCAGGTGCATATAAATTGCTCGTCCATATAAAGTAAAGCCTTAAACCTCGACCTCCTAACTCCCAAAAGGTGGAGCTGGTTGTTTTTATTGCATCTCCTTTCTATGAATGTTTGAATATGAATGCAGAAGTTTGTGCACTAATCCTATCTTGACTTTAACTTAAAACACAAGTTTGGTTGGAATCCAAACCAAAAGCAGGAAACAACGCAAGAGCCAGTATAGAGATTAAATCACACACCATTTGACCTGTTGAAATCTCTCATGGCCAACTTGAGAGGACAATCTAACAGAAACGGTGAGTGGTTCGCAAGGAGTGATCACAGTCTTTGGTCACGTAGGCTCCCTAGATTAAGTGAGTTGGGATGAGCAGATTAGGAGGGAAGATAAAACAAGTGAAAGAACGGGACAGATAAAACAGAACGTAGACAGATGTGTCTCTTCCTTTCCTTTGAGCAGAAAGGGAAATAGCCCTTTATCCTAAGCATCTAGGCCTTTTCCACGACAAAGCGCTACAGTCCCACTGTGCTGGAATGCAATAAACCTCTTAGGAAAACAGAGGAAATGGCTCCTCTTCCAAAGCTGGAGCCAGAAAACTGACAACCATGTCTGCAAATCACATCTCCACAGTAATTCTTCACACTTCGAGGAGGAGACATTGCTATTTTCTTGCTTATTTTATCCTTAATTTAATCAGATGATGAAGCTAATGGAAATTACCATAAGCATCATTTATAAAAGGGTAACCCTAATTTTAAGTGGCTTAACATCCAGAAGGAAAATTGGATGGAAAATGGGGGATCACACAAATAATCCTCTTAAGGCGATCAATATCACTCCTTGAAGTGCTGATCTGGACAGAGTAATTGTAAATCTCAGGCTATCAGTAGAAATCAGGCATTGTGTGTTCTAAAAGGAAGTCTTGGGTCAAACAGATCTGTAGCTTAAGAATGTCTCATTGTTTTAATTTATTTCCGAACCTGCAATCTGTAACAACAGATAGTAGCAAACGAGAAGGAAATGGAAATAGAACAGAGAACAAGAGCTCATCAAAAGCTTGATTGCATTTCAGTGAAGACCAATCATGTTGTGTCACTTTCTTTGTTGTTCTTGTTTTGTTAGGAGTACAAAAAATGACTGCAGACAGACAATGACATTCAGAAGAAAAAGTGCAGCAAACAAAGGAATCGTGGAAGTGAGTCTCATCCCAGAGATGTACATGATTTGTTTGTTTGTTGTTTGTTTTTTTTAAGTAAAAAGACTCTCGTGGTTTACAGAAGAGTAAAATAAAGTGTGTGCTCACCTTTCTAGATGAGGTGCAACAGAAGGGTCTTATTGACGCAAATAAAATGCTGGAATATGAGAGGTTGCTTCAGTATAAACATTTCAAAGCAATGTTTCGTGGAAACCAATTCAAATTTTCTTCTTTTGGTACTGTAATCAAATCCCAACAGCCACTGTAATCTTTTTTTTAATTTTTTTATTTGAATTGTGATTTTGGTAATGTTCACAAACAACAAAAGAGAAAATGCCTGATAAGTTGCTCCAAATATTTGGAAATAAACTTGTATCCACATTTATTGTGTTTTGTAAAATGTGCAACTTGCTGAATTCATGTTTACTGATGCACCCCCAAACTACCACAGATGGTGGGTTTTGAACTATGTGCTGATACACAGCCAGATGGTTCCTCTTTGGCCCAAAGGACATAGAATTAAAATTTTGATTCATTAAGCCACAGGACAGTTTTCCACTTCACCTCATTCCTCTTTCTACAGTCAAGCTTTAGCCTGTCAAAGGTAATTCCATTTAGATGTTTTCGTGTAATATTTTGGTAACTTCTATAACAGTTTTCACTTGAATTTCACTGAAATGTGGCTATTTCATCTATAAACTCAAGTCTGTCTGATTTGAAGGTCCCCAAAGAGCCCTGCCAATCTGTACTGGTTTTCAGGTGTGTCCTAGTTATGTTTGCACATTATATGAATCTTTAATGACTCTTTAAATGTTTTATCTCGAGAAACACACTTCTCAAATGATTCTATCTGCTCAATGAAATACTTTTAAAGTTGTCAAACAAAGAGACTAGTTCCTCTGAATCTTTACTTTGCGACAGTAATTTCATACCTTATGTACACCATTGGCCATTTATAATATGGTAATAAATGCCTCAGTAGGATTTATTTGTAACATATCCTGTCACAGTAAATTTGAAATCACTGTAGATTTTTTAAGTGCAAAGAATTTAATTATAAGGGCAATATTTTTAAAGGATATTGTTTAAATATATTTATATTAATTTTAGTTTTAATCCTTTACACTGTACACTCTCAAATTGTCAGTATTACTGAAAGCTCTTCGTTCTGGATGGCTAAACATGACCACTGGCAAACATAAACATACCGTCCCAGTCATAAATGAAAACAGGAAAATAAGTAATTGGTGCAAACTTACTGTATATTAGATTTTACATTGTGGTTTATTATGATTAAATTATTAAAATTTCTGAATTATATGACCAAACATCTAAGAACATCGTCTACTTTAAAATTAAAAAAACATAGGGTTATAAAATGTTAAGAAAACTTCTAATTGAACTTAACTATTTTCAGAAGTTGTAGCTGTTGTAAAATGTGGAGTTTGTATTCCATGATGAGTTAAATGAATTAAAGAAAAAAAAAAAAAAAACATCCCAAGCAATGAATATCTTAGATTCAATCAATCTTCTGTACATAGAAAATCTGTTGCACATCTCTAAACCTACCTGGACAAAACCATCCAAACAAACTGACAGGCAAGGAGTGCAGAAAGCAAAGTGGTAACTAAAAGGCTCCACAACTCAGCTGAGAGAATCTGTCAACAAGATAGATATTAGTCTTGCACTTTACAAATCTAGGGTTACAAAGAAAGTCATAAGTTTGTAATACCTCAAGTAGAGCACATAACTAAGCACATTGGTGAAAGTGCTCTGGTTAAATGAGACCAAATTTTATTTATTTATTTATTTATTTTTAATCTGCAAAAGGTTTTTAAAGTGACCACCTATGACAATAAATGTTTAACAGATATTAGACGTGGAATTTGTATGGGCCTCCCAACCTCCACATTAAGCAGCTTTTTTTGGGGGCCTCAAAACATGTCAGAGAAAAACTTTTGAATCTATCAATGCATCTAGAATTTTGAGGTATGAAAATACCGCTGTGATTTTTGTCTGTGCAAATCAGATTTAATCAGCCTCAAAGAGTACAGTCAGGCATAAAATGCTGACCTTGGGGCGGGGGAAGAGATGCCCTAATACTCAATACACAGAGCCAGCTCCAGTCCTCTAGGCTTAACAGTATCAAATTTCTCTAACATCTCAAAGTGCAATTTAGAATGAATGTTTCTTTGCAAAAACACACATTTTTTAAACAACATGAAACTGAAGGTTTTTCTTATATATTTGAAAACTAATTTCCCACATTCTAATTTGCTCCTTTTGTATTATAGTATATATATTAATCATATTTGTAGAGGAAATTTAACTCTGTTGCAGTAATTTCTTTTCAAATCAGTAACTCTTAGGTAAATAGGCCACAACTCAAAACAACACTGAGCTCTCATGGTTGCCAACTACCCTGGAGGTAAGGGGACAAGTAACATATTGCTCTCATTGCCTAACACTTCCAGGATTAAAGATTAATTCACAAAGCTTTAAATCTTTAATATCAGGGCACGTGGAAGGGAGTTCTGTGAGTTCAGCTCACTTAAGTTACATTGGTTTGGGGATAAAACAATTTATTTTTCCGATAGATTCTCAATTATGAGCCACATAAACATCCTCGCATTGTTTGTTAAACGAGGTGGAAATAAGAGAGGTGTTTGTTTGCTTTTGCACAGAGTGATTAAAATGGAAATTAGAGGGAACCAGTGTTCACTATGTAAAAATGTCCAGGTAGGTTTTATTACAGAAAATATAATACCTGAATAAATCAAATATATAATAAATCAAACTTGGATATTTTATATTTATTTATATGTCCAGATGTCACACATAGAATCCCAATATTTTTTTCAGAAATGTAATCGTCTTATCAAGAGTAGTAATAGACAACACGAGGAATGCCGACACATCACTAAAAATAATGAAATTACAAGTGAGCATCAAATTTGACAGTTAAGAGTGAATATTGTATGTGGACATAAAAACACCAGTTGAAAGAATAGCAGAAAATTGCAACTCTAAAAATTGCCAAATTCTCCAGTCAAGGGAAACTGAAGGAGTTTCTTTTTAGTGGAAAAATGGAAATGGAAACCACAGGGAAAATGATAATTTACAGGAGGCAAATCATAAAAACTGTTAATTCCAATAACTGAATTTATTTTAGGTCATGTAAGTCAAATCAGCTGCACAAAGATGTCCAATGTGGACATGTTGAGTCCTAATCTAAAAAAATAGTTTGCAAAAAGATTTTAAAGCTTTATTGTTGAGAATACCAAAGATTTTTCTTTCACTGTGTATAAAATTTTCATTAATTTCTTTCTAAATAATTGGAAAGATTTGATATCACAATTTTATTGGAAAGGTGGCAACTTTTCCGATAAACTATCAATATGGGTTACAGGCAAAAAAATCTTTCAGGATCTTTTCATGGGTAATTTTATCATAAGTTACACATTATACATAACAAATAAATATTTCTAACACCAGTTTTTTAAAATCTGGATTTAAGTAGCTTCTGTATTTTTGTTGCATAATGAGATTTAGATACAATCGATTAAAAGCACACACAATTCTGTACTTTAAACTATCTAGTTGAAACATTATTTTCTCAATCTTAATTACAACCCTTTGCCTTATTATCAGTGCAGCAATCCAATCTTTGAAACAACTATTATAATTTAAGCTTTTTCTAATCTCTTAGAAATAATTTTTCAATTATAACAGGTACCCCCAGCACCTTAGTGACGTGAGGGTTGAAACAATGGATGGATTTAGTGTTTTGAAAAGAAATACTTATTGAGATTTATTCATGCTTCATGTTTTCAAGATGAAAAACCCTTTGATTTTAAGTGAAACAATTAATGCATTTTAAGCAGCACAAAGAACCAGAACAGATCAACAAAGAAAACATAATGTAAACTCACTGGCTGTTTAGCACGTACATTTGTTGATATTTCGTCTTGCATATAATTTAGACTCGTCGTTTTGTTTGCCTGATGGATTCCAGAAAGTCACGTGACTCAGTGAGATCATGGTATATTCTTCCGTAAATCTCAGATTTTTTTATTTATTGTTGACTTATTGTTCATCACTGCTGCACCTCTCCACAATCAAATAATTATAGATGCACAAACAAAGCAGAAATATGCTTTTGTGAGCTGAGGGAAAAGCACTCAAAGAATAAAATATAACAGCCAATAAATGTAGTGATGGATAAAGTTATTTAAAGCTCCAGCTCCGCTTTGTTAAAGAGGAACTAGTTTTTCTCACTCCCCTTTTAAAAAAAAAAACATTTTAGTGTTTGGGCAATAAAAGCATAAGAGCTAATTCCAACCAATTTACTTTGAAAAATTTCCTACAATTTGTTGTCACACAGAACTTTTTGTTGACCTGTCCTCATTAAATCAATTTTGGACACAAAGTTTTTCAAAGCTTTGCAAATTGGCTCATTTCCTGTCCAAACTGTGACACTGTGTAATTTTTTGTACTTCAAATAACAGAAAAAGAAATGACTTGAGTGAGCGTGGATAAGTGTAGATAATGGTGGTGGTGTGGTTTATGATGGTGGTTTTAATAAGCTTTAATGTTTGCTTCAAGAGTAGTGGTTTAAAGGCTGGTACTAGGAGTGAGGGGCACCCAGATGTAGGCAGAAGGCAGGAAATATCTTATTGATGTCAGCTTAAAAATTTTATAAATAAATGAAAACACTGGTGTTATATCACTGAAGGGAAACCACAAGCAGAAAGCAGTTCCACTTGGAAAGAATTGAGGCAACAGATAAACCCAAGAATGATTATTAATGACATTATGTAAACACTGCAAAAGTAAAATATCAAAATTGTGAATGAGCAAAGCACCCAATATCTGTAGGTAAGCGCAAAATCTTTTAAAAATGGTACATAAATCCAAAATTGTCAAAACTCGGATCACAAGTCGCCTTCTCTAGGAATGGATATCTGTGGATCCATCAGATACTATACAGCCTTGTTCCTTTCAGTGTTCACACTGAAGTCACACATAATCTTTTATGATCTGTGGAAGAATATACAGTCAAACATTTTATGGGGAAGCTGTATAGTCAAGTGCTGGGGAGGCAGCAGCTCAGATGGTCTCATTCTCATAGAATGAGACTGGGCTGCACAACAACCACGTAAATAGGATCACATTGTAGTCTAATTGTGTCTTTTTATCTTTTGGTAAACAATCAACTATAACTATTACAACCTGGGCTTGATGTGAGCATCTTACACTGATAAGTGACAAGGTTTTAGGAGTTTTTACTTAGTGTGTTTAAATCTATCTGTATAGAAAGTGTGCATGGATGTGTTTTCTATGGACAGATGTAAAATGTGCTATTCCTAAGCTATTAATTCAATTAAGAGGAGCAGGCAAACTGTTGCATTAAATGATTTACATTTAGATTTTATGCTCGAAGCTGTACTCTAAGCTAAACTAACAGGAGTCTTCAAATCCAGGACTCGAGGGCAGATGTCCTGCAACTTTTAGATGTGTTTTTGTAGTAATCAGGTCATCAGCAGAACTCTGAAGAACTTCACTCCATTCTGAGGAGATGAATCAGCCGTTTGATTCAGGGGTGTTGGAACAGGAACACATCTAAAGTTACAGGACACCGGGCCTCAGACCTGGATTTGAAGAATTATACTAAAATAAAATTTTCTACAAAATTTTCTTTGTGCAAGTAAGGAATAAGAAGCGAAAGACTGCATCTTGTGTTCCTTGCTTTTTCTGCAGAAATACAGACCTCTGTAGTGTTTAACTGGTTAAATGAAGCACAGTGTAGTGTTGTTAGCTGAAGTCAATGTCTACAAACAAGTAAAACACTTTTATGGCTTTGTGTTTTTTTTTTACCATTGGGAACGTCCCGGAATAAAGTTGACAAATGTCCTTCCTGCCCAAATGTTAGGCCACCACAGCTGATGGTTACCATGGGAACTCATGATGGAGACTGGCGGACAGACACTGCAGGACAAGGTGCTCGAAGACATACTGTATAACAGGTGCTGCGTGCTTGCCTCCATTTGCAGTTTGATCTGTAATATGAAATGGGTTCTATTTTTTAATAATCTGAAAAAAGAAATATAATTTATGCAGTTTGTTTTTTAAATATGTGAGAAAGAATGGTGTGTCCTTGGTATACAATTAGAGCTAAAAAGGAAAGTAGCACTGTTTAAAATATGAGCTCTTAAACAACTTTTTGACAATGCACCCTTAATTAGATTATTAGGCAAAAGTTTGCAAAATATGTGATGCAATTTTAAAGTTTTATAAATACTTTATCACAAATCAACACCCATTGACTCAGCTGAGCGGCTGTGTAGCGCTCTCATTAAAATAAATTATGCTTACCAAGCAGGAAAATTCTACAAACTGAATGACAAAGCACTTTCTGGAATACGTTACGCCAGTTTGCAATGTGCGTAAGAAATGGCAACAAACCAAATGCAATACGAGAAGTTTAACGGGGAACAAACATTCCAAGGAACCTTCATGTAAATTAAAACAGCAGTTTTGATCCCAAAAGACCTCGACCTGAGTGACATTTCACTTTTATAATGGGCAGAGATATAAACTTACCTTCACAGTTCAGTCAGCAAATTAAGATTTTTCTTGTATTTCTAACTGAAAATTAAGCAATAACCATTTGCCAGTGATTAGCTAAATGTGAAGATGGGTTGGGGGAGAAGTATTTTATAAAAATTTATTTAAACGTCAGCAAATAAACAACAAAAGAAGCACTCCAAGTTAGTTGTGTATTTAAGTAAAGCAAATAAAAACAGAACTTAAGTGCAATAATGAATGTATTTATTCTTAACTAAAACTTTAGCACATAAAACACTATCTTTAATTAAGAAAACATAAGATGTCTGTTGCACTTTGGATGAAATTCTGCTTAAATATTAAGACTGAAACATAAATCACTGTCAGATGCAGACTGATTATAAGTGGATTAAAAATAATTCATCATTCCCCTTCATTGTTTAAAGTAAGACCCACAGACTTCAAGTCTGTATTTTATGTGATATTTCTTCATTGTCAGGGTGTCAATTTTTTCCGCTTTGTCCTGGTCAGTTATTTGTGTTTCTGAAAGAGACAAATAGCCAAGTGACCGTTTGAGCGAATAAAAGAAAAGCTTCTAGTTTAATTTCAGTCTGCTTCAATCCCAAAAAATATTCACCAAATATACCGGAATAAAATTTGAGGATTTTGCTTATGATGCATCCCTTAACACAGTGGTCCCCAACCTTTTTATTACAGCGGACCGGCCAAAGCCTTCGTAAATTTCCGCGGACCGGGGGGGGGTGCATGCGCGTTGTGAGGATCGTCGAACGGGGGGTGCGCGCGTTGTGAGCTGGCGCAAGACTCAACCCTCGGCATCCGGTGTACGATTTTCAAAATAAAAGCTCCTCCAGACTCAATACATAGAACGGACATATTTTATTATTTCTTGCGCGGCCCGGTACCAATTGGTCCACGGACCGGTACCGGTCCGCGGCCCGGTGGTTGGGGACCACTGCCTTAACACTTCCTTTATGGTGAAAATGGATTCAAGGAATTTTTTTACAATCCAGTTTTCTACAGCTGCAAGTCAAAGTACCAATCTACCAGCATTGCACATGTAGTTAAATATTTCCTTTGCCTTTCATGCTTGCTAAGTCAGTCAAGCTCAGTAAGAATTGTTGAATCACATCTGTGAACATCAGCTTCAACTCTTTCCACATATTTGCAATTGCATGTTTAAGCACATGAACACGCTTCAATCTGAACCATTGCTTTGCTTCTTTAGGTTGTCGCCTTACAGAAAAGTAAACCTCCACCCAATTGTCTGCCCTTGGCAGCTTCTCTCAGATTTTCTTCCAGTATTGCCTTGAATTTTGCTTCATCTATCTTTCCACCTTTTTTGCCCATTTCTCCTGTCACCACATGAACAGTATACCTACAGCATGATTCTGCAACCACCATGTTTCTCTATATGAATAATGCTATATGGGTGATGTGCAGTGTGTGAAGGTTAGTCAAAAAGTTCAGTTTTGTTGTAACTTGATCAGTACATCATCTTGCCCCTCTCTTCTCATACTGTCACAAAATGACTGTACTTTTTAAAATATCTTTTGGTACTTGCTGCCTTTAATCACAGTGGTTTTATATTGAAACATGGGAGGAAGGTAAGGAGTGAAGCCATGCAACAAAAATCTGGAGATGTTAGGAGTCAAATGGTATATGGACTGAATTTATGTAGTGCAGTTTGGTCATTTTAACCACTCAAAGCACTTTACGCTAGAGCCACGCTCATAACAGCACGCACATTCATACATCAATAGACACATCATATTAGAGCCTTCCGGTACACGGTCAGGCAGATGGCTGCAACTAGGACTAGTAGGTCTATCACTCTGCCAACAGCCCCAAAGGCTGTGCTTAGACTGAGATAAAATTACACACAAAGGAATTATATTTACTAATGAGGAGAGTTCAGAACACAGTTGGTCGCCTTGGATTTTGTTTAAGGCTATCAAAGTGGGGTGAATATACACACACAGACAATGACTTTTACACAAGAAGTTTGGACCTTGCAAATGCCTTATCTGTTACATACTGTAAACCTGCATAGTTAGAGATATTACTTCAGAATGGACTGTAAAAATACCAAAAAGGACATTTTAGAAGTGAAACAAAGAACTTTAAAAACAGTCATGCAAACTATATTTGCTTGATTATTGATTACCTTATTAAATAATGATCTCAATACATATAAATAATATTAAAACTGCTTTTATTTCAGCAACTCAATTCACATCAAGCCTTTATTTTTGTGATGATATTCCACTTACAGCTATTGAAAATACATATGATTTTAGAAAATTATGTAGAAAACATTTTTAATACAGAAACATGGATGCAATGAAAAGCATGTTTAATGCCTGCTTAAAGGTTATTTTCAGAAAGGGGTATTAATTGACAAACAAACCTAATCAAAATCCATATTCTGATTTATTGAAAGTGGCTATATGTTCAGAAAGTTTTCAGGAAAGTGAAAACTTTCGTAATGAATTTCAGCTGAATAAACAGTAATAGGCAGTTTGTGAAATTGTTACTTTAGTGGACAAGTATGACATTTGAAGAACTAGTACTAAATGCAACACAGGCCTATAGAAAACATATGTCTCTGCATCTGATACATATAAAAGCTCAAAGAAGAAAAAAAATCTGTGATCATAACACAGCTCACACTCTCTCTCCCCTATTCTTTTCTCAGAAAAGTTGACATTGCTGCACAAATACCTCTAAATAATGAAAACGCGCTCTCAGGGTCAAGCGTCTTCTGAGCTCAACCTGTTTCCTGTCAAACAGTCAATATGGTGTTCCAGTATACTGAGGAGCTGGGTGGTGAGAGGTGGAGAAAAACTCCTTTGTCCCTGAGAATTGAATGCAGCTCTTTCTGCAGTGGAGAGGCCAAGCCAGGGAAACAGTAGATCTGTCAGATACCACTCGTTTCTACCATTGGTACCTTATAATTCATCTTGCCTCCCTAATCTTTATTATAGGCTTTGATTTGCCCCTGCAGCAACTCCCCCACCATTACCACCGCCTTCACCTCTGCCTCTATGATCATTTCACTCTTCCTCTTCTCTTCCCAAGCTGCATAAATGCTTGGTGCAATAGAACATATGCTGCTGCTTTCCCGTTTCTTTTTTCCGTTCTGACACATGCAATCATTTTATTTGTGTTTATCATTTGTTTGACGTATGTGTATAATTGCGAGCTCTACTAGTGTATCAGGATATCATATAAAACATTAAAGACATTCTATGACAGTGCATGGAACTCAAAAGCACTGAAATATTTTCTATCTGTCCTTATTTCTGCTCCGTTTTCATGAAGCAGATTGCTCTGAATGTTGATGAAAAGATGGACATCGGTTCAAGCAGATGAGAGGAATTTGTGTAAAGTTGTAGAGATCCTCTTGTAAACCACAAACACAAATCAAAGGTTTTATAGAAAAAACTTCAGTATACCATTACATTAACCAAAATCTCAATCCACAGATATGAGTAAGACCTCCTAAAGGCTTTAAGGGCAACATCTGACACCTGGACTGACGTCTTGATTCAATCAAGACATGATCGGAAAGCGGGCCCAGGCTTGAAGTATCCAACTGTTTCCAATTTAGCGACATCTTAGCTCTTGGAGACAAAACTCTTACAGCGTGCTTTGAGAGCTGGCAAGAGTCCCTCAGTCCACATTGCAAGCCACGACCTTTAGTATGAGGTGGAGCAGTTTGCAGACAAATGCGAAGCATCCAAAATGAGAATCACCTCCTTCTGGGCATGTCCCACTGGGAGGAGGCCTATATTTCTCTTCTGCTCTGAGAATACTATAGGATCTCCAAAGAGTGAGCTAGAAAGTGTTGTTGAGGAGAGGGCTGTGTAGATTTCCTTCATGTACCTATTACCTGTTGGATAAGTGAAATGATAAAACTGTCTTGAGGAATGATGTCAGAAAAGAGACATGAGTGCTGCTAGAGGCGGCAAATGTCTGTGAAATGAGGCATTTCTTTAATTAATTCATTTGAAGATTAAAGTTTAAAATGCCCCAGGTTATAAGATTATTTCACAAATTCAATACCAGAGGTCTTCAAATCTTAAGGGCCGGTACCCTGCAACGTTTAGGTGCTTTTGCTTCAACACACCTGAGGCAAATTACTGTGGGGTACGGTTTTGTAAGGTTACACAGTCAAATATTAACTACAATAATTTGGATTGTTTATTTAGCCTGTCAGAAAAATAAAATAAAAAATGGGGGGTTCATTTTCCAAATATTTTCACCATGTTATTGATTAATGTATAAATGTCACAGTTTCACACTAAATATACAATTAGCAAGCTAAAGATGTATTTTACCAATTAAATTTTGAGCTCCAAACTAAATCTTTAGTTTGAGGCTAAATATTTTGTTAACTAAATATTTAGTTTGGAGCTAGATATTTAATCTGTAAAGAAAGTTTTTGGCTTGCTAATGAAATGTTTAGTTTAAAACAGTGACATTAAATAAATAAAAACAATGGTGAAAAGCAATTTTGAAAAAATGAAACCCTGTTTGTTTCTGTTATGTCAGATGTACACTTACTTGCCAAAATCTCTCCTCTTATTATTCCTGAATCATCACAGAATCTCACCAAAGCTGTGCAATACAGAAATATACTTTAAATATCTGCATTTTAGTCATTATGGCTATATGTAAACCTCCATCAGTCGTAAAATAATATTTCACTATCAGTAGGTTAGTATTTGGTTTAACAGGATGATGTGTTGAAATTTTTTAATTAAAAATACCTTTTCTGGCCAGTCCGCTATTTCAGCAGGTGGTATTTTTCTTCAGCAATTCGTTTTTTTTTGTTTTTTTTTACTTGTAATGAAGATGTATAGAATAAAATACTGCTGAACTTTCTTCTAAATGCCTATACCGTCTCAGAGAAATAAGGACAAACTGTCAAACTTCCTTGTTTGAGCAATTTTAGGATTTAAGATTTCATATCAAGACAGAAAAACAAAATAAAATGTATAGCCAGACCAGAAGCAGTTTTGATAGTGGAGTGCACTCCTTGCAAGTTTTTTAACATGTCATTTCTGCAAGTAAATGTCAGGTAGAGTTTGGAATTCAGTTGCTTCCTCACAGCTTGCATTAGCAGTCAACACGCAGGAAGTTCCTTAGAGTCCAGATTATCATGCAGAATCGCTGAAGAACCTGCACCTCCCACACGCCATTAAAACATCAACCCCAAGGTGCCAGAGGCAGCAGGAAACAGAGAAAACTCAAAATGTTCTTCCTTCTGCTGCCACAGCTCACCACATGTGCTCAAACGCAGATCCATTAAGGTTACTTAAAAAAGAGGTGTCACAGCACCTTTGCACTTGGTTTCCGTGGAAACTGCTTCTAAATACAAATGGGACTTTAAAGGTACTTTTCTTTTTCTATTTTTTTTGCCACTAACGTGTAATCTGAGGAAGGTGATTTTTTATTTATTTTAATAATTTTTTAAAATTTTATGTAGATTTTTTTTTAAAGTTAATGTCAGTCTTTTCTAGCCCTGCTATGTGAACATAAACAGTTTCTTCTGAACTCTTCGTTTACATTTCTTAAAATTGCTATATTGCTTCTATCTTTTGGAAATGACAAGACACCAAACAGGCAGGTACACAGGAGCAGATATTAAAGCACGAACATGCTGTTTAGAAAAATAATGCTATGAGGGAGTGCATGACTGCACTGTGATAACCTAAAGTTGAAACTAGGATGACTTTATTTGAAACAGGGTTCATATACTGGCATGTCTAAAAAAAAAAGTAATATTGTATAAAAGTGTAACTTCTTGCCAGTCATTTCAGAAAGTGAAACAGTCGATATTTGGAGATCCATTACACATTAGAATATCACACAATATCATATTAGAACAATCAAAACTGGTATAATATCAAGCTTATGAGTATTATTTACATTTCTCTTCACTGAATACTTTACTCTTCTCTTGCATAAATTACTGACATAGAAGCGACCAGCCTGTGGCTGCAATGGAAGCCCAGATTATTTTGATATCTGTCTTCAGGTCATATGCTTTAGGTCTTTGTTGGGTCTGGTCTCTCATTTTTCTCTTGATAACAAGAGGAAAATGTTTTGTTATCCTCTTGTTCCATCGCAAACTCCATATATTTGCGATGGAGTTCATGTCAGGGGAATGTGTTAGCCAGTCAAGAAGCTGCTTCAAAGCTTTTGAAGCAGGTTTTGGTACCTTTATCAGTGTGGACAGATGCCAAGTCCTTCTGGGAAATAAAATCAGCATCTCCATAATGTTTTCCTTCAGTAGAAGGAAGTGCTCTAGCATTTACTGGTAGATAGCTCTGTTGACTGTGGACTTCTGAAAACACAGTGGACCAACACCAGTAGATAAGATGGCAACCCAAACCATCACTGACTGTGGAAACTTCCCACAACTCAGCATGAGTTCTGGTCCTCAAGAGTCTTCATCCAGACCTTGGAATTTCTAAATGAAATGCACAACTTACTTTCATCTGAAAACGGCATTCTGGACAATGAGCAATGCCTCTGACATAGTTTCTGGATCAGGACATGGGGAATCTGACATTTGTAGCCCATGTCTATTGTTCATTTGTGTGTGATTTTCTAGAAAATGTGACAGTAACACTATCACACATTTCTATCCTGGATTTTTTTTAAATAAAGAGAAAATGAATAATGGATATAAGCCTGTCATGACAAATGCTTAGACTGAACTGAGAAATGCAACATATTTGGGTGCTCTCTAATGTTTTGGAGGTTGACATACCATTTTAGGGAATATTTTGTACTCCCCTGCCCCATCACTTGGCAACGGTAAGAATGTGGGTGCATAATACCAAGAAAATGTCACCATGATAAATCTAACCTTTCCAGGGAGCCCTGAGTGTCTGCATACCTGTGTACTTGCATTAATAACCAGATCTATCAAAGGGGAGTTTTCAGCTGCATTAGTATTTAGAGAGTAATTGATGTCAGCAGGTCTGGCCATAAATCCTGACACCTCAATCAAAGTGGCTCCATACGTCACACTTAAAAAAAACTTTATATTTGATGTACAGTTTCTTTTTGCCCTCCCCAGTGGCTGAAAACTGTTAGACAAAAGAACTTGGTAAACATTCTATATTTTTTTATTTTTGTAAAGAAATCCAGCTACCACTTTTCTTGTAACCATGTGTTATGTTTTTTATTTTTATTTTAAATAAGTAGAAAACTCTCTTGCCAGATGGAGATGAAGACGGTGAATACCAATTGTTTTGGCTATAATCAAAAATATAACCAATGTTAGTATGATTGATTGTTTTTATGCTGATTGGTTAAATATCGCCACAAGCTGATAGTTTACAGCAAACCGTTTCATAACAAAGGGGGGGCTAAACAAAGCAGATCATTTTTTACAAATCATTTTTTTCACAGATATGTTGCATACACAATTAGCTTTTTTCTGCATGACAATCACAAAGCAGATACCGCCAGCTTCCTGCCAAAGCAAACATGCTCTTCAGCTTCAGCAGAATGGAGCAGTCTATGCTGATTTCTGCTTCAACCACAAACAGTGCAGGTGGCAGGTGCCATGAAGTCACCAAAAATATGAGAGAAAACTGTGTTGTTGTTTTGTTGTTGTGGTTGTTGTTGTGAAGTCTTGGTCATATCTTATGAGGCATTCTTCAAAACCTTAGAGCACCATCTAACCGGAGGAATCACATCAGAATGGCATTTTTTAAATCAATGTGATATTGTAGATTGCGCAACATTGTTGGAACAGTGCATTTCTTTGTTTGATTCATTCGGAGATAAAAAGCATTGAACTTCTAATTGTATCAACTTCCAAATTGTATTTCCGCAATTAAATTTTAATCACTCGTATTGGCATCTGAATAATGAAGGAACCTGTTTATGATTACAATCAGATAATTTCACCAAACAAAATGTCTGATTCCTCACCAGCCTCACTCATGGGGCTGTCGCTGTGCCATGCATAACTTCTGTCTTCCTCTGAGTAAAATTTACGGAAATAAATAACAAAATATAAGGGTGGTTTATTGCATGTATGTTGCCATATTTAAATATGGGCGAACTGAATCAGCCTCGAGAGACACAGTTTGCTCTATAAAACAATTTTAGGACCAAATGTTGTTAGTTTTCGCTCTGACCTTCAACCTAAAAACTCAATATATAATAGAAGCCTGAACGCTATTAAGACTAAGCAACTTTGATTGGTCCAAATGTAGATGTGATATTTATGTTATTGATTTGTTTCTGCCTACATGGAGTCTCCTTGTTGAAACCAGGTTTCTTGCTCAAAGGGAATGAATGCTCTGAAAAGCTTGGCTTATTGTTTAAAAAAAAAACAAATACATTTCTCTCTTTCATGTGTTAAATGAGCCTTTGGGGAAGACATTTAAAATCAGAGGCAGATAAAGCCTGCCTATCTGCAGGTAATCTGATTATGTCACTATTCATAAAGCACAATTCATTAACAGCTTGCATCAAATCACTGTCAACATCAAGAGGTTCTCTCATCCAAGAAAGACATAGAGGTGATGTGACACAGTTTATGGCTTTGTTTTGCATGTTAGAACCATATTTTCTTGGTTCCTTTTTGACAACTGTTTCATAATCCTTTGGATCCGTCGCTTAAAACATGCAAATAATTAATTTAGGCTTATTTCTCGTCTGTGTTGTAAACACTTATAAATATCTGCACTCACTTTCATCAGGATATTTTTATGTTTACCCTCAGTTTGTTTTATATTATTATTTTACACCTTTCCTTTGAACTCTTTATTCATTTGCCCTCCTTATAAATGGGGCAATTGTGGCCGAGTGACGATAGCCACCCAGTCTCTGGCTCCCACAGGGCCTTCATCATGACGGACTGTATTATGTAAAGCACTTAAAATGCCTAATTATGCTTTCTGCCCGGCTCTATTTTAGTTCCTTAGTGCCGCAGTCTTCTGACTGATGCTCCTTGGGGACTCTTCATTTTGTTAGATTTTTTTTTTTTTAATTCTCATATCTGTTTTCACTTGACACAGCATCGTCAGATACAGACAACTTCTGTAAGAATAGCAAAGCTTATCGCGTCAATGAAGGCACAAGCATTCAGCTGCCCAGACAGATGAAGTTAAAGATCATTTTGTTGGTAGTTTTAAGATGAAAACTGCAATAATTAAATCTTCATGAGGAAAAAGCATCTGCAGTTTATGAATTTGTTTTAAAATTGGTCAGTGTTTTTGTTTCAATATTAAGTTCTTAATGATTGAGCAGAACATTTAGACTAACTGCTTAAATAATTAAGAGCGAGAACAACCATTGATATTCAATTCATTTAATGTCAATTGGAGCATTTTTTATGGCTGTTTCTTTGAATCTTTGCACGGCAAGAGACAGCATAATGCATTCTGAAATGAGACAGATTGTGCATATGGCATTTTCTTTGCAGAGAGTAATTAAATTCTCCCCCTGTATCTCCACTGATTGCTGCTCCGTGTCTCCATTTTTAACCTGTAATGTTTCTTTTAACTCCAACTTCACACTCAGTCAGGCTTTGAGTTTATGTTTTCTCAACTGCACATTTGCGTGGGTGAATTGATGTGGGTGTGTTCAAATCATGGAGATAAAGCAGAAGAGTGAGTGTGATTCACTGCCAGTGTAGGTGGAAATTTTGGTGTGTGTGTGTGTGTATGTGATTGATTTGTTTCTGATTGTTTCAGAAAATTACCATAAACAGAACACAACAAATTCCCTAATTGTTTTGGCTGTAGATTTGCTGCAAAGATGTCTGCAGCATATTACATTCACTGCAGATTGCTTATGATCCTGCGCGCTCTAGGGAGCCAAACCATAATCAGGTCAACTTCAGGTTACACTTAAGCCAGAGCTGAAAAGACAGCAATACATCATCCCTTATATATAAAGAAGAGGAACTGTCTCAGAGGTGACTGAGCACAAAGTTTATTTGGCCAATACTGAGCTGCGAACCATCTTGTCTGTACTTCATTCATCCATATAAGGCCTCCTTTGGGTGAAATTCTCTGCTGGGTTCTTCTATGTTACAGGAGCCAGAGCAGATGGTTGACTACTGACGTGCAAGGGAGCCTGCCTAATGCAGGCAGTGTGCTGCACTGTTACAGGCAATGGGGGAAAAAGGTTGATTGAGTTTAGGTGGATTAGCTCTGTGTTTCATTACTGATTATTGCTATGAAAGCTAGCAGGTTTTTTATGAGGACGACAGTAAAGAGTAAATGATAGAATCATCAAATGAATATTTGAAAACTTTGTCAAACTTATAAAAGGAAAACTTTTTTTAGGTTACAATGAACCGATTATAATTGTTGTTAGCAATAATAATAGAATAAATGTGACCTATTGGTGTAAGTCTGTGCTGTTTATGTCAATTCTGTTGCAGTTTTAAACACATGCAGTACAATATAAGCGGTATCTCAGAGTTGTCACAAAATATTTTTTATAGAAAAAAGGTAGCTTGGCATAGCTAAAGATGAAATGCCAAATAATGACTACTGTTTCCCAAATGAAGCATGACATTGAAATGCAATGGCGATGTGTAAAAGGGAGATCAAGGCAAAAAGGGAAAACCCAAATTTGGTGAATCTCTGTTGCAAAGATGTCTGCAGCATATTTGCTTTCACTATAAGCTACATTTAAATTTTTTCCAAATATAATAAATCATTTTCATAGAACTGTAGATCTATATTTCTAATCATAGCTTAATGGGTAACAAGCACTCACTAAATTTTGACAGAGCACTGAATGTAATCTAGACATCCAGTCACTTCCCATTTTCCAGATAAGCTGTCACTCTGGTATAAATTGTCCTTCAACTATAAGATGACAGTTCATCACGTAAACGATATAGAAGATCTCTATTGAAAAAATAAAAAGTCATTTAGCTTGTTCATTTTTTCCTCTTCTTAAATCTTCTATATCCATTTTACCTTTGCAAACCTTATCAGGTAATTAACACCCTCAATGGAAGTTTAATGACCATCACACCAACCTTGTTTAAAGGAAGTAGAATTAAAGATGGTATCTTAACATGTAATAATGCAGGAGGAGCCAGATATCAGGAATGGCAAGCTTGAGCATCAGTGTCATCATCCCTCTGATCCGGCACCGAGTCATCCTCATGCATTATGAGAGTCCCCTAAGGCACCCAAAGTCTCTTGACACTTTCAGATTTTTCTTTTTTTTTTAATATATCTGGACTCCACAGCACAAAACGAATCGTTTCACAGCCAGTAGTTGCATCAATGCCTAGTATGATTATGGCCAAGTATAAAAATCTGTGTAGGTTCGTTGTACGAAATTGTGAGGTCAGAATCATTCACACAATAGAGTAAAGATGAAGTATACAAGGAAACACTAAAAGACTACAAAGAGAAAATATATTACTTTCCAAAACATTTCTCAACATATTTTAATTCTGTGCATAACAGGACTGAGCAGTTCTTCTGACTGAACGTAACTCAAGTCTGATATAACGCCATGTTATTTCTTCTCAAAGTGCAAATCATTCAGGTTAAGTTCTCTTAAACCAGGTGTATCCTGCAAATGGAGCAGATGGAGGTGGACAAGTTTTTTTTTTTTAGGACAACATGATACTCTGAAAAGTATTTAAAAACTTCTAACTTCTTAAATGGAAAATATTAAGCACTGTAAGGTTTATAATAAAGTTCTTTTATATTGCCTCTTATTGTCTGATAACCTCCACTTCATGTAGCATTGATGCAGTAATTAATGCAAAAGGAGGCCCAATTAAGTGTTAAAAACACTTACTTTTCAGAAGTCTGAAATTTTTGTTCAAAATATCCTTTTTATGGGTCTAATTTAACATTATAATTTTCAGAAACACAGAATTTTGGATTTTTATTGTCTGTAAGCATAATCATTCAATTGGAATAAATAAAGGCTTGCAATATTTTACTCTGTGTGTGTTGATTTTGTACAAGTTTAACTTTCAGGAATAAATGATTAAAACTATTGGACCGTTTTGTGATATTCTAATTGTCTGAGCTTACTTGTTGACTGAGATAATTTTCTAACCAAGAAAACTGAAAATCATTGGCTCAAAACGTTTGTAAACTACAAATTCCTTTTATTAAGAAAACAGAGACCCTTTTCAGACTTTTCTATTTTGTTTCATTAAAATATTGCATGTCCACTTTTGAGGTGAGCAAGTGAAAAGAAAGACACCAAAAAAATATTTTGCTTTTTAGATGGAGGGAAAAATCTATGACTCTTGAATATTTTTAACTTGCCAGCTTTGGCCCCCTGGTGCAGGAATTTAGACACTGTCTAGAACAAAGAGGTGTTAGAATTCTTGACACACATACATTTAAAAAAATACATTAGATGTAAATGGAGCAGAAATTTGAATACTTTATTTGCCAAAAACAACACAAAACAAAACAAAACAAAACAAAAATAATAATAAAAAAAATTATAAAGTACTGCTCAGAACTTCTTTAATCGGCATTAATGCTGACGATACATTCATGAATATACATCCATCATCAGCATTAATGCCATATAAATGAATCTATTGCTCATATATTTAAACCATTTTTTGTCCAGGTCAGTATTTATGAACAAAAAAACCTGAAGCAAGGTTGTTTTTTTTAACTAAAAGTTGCAGAATGTGGCTTGACCTTATAGAAAAAAAAAAGTTTTGTACATATTTGTTACAACACAAATATGTTTGTAAAACTGTCATGATGTTATATATTTTTTTCTAAAAGTTACATGCTGTAGCTTTAATGAAGGATTTTTTATGATCCGTGCAGGATCAAATTATAAAGACTGAAATGTTTAAATGCACCCACATTTAAATTTGTTTAAATGTCTCACAGCAGGTTGCAGATAAACCACACACATTTTGCAGCCATTAACAAGCTGCTTGCATGATTCTGGCATTCAAGAATAAAAAGTTGACAAGCTCACGGCCTTTCCAGAAACTTAGCTTTAGGGTATAAACTTCTGATGTTAACTCAATGTGTTATTATTTTTATCTCTTTACTGAGGCAAAGCACTGACAAACTGTGAGGATAAATTAAAAATAAAAAAGGTGCAAACTTTTTCTTACTTCTTAAACTTGCAGTCCATAACCAAAAATAACAAATGAGAAGTGTTACCTATTCTCAAAGTATATTTTATCAAAGCAACAAGGGTAACAGCATATCTATGCAAAATTGCAATTACAAAAAACTATATTACTCAACAACTGTCTTGTAAGCTCATTCTGATCTTTGGGTGCAAATGTAATAGAAGAGCCACCTGGGAGACAACACAAAATGTGCCTCTTAAAACCTAAAACCATAAGTACTTTATATTAAGCACTTACATGAGCACAGAATGAGCAAAATAAATAATATTCACCATAAACGAACTGACAAATTTGTCTTTTGCATATTCCAGACGCAGAAGTATATACTTTTTTCCCTGAGCTGCAGTTAATGAATGATGTTAACACAAAAGTGCTGTCAAATCATATTTGTGAGTTCTTTAATACTCTAATTAAATTTTTACACTTAAGCAATCTGCTAATGCAGCGGATACAACACTTCAAACTGGATATAAAGTAGATTCATAACTATATATAATAACATACTATATTAATCTGAAGCAGTAATCCTTAGAATTTAGAGCTCCTAGCAGCTCAATGACAGCTCCTTCTTTTAGTACAGCAACACATTGTTCCAGATGTGCATCAGGGCTTCTGTCAAGCTTTGAATGATTTCAAACCCTATGGGTTTTTCACCCATTCTTTGCCACTGGCAAGGTGCAAGAATCAAACACACTATGTTATGTTGGTTACTGAAGTCTTAGTTGTGCTTAAACATTTCATACCATTTCTCTATTTAGCAAGCTCAAAGCTTTTTAGCCTTTCAAAAGGGAGAAAACACTTTTAGTGCTACAAAAACATAATGCAGTAATAATGCTCCATGAGGTCTCTGCTAACCGGGGAAAGAGAAGCTTCTGTATCACCTTCAAGTGTAACTAACCCAAACCAACTTTACTTTTTTTTTGCTGATAAACCATTTTAAAAGATTGTTTAGGGTTCTATCTTTCTGTTTCTGTGTAAATTGAAATTATTGCAGAATAACATAATACAATATTTTTCTCAAAACCATTTCAATGCTGGCCTCCTTTGTTGAATTTTCCTATTTGAAAAAGTGCAGCATTGAGGTTTACAAGCATCTCTGAGACACATGCCCCTAGTGGTGAGTCAGGAGTATGGACAGCATGGTGAGCATTGATTGATGGTAAATGGGCTGAATATATACATCCAGTGCTTTCCCAAAGTGCAATGCATATAGCTATATTGGGGTTAAGTGCTTTGCCCAGGGGCACGTTAACATGTCATTGGAGGAAGCTGGAATCCAACCTACAACTTTCCGATTACAAAACAACTTCTCTACCCACTGATCCACAGTCACCCTCTTGGCTTTGCATGTGTGTAATTTATGTGCAATGTGGACCCAGAGTGGAATTGGTCTTCTCTGCTCTGGTGGCTCCTCTGTATGCTGCAGGATGGACGTGTATATAAGACTGAGTGCAGTGCTTAGGAGAAGGGGAGGCACACAGCTGCAGAGGTACCTTCACATGCCCCCATAAAAGACTCATGAAAAAGACAAAAAAGTAATTAGATGTATCGTTAGTAGTTTTTCTTTCTTTTTTTTTTTTTTTTTAAAGAAAGGTTGCAAGAAAGGTCTGAAGAACTAGAACCACTGCATTGCGTATCTCTCTGCTGGATTTAGGAGACAAACGAGGAGATTTAATTTATGTGGCACTAGGAGGGACAAGACTTTTCCGTTATGTGACTGTAGAGTTTTTAATAAGCGCCACAGAGGTTATTAGTTTTCGTAGGCCAGGCTTTATGGGACAAGTTTTTTTGATTGTTGCTCTTTGTTGTCAGTCAGCTGGCCCTGTAGCATTTGTTCATTGTTTACAGGTTCACTCCACTGCAGAGCGCTGAGATCTACCTGACTTGAAGCTTTCGACAGCAGACACTTACTTTTGTATAACACTTTAATCCACCTTTTAATTTTTAACAAAACACTGCAAACAAATCTACCAAGCAGACCCATCATAATAATTTATTATTATATGATATTGTTAAACTTTAGCATGCTTGAAGATGTCAGTTATATTTAAGCGTACAGATGTGAGGAGGAGCTCCCTAACCTGTCCGTTCTGTCTGTCCCCTCTCTGTTTTCATGTATTGGTATGATCCCATATTCTCACATGTGATTGAGGATATGTGATCACATGTGATTGTAGCCAGTCACATGTCACATGCAAATCAAAACAAAGTTCAGCCATGAGCAGAGTCACTGAGAGTGAGAGCTGAGCAGCGAAAGGGGATTAAAAAGCAGGGAGATGGCTTTCTCCTCCTCTCTTTCTCTCTCTCTCTTTCTTTCTATCCCTCTAAATCTTTCTCCACCTTTCATGTGAGTGTATGTGTACATAGTTGTGTGTCGTGTCTGCCTCTGTGTTGCCCTGCGACAGACTGGTGGCGTGTCCAGGATGAACGTTAGCCTGAAACGTTAGCTGGAGATGGGCACCAGCACTTTCCCGACCCAATTAGGGACAAAGGTGTTAGCAAATGGATGGATGAATGTTTAAACTCTGGATAACACTTGAGAAATGGGTTAGGAAAAATACTTGGAATATATATCTAACGCTTTAATTGAGTGCTTAGATTGTATATCACTTACTGCTCATTTACAGACACACTCGAAGTTTCAGGCTGCAGTTGAGCTATGTAGGCTTACTTTTTTATTTGACAGCTGTTACTTCTTTCTGGAATTTTTTTATTTCTCTCTGACCATGAGACTGAATGTGCCTACCTGTTCTCCACCCGTATTCTTCCTGTGCTGTCTGCTTTATCTCCTTTGCATCACTCAGAGGTAATTTACAATGCCTGTGGCGTGATGGCTCCTCGTATCCCTCCCCACTGATCATCAAACAAGCCTCCAGCCGTGAACTCTGACTGCTGCCTATTCCGCCTCCCTATCATCCACCTCGCACCAAGCGCCAAACAGAGAGGAAGGCAGATTGTATTTATAGAAAGAGAGAGAGAGAGAGAGCAATCAAAAAGAACACAACGAGAGAGTTATCGGTTAGACTGAACGACGTTTCTTTTCTCTAGTAGCATGGAGGAGATTTCATTGAAAGGCTTTTGCGGTCTATCGATTGGCCCTGAGGGATAGATACTGTGAGGATACTGAGAAGCCATAAGAAAGGTTGTGGGACTCACAAAAATGAGAGAAACACAGAGGGAGAAAAGCATTCTGTTGTATTACAGGAAAACATGACTGAGAGAAAGAACAAAGGAGAGAGACAGAGTCTTGTTCTCTCTGTTGCAAAGTTGTTGTTTTTTCTTTGTTAGTCCATCTCTGTAGCCATGAGCTGCTTGTAGATCTGCAAAGGAGGAAAAGAAATACAAAGGTCAGAAAACAGATGGGTCAGATGAAGTTGAGTACGCTTGTTGAAAAAAAGATTACAAAAGACATTGTGATTTAGCTGCACAATATTGAAATGGTGGAAATATGTAGGTGGTTTTTGTTGTTGGAGTCTGAAAGAAGTAGCTGTATTGATTAGAAACAAACAAACATTTTTTTAATATAGTTTCAGGAAGAAAGAAAATCTAAGTTGTTGTTCCCTTGGGAGAGAAAAGAGCAGCATTTGAACAAAAACTAAAAGCAAAATAAATTTAAGTGCACATAAGAGTAGGAAATCGGCTTTGTAGATAAAGTTTTGCAATATTTATTTCTAGTTTGTGTTGCAAAACTGGCTTATATCGAGGTATATAGAGTGTAATTTATTGCTTATAAATTATTACAGCTGTTATTTGCACTATACAGTCGTTGCAATACACACATATTAAAAAAGGAAGTTTGAGTCTGCTCCAAAACTGGAAAATGACAGCATAGCTTTACTTAATAAGGGAAACGTTGAAATTTGTTGTTTTATTTACCAAAACAATATTACTCAATTAAAAATTACTAAATTAAAAAAAACGTTTTACCCCGAGAAAAAGTTAAGATTTATCTTCTTTCATACTTTTAATTATATAGGTGAATCTCACTCTAGGTAGCACTTAGAAAGCAGGAGCTTGGTTTTTGCTGAAAAAATGTTCCCCGAAAGAAAGAGGACTTAACCAGTGTTGACATTCCAGTCAAATTTTAGGCGTGTGTCAATTTTCACCCCTAAATTCGAGATGATTGATTTTTTTTAATACGGGGCCAATTAGGGAAAGTCAAAGGAGTAATACAGCTCCTTTGTATTAGCTGTATTACTAATACAGCTAATACAAAGCTGTATTAGTTTTTAAAAACCACAAGGTTTAAAAATCATTACCTTTTCTCACAATACACCTGATATTATTGAGACAGTCTAGGAGAGTAGAACTATTATGCTTTAAAGCACAGGTGTCAAAGTCCAGTCCTCAAGGGCCGGTGTCCTACTGTTTTTAGATTTGCTACAGGTGCAAAACTTTGGAATGAAATGGCTTAATTACTTGCTCCTTGTGTAGAGCAGTTCTCCACAGCCTTGCTAATGACCTAATTATTCTATTCAGGTGTGGTCCAACAGTGGCACATCTAAAAGTTGCAGGACACTGGCCCTCCAGGACTGGAGTTTGACACCCCTGCTTTAAAGGGACGTAGACTTGACAGTCATCAGCAAATAAACGACGTGGTACACAAATAAAATACAGTTCTTAAAATCCAATGCTAAAGTTAGTTAGTGATCCATACTTTAATACGTAAAGCCTGGATTATTGAAACTCCTTTTTGACTGGAGTTTGCCAGGCCTCCCTCTCACCTCTACAGCTGCTCCAAACCTGAGACTGATAACCTCACAGTAAGACTGAACTTTCTTTATGTTGAAAAAAAATCCTGGCATTTTCAATTCAGACTTTATCAAATGTAACTGACAGTCTAGATCGATCTTATATTGTTTCTGTTTGCATTAATTCTAGGAAACCCATATAGTTTTAGGATGCAGTTCCTAACCTGTATCATGTGTTCTAGTAAAACTAAAATATGTAGCTCTGAAGACCTGCCAAACAAACTTAAAAAAGCAACATTAGAGTTATAAATTCATATATAACATGACAGGAAGAAAGATCCATCTTCAAAAGTAAAGGATATAAACCTATTGTTCCTAGAGTCCCACACCTGTCGACCCTAGAGTATACCTAATGAGTCCAACCCCTCCTCCAACTCCTTGAGCGCAGTGATGAAACCTTGGATCCATCCAGGGTTAGAGAAAGTCCCGTGAGAGAAAATCTGGTCAGCAGGGTTATATTCAGCTCTGATGGATGACTCCTGTGAGACAAAAGATGGCTAAGGTGGTCCTTGTCTACCTTTGTCTTGCTAGTGTATACATCAGAACATAACAGCACATAGACACATAGATATGTACTGACAGTGTACATGTGTACGCTTGGATTATGACCTTACCTACAACCACAAACCTAAATGCCCATGCTTTGGATTAGGAGCTTCCTATGGTGAGGGCGTGGGTTAGGAAAAAGAGGTTAGATATGATGATGATAAAATGCAGAGATTGTACCTTGATAGATGGGGGACAAGGCCCCTAATCGCTCTTGATGTCATGTGGATGACCTCCCTGGATACAGAGCACCAATTCATCACCCAGTGCTCTGCTCTCATTTACCACCAAGTGAATCAGTGGTCATGATGTACTGTACAGGTATGCCATAAATAGCAACTTTCACCTGGAAAAAGCTTCCACCGTGCACTGTTCTAAGGCCCCAGTAAGATAAAACTCTGCTGATGTGGTGAACTACTATTGCTGATTGAATACATTGCAAAACTACTCTAGTTTAGTGTTTTTTTTTACCTGACTTAAAAAGTTTGACAATAGCAAACTTTCTTTTTTTTTTTGTAAAGTTTAGAATCTATGTCGATTTCAACAGTAAATTGTTCAGTACAGAACCTATAAAATGATTCAGTGTGGTTTATTTTACCATTTGATCTTACAATTTGATTTAAGAAGCTGCACCAGCTCTTTTTAGTCCACTTTAGTTGAACTATAGTTTGTTTGTTTAGAAAGTCTGGTTTGTTTATGAAGGTGTGAATGCAAAATCGTACTCTTAATGCGGCATAAAAAAGCAAACCCTAATCCACTTAAAAACCTTGGCCTCGGTTCGGTTGAAGTGAACTCTGATGCAGAGTGAATGCAAGTGGATCGGAGACTGCTCCGAAAGCAGTAAGCTAACTACAGTTCAGGATATTCTGGTCACTATATTACTCTCTGCTCTGCAGGTCAGTGGTGGTGATGTGTCGTTTGCCATGGCAACGGGTCTGCGTGTAAAGCCGAACCCCAAGAATGAGAAAAAGCAGAATATAAGTGGTTTAAAGTTAATTTACATCTGTTTATCGGTTTGATTTTCCTTTGCTGAGGCTCACTGCAGCTGTTATCATTTTAAAACCTTCAATAAACAAAAAACTGGACTAACTTGTTTGTAGAATGTGGCAATGTTCACATTAATCATCAAATAGGATTATATATTTATTAAAATATATGACATGGTTTGTTACATTTTAACAAACTAATTTTAACAGCGGCAATTGTGTATTATTAAATTATTGACCAATATAAAAGACAAATCTGCTTATCTTGGAAGAAACTGAATTGTTTATAGATTTACATCCAAGGAGAATACATATTTTACATATCAGAACATCAGCAATTTTCTCAGCTTTAATTTAAAGCCACGTTTTATAAAAATTGCGTAAGAAATAAAGGCTCCTCAATAATTTTTGTGATATAATTCCTGCTCATCCGCATTGGAATAAAATGGTTTTGTGGACAAGACTCACTGCATCATAATGGAGCATTATTATAATTAGCCGCTAGTATTAATAGGTGACGTCCCAACCAGTCTTGTACATCAATGGAGAAATTAAACTGCTAAGATCTGGTATGCCTCCATTTTTGTTTACATTTTGTGAAGAAGGAAGCTGCGCTCAGTGTCTTCTTCAGAGTTTTTGTGTCAATTCCTTCAGTAGTTGCAGCGCCACCGCAGGTGAGGGGGTGACAGGTTTTTCAATTAATTTGGATAGTTTGACATGGTGCAGTGTGAATGTGAATCACAGCAGCTGAAAATGTAACAAATGTTGCAATTTTAGTCCCCAGTCCAACCGACTTTACTGGACTATAATGTGTGAATTTTTTTTTAACTAAAATACCGTACGTAGACATATATATATATAAACACTCAAGGAGCAACAGAAAAGGGTTGAGAATTAAAAGTTTTACATGCATGAAGAAATGCACTTTCTTTTTCCCAGGCATGCCGTTATACCTGTTTGGTTCTCTTCTACTCTCTGTGCTCACATATGGTGTTTCTTCAAATGTTTGAATTATCGACAACAAGTTTTATTCACTGAATTTCATTCATTCATTTCTGTTTGCATAATACATATATAAATTTTTGAAAATGATAGTCTATTAATTTGTTAAGTTTGAACAGTAAACGCTACCGGCTCAATGCTAGCTTAATTAAATTTGAAAGTTTCATAAAAGACAGGAATGGAAAAGAAAAAAATTATAGATGCATATTAAAGGTGTTATTTATTTATTTATTTTAGATTAGTTGCTTTTTTTAAAGAACAAATTACTATATTTTTGATTATCCCTGCCTTGCTTTCATGACAAAATCTAAATGTACTCTTTGGTTGGACAACCTTCTGGGCATAAATACTTTCATTCTTGACAGTCACAGTGAATATTAGAAGATTTAACTTTTTATTGCTGTTACTCTACTTGGATAACTTTATGTCTTTTATGCATGTTACATGAGTAACCTCATTTACTTTTTCTCAGATAATGGTTTTAAAATTATTCTACTTACAGCAGTCTTGAAAAGAATATCGCTAAATTTTTCAAGAGTGAGACATATAGTTAATTTCAGATATGACTTGCTTAAGCTGCTTTGTCGCATTCAAAATGTTAGTATTTGAACATGTTTTCATTCTGAACACCGTTTCTAATCTTATGTTTTACATCAGTAATGTTATAATGTAAAATTTCGTTCCACTTTGAAATGACAGGAAACTTGACTTTTACACTTAACTCAGTTAGTTTAATACATTTGGGTAGCAAACTCCCCGTTTATGGAGTTTCTGTTTTTCCTCCACAGAGTTTCCGCTCCTTGAGCTTCATCTGTATTCAGCCTGGTGGTGCTTTGCATGGCCAGCTCCATACTCAGTGTATCTATTGCGATGCTCTGTGTACCGTGGCTGTTGCCTGTGTATCATCTATCAAGGGAAAGCATAACCTCACTTTAAAATCATATTCCACTGAATCAGAATTCAATTCCAGAATCCTCCAAGAAAATATCATAATAATACATCTCTCCTGGATTCCACTCGGCCTACTGTCACACTGCTTCCTGACTCATTGCTTCTTCAGTAATTTCTCAATAATGTCTTTGGCAGAGACATGATGAAACATTCAGTGAATGAATTTCATTGGCTTTGGGTGCAAAAATTCCACAGGAAGGTGTAATTTTTAGATGCATGAAATCCAAGGGGTTTTACACAAACTGTTCACGATGTTATGAATATGAAATGCCTCAGCCATGTTTCGTATGACTTTGTTATTCATAAATCAAAGAAATGCCACTGTGTGATGGAAGAAGCAACTTTGAAACTGAAATAAATGCTGTGTTACCTCTTTTCCAATGCACTCATTTTCTTCAACGTGGTTGAATGTTGAATAGAGGTAATGAGATTGGAGCTAAATAACAATGATACAATGGATAACTGTACCGTCCACAATGCCAAGGTTGGACAGTTTCCATGATTAGCGATACAAATTTAATACTTGTTAGGCATTATGTAAACATCCCTGAAGTAGATTATTTGTTAGGCATAAATGGATTTAGTCAGACAGCCTGTGCCATGCATACAGACTTGTGTACTATAGTAGCTGCAGATTATTCAGAATGTTTTCTTCAGTAAAAGGCCTGAGTGCAATCTGTTTTAGTAATATTGCTAATTGACATATGAAAATGTAAACATGTACAATTTTACCATATTGCCTAGTTAATACCATAATATCCTATTACCTTTTTTCAGATAATATTTTCATAATGTTTCCACATGATGCTGATAGATTTGAATGGATGAATGAGTGATACATAGACAAAATAGAACTAAAAATTCAAATGTGAAAATTGTTTGTGGAAAAATATTTTTTTCATAATATTTATTTATTTATCATAAATCTGTTTGTATGATTTGTTCTTTAAATTGCCATTCATATTATAATAGCTAATACTATTAAATAGTAAAGAAATCTTTCAAATTTAGCATCTGAAGCAAAACAATAATGGCCTACGAAAAATGTAACAGCAAACTGAATCAATGGTAAGAAAATGTTCTGTATCATATAAATCCCAGGAGATGATTGAGGGCTGAAGAACTGTGACATTGATGTCTGGATCTTCTGAGCCTTTAAGTGTTTGTAGTGTTCCTCTCTTGATCCAAGTTGTCTGATAGCAGACAGTCCACCATGGCCCACTAAATATCACTGACACATTTTAAAAATGTGCCTTTTTGTCATCCTCACTGACACTTTTCAACCTGGGATGTGAGTCTTCTCACTCATATCTGTATCTTTACAAGAGTTTTTGCTTCTAAGGACCTGGTGTAATATCGGGTGGACATTTTAAAAAGACGCGAGTGTTGAGGGCAGCTCTGTTGCTACGCAACCAGGACAGCAGCACCAGTAACAGTAATTATAAAACAGAAATAAACATGATGATATAAGTTTGAAATCTGATGGGATCTTTTCTACTTATCCTACATGCTTGTCCAAGTCTTTTTTGTGAGACTTGGACACATATGTCCAAATTTGCATTTATTAAAATGGTGTTAATAAAGGCAACTCATCAAGTTGTTTCTTTTTTTTTTTTTCGTCTTTTGGCTTATGATGCTGCTGAAAAATACCTCACAATGATTGCTGTAGGACGGACCACCATGGCTGCAACGTTGTTTCTTCCGATGACGCTGCCTCCTCCATTTGGAGCTTTTTGTATTTCAAAAGGTGGACCTTCAAACCACCATTTTAATTTGATCTGTATTAATGTGGGTGATTTATTTAACTAAGGCCTTAAGTGTCTTTTGCCTGTTTCTGTATTAGTTATGGACTTAATTTTTTTGTATTTGTCTTCTTAAAAAAACTTATTCAGTTGCTTGGTGACAAAAATAACAAATTAGCCAACCACATTGCAGCAAATCATTGTATTTAGTCATTGTCTTAGAGAAGATTTCCTTATTTTTAAACCGAGCATCACAAAGGGCAAAACAGGGAATATAAAGACTTTAAGCACATTTTGTTGTCAGTTTCAGGTGAGCTGATCAGAGTGTTTTAGAAACTGCTTATCTAAGAGGATTTTCCACATCTCCCAGGTTTTGCAAAAAAACTGTCAGAAAATTGAGAAAGACGAGTGTCAGTTTAGTGCACAAAACTGACTTGTTGATGTCATAGCTAAGAGAAAAATTGTCAGACTAGAATAAAACTGAGGCTGCAGTTCACACAGGCTCGTCAAAGCTGGATAAAACGGATGGAAAAAGTGCTGCCCGGTATGACAAGTCTCGATTTTCGCTCCATTTTAAATTGTAAGAATTTAAAATAAACAACATGAAAGCATGGATCTATGTTGCCTTGTGTCAAAGTTGATGCTGGTGGTGGTGGTGTGATAGCGTGGAAGATATTTTCTCTGCCAAATTTAGATCGCTTGGTAACAACTTGAGTATCACTTAAATGCCACGGCCTACCTGAGTAACGTGACCATGTCCACCCATACATGATCACAGTGCAGCCATCTTCTGAAGACGTCTACCACCAGGATAATGCTCCATGTCACAAGCTTCAAACCAATTCACTGTTGTTTACAACATGACACGGAGCTCCCTACATCCACCTTCACTGTCATCACATCTCAATCTATTAATTTTTGTGATGTGGTGGAACAGACTGGTGATGACCTGTCCAGGATTTACCCGGCCTCTCACCCAATGACCACTGGAGATTGGCACCAGCAACCCTCCAATGACAAGCAACAATTGTAAATGGGTTGATAGATGGATGCTGAAAAGCATTCTGTGTCTTTTAATTAGTTTATATAATCTTACTCTGGATTAAATTTTAACATCTTTTCCAGTGTAGTTAAGTACATGTAAACACTACAATCACATAAATGACAGAAGTCAAGTTTCATGCTGTGCTGTTAGTTGGTCGTTCTCCTTAATGAATACACTAGAGCTATGCCCACTGCTCACGTAGCAGACAAGCACAGATCAGGTCCTAGACACAATGTACAAAAAACAAAAGTGTGATTCATCAAAACGTTTGACCTTCTTCTAATGCTTTTGGTCCAGTTTAGTGCCTTTTTAGAGATGTGATGAGTCATATTGGAAAACTGCGTTCTGACACCTTTTTTTATGGCAATTAATTTTTACCAGTATAATATCCAATAGCTCTTATGTCGTTCTACTTTCCTTCTAAAAGCACAGGCCAGGCTTAATTCTCAGTGAGTCAGTAAGCTGCCCACGACCCTGTCACTGGTTCATCAGTTTTCTTCCCTGGACAACTTTAGGTTGGTCCTAAGCATAGCTGACTGCGATGTGGGAGCTGTGGCTGTATTGTTCTGTGACCCAAGCATCTTGCCATCCCAATTTGGCACTTGTCAAAGTCACTCAAATCTTCATCCTCTCATATTTTTTTCTTATTCCAACGCATCAAATTTAATGGTACAACATTTTACACAAATATGTGTGGCACTTTTATTTATAACATCGGAGATGAAAAAGTAAATAGAAAAAAGGTCATTTTTCTGAGGAGAGAATCCGATGTCTGTTGAGTTGTTTTGATGTCGAGAATAAGACTAAATGAAGTGAAATTAGACATGATATTGATGTAATAATACTCACAACATGTCTTTTAAAATGTACTACCCCAGCCTGTAAAGTTATTCAATTTCACGGAATTTACTAGAATAAAATATTTGGATGGTTTTATGAATATTAAACAGACAGAAAATTGATTAAGGATGATAACCAGACCCCAAAGTAAAACCCAATGAATAAATTAGGGAAAGTAAGAGGGAAGTATTTTATTTTTATTTTTGAAGCTGCTGCACATAAAAAAATGCAGTTGTTCAAAGCAAATCAAATTAAATACATTTTAGACTTTATACTTTATGTAAAAGACTCAATGCTACTTGAATGGTAAATTCAAATGACAGCTGGCATATAATGAATTTAAACTTGTACATGTTATGCGTTTTCCATGACCATAGTTTCATTTTATAGGTCAATCCATGCATATATCAATGTTAACGTAAAAAAAATTTGACTCAGGAGTTTGACGCTTTGAAATTGAGCCTATGTCTCTTTCTGACACTCGTCCTTAAGGACCTCATCACAATGTTTGTTCATTATGCCATTTACAACCGCTACTAAGAGTTTTGGGCTGAGAAATGGTTTGAGTTTTAAGCCCAGAAGGCACATAGTTCCTCCAGGTGTCTGTTAATTGCTGCTGCCACTAGTCTAGAGGACTGGAGGCGCATGGCAGCGGTGCTCTATTGGGGTAGAAGCTCAGCTGGGGACTGCAGCTTTGTGGAACCAGGTCCGCTTTGTGAAAGCATATGTTAAGTGCTGGCGAATGGCTGCCAGCACTTTATTTTTTCAAACATACATGAAAAAAATCAAAGAAACACTAAATGTAGGTTTTTGATGAAGGAATGCCATTAAAACATAATATAAAGTAAAAAAAAAAAAAAAAACATTGACTTTACACAACAACCCACTTTAATAAATTGCTGATAAGTCCCAATTTACATTTTGCAGTCAAACAGTTGTAGTGGTCAATATTCCCAAAGGCATCGGTACCACATGCACTTTGAATTTTTCCTGAGCAATAGCTGGATTACTTCTGCTAAACCAAAGAACTGGACTTGTAACCTTTTTGTGGATTAGTCAGACAAAAGGCCAGCAGAAATTGAATAAGTTCCGCACACCATCAATCAAAACTACATGTGGTTTGTCTGGAACTATTGGGCATTTTGCTTATAAAGCCCTAACCTCTATGCAGCCACAGAGCTGATGTAATTACATTGGCTCATTCATGTGTGATCTGAAGCGTGGTGCCTCATCTGCAGGATCCATGTCTCATTGAATACAGAGGCTTAAATGCAATGGTGCAAGTGCAAAGTCTGTTTGTCTTTGTCTGCTGTAACATGTGTCCTTTTCATTTATTCAGTCTGTTCTTCCTCTCTTCAATTTATTTGGCTATATTTGCTGACCTGTACGGAATAGTTGCAGATTCAAAGGGTCCAGGGAGCTTTGTGGACTGATTAACTAAGCAATACATCTTTCTCATGCTGTAGTTTCACCATGACTTCTTACTTTTTAACAATTGTTTTCATTATTCAACACATCATCTAGAAGACCAATAAACACGTTTTAAGACCTCACATGAACATACATATTTCCGTTTTACAAACTGATTACTTGTTTTCTAGTGAAGTCTATTGAATTTGGTATATGAAAGGTATTTGTCTTTAATTTATGACCAACTTGATATTCAGCTGAGCTAAATTGGTGCTAATCTTGCAATGTGCCAAGATTTTAGGTACCCAACTTTATGACTTTAGGCTATTTGACTTTCTCTCTGTAATCATCACACATTTCTACATGCTTCATCCCTTTTTTTTGTTTTGCTTTTACTTTCTGAACACAAGTCTGTAAAACTAGGGTATTTTCAAGCAAGATTCCTTTCAGATATTGTCTCAGTGGAGACAAATCAAGGTCTGTCCTTGTGAGACTAATTATAAGATGCAACTTGCCTGGTCCCAGCGCTGTGCCACTTGCCTTGCGAGCCAGAAAACATCTGCAGCAAAAACTAATGAAATGAATTTACATATTGATTTTACATATTCAGTTTTGGGCAAACCAATCGTTCCCACAGCCAATTTTGAATGATAAAACTTCAACTATTTTTGCAAATACCTTTGTGTGTTTTTTTTGGTCAATTGATTTTGGTCATGGTAGAAAGAGTAAAAAGACCCTGCAGATTTTTTCCTCAAAGCAATTGTGTGAATTTACTCTGTGATTCGAATTGCAGTTCTCTCTCCCTAGGAAAGTCCAATGGTAGAACTTCATTTCACAAGTTTCTACACCTGTAGATTTCAGATTTTTTTTCTTATTGATCTTCATTTAAACCAGGTAAAATGTTTAATTTGTCATCCTGAGAACCAAGAAATATACATAGCTTATGATTTTTGCTTTTGTTAGCAATATTTGTATTTCTGCTATCAAATTGCAGCACACTCATTAAAACTTCCTCAGTAAACACATAAGCATTTTCAAATCTTTATTATTTTAGTACCTTTATACCCATCCACTGTGTACACATATTTTCTCTTTAAAAAGGGAAAAAAGTAGTCAGTAGCCACTTCTGGACATATTAAAATATGATAATAAAGTTAAAATATTGCCAAAATATCTTAACATTATTTTTTCATTATTGATTAAAGTTGAAATATTTTTTACATTATTTGTCTCTCTTGTCTGAATGTTATCATGGTGCATATAAAACCTGGACTTTAAAGAAAAAGGTGTTGAACAAATATATTTTTTTTTATCTGCTGGTACACTCCTTATATACATCATATAAATACACATTAAATAAACCTGTTATTAGCAGAAATAGCCACATCTTATCATTAGGATTTATGAAAAGCAAAGCAAATAAATATTATCTACTATACACAGAGAGAAATAAAGCACATGGAGTTTTGTTTTTTGCTATTTATTGCTTCATAATGTTCTGTTAATTATTCTCTGCTTGGTGTTGTGCTGTTTTACTATCTGGATATCTTAAAGGTACTCTTTGGACCTTTAGTGATATTAAATGACTAACTACTTCCAATCTATGTCACATGTTTAAAGATTAAAAAAATAACTTTTTTTCAGAATTTATTTTAAGAAGCTCCTCATAGAGTTTGTAACTTTACTATGTAAAGTTCAATGCACAAATATGTGTACATATGTTGTACCTAATTGGCTTCCCATTGGAGGGTTTATTCATTATAAATAAACTGTTTTTAGTTTAAGAAGCATGTCGAGATGAAAACAAATCAGTTCAGCCAACTCAAAATATTATTTCAAATAAGGTCTCTCCATCCATTAAAAGAGAGAGACTGTCAACATGGGGAAAAAAGCACATGTCAAAATTAAAGGAAGGAGAAACTTGGTTTCTCTGTGAAACACAAATGAAGAGAAAAAAAGTTTCACTGCTCAGCCACTTAAAGTGAGGCCCTGCTGAAATGCTCAAAAGATGTGTTCCTCCAGGGAATATGTATGAACAAAGTGGAGGTAAATAAATAATTAAGAGATGAATGGAAGGCTAAGCAGACAGCTGGTGAGGCTGATCATAGGAACGGGGTGAGACTGGTCCTCTGACGCTGTCAGCGGGGTGTAAGGGTGAGTGGTGATTAAAACTGCTTTCCTCTTAGCCGTCAGCAAAGACGAACAAGCGCACACACACACGCACACACCCCTTCTGCAAACTGCCTTACAAAATAAACAGCTTACGCCACTGTGATGTGCAAAAAAGATGATTTTTTTTTATGACTCAACTCTGACAACCCCATTTGACTTGCTCTGCATTTCTCTGTTCATGTACACAACTTGTAAGTTGATGCTTCAAGGGTTAAAACTGAAAAAAAAAAAATTTAAAAGAAAGAAACTTTCTATCAATTTGTCAGTTTTTTTTTTATATTACTTACAGAGTTGGTTAGGGAATGGACTTTACCAGAAGAAAATCTTTTACTGACTTCCGACTTTTACTGATTTCCCAATAAAAAATAAAAATAAAAAAAAGAGTCTTCTCTTTATCGCACAATCCCACTGCCTCTCTGTGATTCAGCCATAAGTCATAGCAGGCATAAAAGGTGTATGATTCAGTGTACAACATGGATCAAGGTTTTTTTTTTTTAGTCTTCTCCTGTTTTGATGTTTTGACAAGACCATTGTTAACAGAGGCACCCAGCCAGCAAATGTTTGGAAGACATCCTATCTACAATAATTTATAATAGGAATTGATTGAAAAATGTGTAGGAGTGTGTGGGGGTGAGGTAAAGGTGAAGAAAAAGGAAAACCTGCATTACAAACCAAAATCTGAGATCAAGTTAAAATGTAAAGAAATGTTTGTCCTCAAAATATATTCTGTAATTAACTGCAATGTAAAATCAGATCCGTCGTTTAAAACGTTAACAGAGCCCACGCCTTTAGCGTCTCAGTAGCCGAGGCTCCAGAACTTCTCTACAAAGCAAAGCGTAGAACATGAAGCTGGTTTTCACAGGGTAGTGAAGATATTCATGCAGGAATAAATTCAACTACTGTAAAGACAAATGAGTGAATTTTTATTTTTTTCTGAGTGTAGCACTTCACATATGCTTTACCCCAGTGTTTCCCCACCCTGGTCCTCAAGGCATGCTGTCCTACAAGTTTTAGAGATTTCCCTGCTTTAATGTGCCTGATTCAACTGATTGCAGTTCAACAAACTCCTGTTAATCAGTCATCATTTGAAATCAGCTGGACTGAAGCAAGGAAATACCTAAAACATGCAGGGCAGTGTGCCCTGAGGACCAGCGTTGGGAAACACTGCTTTACCCAACAATGGACCTAAAACAAACGCCAGGCCTCAAAGAACAGAGTTCTGCTATGTTTAGACATCTCTGTGCTTCAAATACACCTGAATTTAATAATTTGGTCATTAGTAGGACTCTGTAGAATCTCACTGCATGCTGAGGAAGTAATTTAGTAATTGGATTCAGGTGTGCTGAACCAGGGAGATGTGTAAAAATCGCAGTACATCAGACCTTGAGGATTAGAGTTTGACACTCCTGGTCTAATCTTGGCTCCACAGACTTGGCTCTGGTGTGTGAGGTCACAGCTGGTTTCCTGAAAAAACAGGGACATAATCACATAATTATAGATCAGACTAAAGTTGGAGTTTAAGGTCTATTATTAAGTAAAAGTTATAAATTATGCATTAAAATGTGCCATACTTTCCAAAATATTATGTCAAACCTATTATCAAAGTAGAATGCCATCAAGCTCCAAGTTCTCTGGTCACTGTGACTTAAGGACTCAATTTAATCAACATTCACATATTGTAACAAACCATGAGACATTAACCAACTGGAAAAAGAATGGCTTAATTTTTGATCCTGGTAATGTTAATAATCTACACCTAAATGAAATCGAAGTTTGCATTATTTTGCATGTGTTTAGAGTTTTGGATTGAGTAAGAAAATTTCAAAACTGTTTCAATTTTGGTTCCCTCTTTATTTAATGGAAATGTTGGAACTAGTAGTTGGTATCTTTGTATCCTGAATGTCAGCTTTAAATAATTTGATATAATTTAGATAGTCCTAAAATAAAACCATCTGAATAGACAATGCATTAGTTCTTTTGTACTAAAAGAACTAATAATGGCTGGTTTATTGTAACCAGCCATTATTGGTTACAATAAACCAAAATATATCACAATTAGTTGAATCATAATTAAAATACAGTCAAAAATGCTTGAGCTTTACATTTTTAGAGAATTGCAGAGATTGATTTACTGTGTAAACAAAACTACAAAGTACTGCAATTGCAATTAATAAGCCTCCTGAAATGAACAGCTTGGTGTGTTTGACTGCTTCTTGTTCATCTGCCCTTGTCCTGACTCTCCTAATTTAACTCATCTGGCTGCATGATGTTCGTGAAACTTTCAAGATTTCATTTCTGGAAGCCAGCTCACTATCCTCTGATATATATTTCATTACTCACACTTTTTTCTTTTGAAGAAAGAGGTTTTCAGGGTACTTTTTTTTTTGCATTTATGATTCCAACCTCCTATGGACACAAGGAAACAGGTTCAGTTTCAGTTCAGTTTTGATTTTAGTTGACCAGAAATACTTCACCATTTTTGCTGTTTCCCCTCCATGTCCTGTGACAAACGTTGATAAAATTAAGGATGTGTAGTATTCTGAAATATCAACATTAACCCAAAAGAGACACATTCTTTTAATTGTAACTTTCCTTCTGCCTTGACAAAAAATTTTTCTCTGTCTCGGAGAGATTTAGGTTTTGAATTCATTCATTACACACATAAAAACAAATAATGTGGCACTGCAATAACAACTGATACAGATAAATATAATTGACCTTCACCCTGTTTGGGTCTAAAAAAGTAAGATGAATAATCACTGTTAAACTGTTTAACATGCTGAATGAACTAACATCAGGTTATTTTAGCAGTAAAAATGTGATGTCCATTACCCTAAGCCCAAAGAGCAAAGCTGCTATTTTCATAAACATGTACATATGGTAAAGCTTCACCTTTGGGAAGATATACAGTATGTTTTCATTCGGAAAGAATGCAGCTGAAGCTCTAATGAAATCCCCCTGCAGCTGCACAAATCTTGACATATGGTCATTGTTTGACTCCTTAGTCTTGGTGATTTGCTTCAGCTTTAAATCCTCTCACATGGTTGGGAGAGCAACTCAGGGCACCTGTGAATGTCTACTTTCTGCGGCTGTGTATATTTGCCAATGTTCGTTTAACTATTTCTCCTCAGCAAAAGTTCATGTCAGCTCCCCAGAGAGATTCAGAATACCTATTTCATTCAACAATGGGCTGAACATCCTTTGCAGCTCCCCCTCCGATTCTTTGTCTGAGGCGAGATAGCCATCTTCTCTGTCTCCATTCAGGAGGTTTCCGATGATAGCAGGAGCACTGAATTGAAATGAGCGGGTTTTTGGTCTGCCAAATTTGATTTTTTTTCCTATTTCATGATATGAAGAAACTGTGATATTGTCAGTTTGGGTTGAAATATAATGAAAGGTGATCCCATATAGCTCACCCTACAATACAGTTAACGTGATGACTCAGTTTAAAAACTATTTCCCCTGCCCTTCTTATAACTTAATATTCCACTAAACAACATTCTGAACATAAAATATTAACCACAATGTTTGCAGTGCTTAGCCAGCCATAATGTAATCACGGGCTTTGATTGCATTATTGTTCTCGAGGGGGCTCTTCAGACTCTTCCCTTGTTTTCCCCTCAGTTCAGGTGCCTAAGTGTTTATGAGACAATTTGTTTTAATATCTGTATAAAATCGCTCTTATTTTATAGGTTTTGTCCAAAGAATTGACCTATGCAGGCATTTTATGGCGGCGTAAAAATGTCAGACATTGTAATTCTAGAAGCAGAGTGGTCAGTTAAGTAGATATCTTTGCCCTGGCAGAATCGTATCACAATTGTTTTGTTTTTTTTGAAGGTTTTGCACTACTGCATAAGACAACGCCATGTGATTAATTGGTCATGTTCCTCATAATCAAGATTGACGGGGCACATCTGCAGAGGGAGCTGGTTGGCTCTGAGCAGAAGAAGACCAGGTGTGAATTTTAAAGCACTTACACAACTATAAAGAACATCTGGACAACAGGATTCTGAGCTTGAGGGAAGTAAAGGTGCAGAAAACCAAACAGAAATACATACACAAAGTACCACTCAAATCAAGTATCATATATAGATGAATTACACAAGAGCCGATTTTGACATCCACACAGCAAAGTGTAACACAAAGTGTTTTACAGAAAGTAAAAAACAGACCTAAAACCACACACATTTGAGAGGATCCAAATAAGTAATTGGACAGAGAAAATAGTCTAAAAGTAATAATATGCTTAACAAGAGAGACAAATTAATTATTGGAGTAAGGAAATTAGGAAAATTTCCTAGATTAAAGGCGTATGTGTGTGTATTGGTGTAGATATCCTATTTAGGACCATTTTTGACATATTTAGTAACCTTCTGAGGATGTATAGACCAAACCCCAGTCTTGATAAAATAAATGGAAGTCAATGCAAACTCCCTGCGATTATAGAAAGATATAATGTATGTGCGTGTGTGTGCTTGTATAAACTACTAGTAGTTAGATTTAGATGTAAGGTGTGAATTAAGATTAAGGTTTTGAATAGACTAACAGTTGTTACAGTTAGAGAAAATGTATGCTTTAGAGATGAATACAGTCCCTAAAAATTGAATGGAAGTCAATACAGATTCCTCCATTTGCATAGAAGTACAAAGATGTGTGTGTATGTGAAAAAGAGAGAGAGATTTCAGTGCATTTAATCTGGATTTCCTGAGCTGTCTCTGACACACAGTAGCTCAGAGCTGTGAAATGTAAGGCAAATGATGCGTACATTGCTTTTTAGAAGATAAAAGCAGCATTATTTGATAATATATTTTATTTTACAAAACAAAAGCACATATATGAAAAGACAAAATCACACAATACAAATGCGCACCGCATTTTTGTTTTTGTTACTTTGTTACACAACTTGTACAACGTTCTTTCCACGTCACAAATATATGCTACTTTGTGTTGGTCTGCCACTTCAAATCTCAAGAAACTGAATATGTTTCTGGCTGTAGAAGGCATTGTAAATGCAATGCAGAAAAACTATAAGTACTGGAGCAAGCCTGCCAATCACCCGGCAGTGCAACACCCATCCAACACTCTGTCCTTTCACCTAGAGGAAGAAGCCTTCCCATGATTCCACGATTAAGTCCCATACTGTCATTCCTTTTGAAGGACAGGTTGTCAGCATGTGACATGGTTACAACACCTAAAGGTCTAACTAGAACCGGATTAATGACAAAGCCACTGTTGTGTGCTTTTTTTCTTGGTTCTTTTTTTGACTTTAACATAATTACTTTTGCTGTGCTTCTTGCGCCCTACTTACAACATCCCAGTTTTCACCATTAAGCACATCAGGCTGGATAGTCTGTACCACTCATGATGTTATGAGATCATGGATAAAATTACAGTTTTTTGTTTATTGTGGTTATTTTTTGCCACATTGTCTCAGCAAATTCCGCATAGTTGTTTTGGCTAAACTGAAACAACTGCTGTACGAAATAAAAACCAATAACATAACAACTGCAACTTAAGCCTCCACCTTCCTTCCAATCTTTTGCTGCAGTTCTCGTATTATTAAGCTGTGGTTTAGAGTTATGGTTCCCACCAAAGAACACTTTGTACCTTTGTATAAAATGCTGCTGCCTTTGAAATGGCAGCGATATTTGAAGTCTTCTGATGCGAACAGGTGGAGCAGATGTAGCACTTAATCATGCGGATATGCTGTTGGGTAATTTCAATAATGACAGTCTCTAGCGAAGGCAGCCACTAGAGAGAAAATGGCTGCAACTTTAGTTTTTTGTTTTTTTTTCGCAGCATAACATAAAATTTAACATTAAGAAAGTAATGAGAGCTTTCTAAACTGTTTTATAGTCTAGTGATTGCTTCATCTGGATTTGTTTTTTTTTTAATGAACTTTACACCCAGACGTTGTTTGATATTGCACTGTAAGACATATTGCCTGGTATTGAAGTTTGAGTGATTGTACATGATGATAACAGCAGGTGGTTGTTCACAGTTGTATTTGTGTAGCTATGATTTTGTGATGAGTGGGTGCTTATGCATTCACTCAGCACATGAAAAACTGTTATTGTGTTCCCCGTCATTGCCTCCAGCTGCCTCAGAACAACACAAACAAAACCAAGTGCCCCCTCTTCCCCTCTCCACGCACACGCACACACACACACACACGCACACGCACGCACACGCAAACATCCCTTCCTCCCTGTCTAGACATGAACACTGGTCCCCCTCTGGGCAGTAGACGCCACACTTATTCATTAACAGAGATATCAGGGCGAAAACAAGCATGACCCCTAGGAATCAAAGATAGAGACAGTAAGAGCGGGCAAGGTGTTTAGCTGTGGTATCCTCCTCCACCCCCTATTCTTGAGTGGTCCTAATTACTACCGTCTGATGTCTCTTTCACCTTCCCTTCTGATTCCCCACAGTTGGCTGTCAGTGAGCTGAGACTCAGACCAGCCATGATGCCTGGTTGAGGTGTAGAATCTTCCTTTCTCTCTGGTGGTATGGTAATGGTCATTAAAAAAGGGACACTGGTGGAGCTGGCCCCCCCAAGTCCTTGTCTTCTGCCCTTCACTTTCATATGATTCAATAAGCCCTGGCCAGCTGAAGATTTCCTGCAGCGGTACCTGTCAGCGTCATGTCAATATGTTTCTCAGAGACGCCTGCGAGTTTTGAGCTCTTGCACAAACAGGATAAAAACTGAGAATGTGTTTTTTTTCCCTATTGATTACTCACTAATGTGGCAAAAGTTTCAAACTCTCTCAGTGCTTTTTAGTGTCAGTAACAAGCTTGGAGTTGCAAATATTTAGATAATTATTGTTTTTTAGCAAAAGATACCAAAAAGAGACACTTTTCATTTGCTAATATATTTTCTCAAGAATAGGGGCCTAATTTGGTGTCTTTGGTGACTTTTCTTAAGATAATTTAACACAGTCTCTCCAATTTATTCAGCTTCACTCAACAGCCTTATATGGCCTGACCTGTCCCATCCAATTAGCCTAATTGGATGAATAATTCCCTATCTGTCAAACAGAGCACTCTTTCACCTATGGGGTCACATTGATGTTAACCTGCACTTTGGCATAACGATACAAGAAACCCCTGAGCAGAATATAAATGTAAAAAGTTTGACAGTGTACATTTCCTTCTTTTATGTGTAATAGCACTACAGAGAAGTTTCTGTCACATGGTTTGTTTCTGGGGATAGAAAACATACCCTCTTGCCTTCTGAACTGCTTGGATGACACCCCATTGAATTCTTTTTTTTTTCTGTGTTGTATTTTCTAATACAGGGCAGCCAATAATGTGGGTGTGCTTGGCCATGAATTATAGATCTGTTGTTGGCAAAGGGTGTGTGGATATGAACTGTGCATGCTGGGGCCAGATAAGGCCAGATTTATACCTTTAGCTGCCAGGAGCAGATTCGAGAGCCAACTCACAAATTATATGGAAATTGAGTTTGAGGGAGCTAATAAAACAGCCGTAGCACCCGCATACAACTCAGTGTCCTCTCAGCATACAATGCATGCATGATAGGGAAGCATGTTTAAGAATTGCTCTGCCTCTTGATCAGCAATGTGACTCTAACTCTAACTCTGTGAGTAAATACATTTATCTATGCTGGAGGTCATGAATAGTTTGGAAAATCTGTTCGTTTTGTGATTATGAGGACATTTTCACAGTCAGAAGTCTGGCTACCTTAATTTCAACATCTTGTTTGAAATCTTTAATCAATAAGGTTATTACAGCCTTCAAATAAAAAAATTGGCATACTTAATGAGGATTAAAAGTACCTTTGTAAATACATTTTCAGCATTTTTTTCCATTAAACCCATATTTCTGAGTAAAAATAAATGTTTTTATTGATCTAATGTAATATTGTAAAATAAAATTTTGCCGTTTTGTTCGTGAATGTTAATTATTTGCCAAACTGAGCAGGATCCATTTTTTTCCTTTCTTTTTTTTTTTTTATCAGAGAGCTAAAGGCCACCAGTTGAACAGGCATTACAAGAAACCACAGCCAACTGATGTATATTGTGCAGAACTGACATACAGAAGAACATTGCTTCATCGTGTACACAAAAATCTACGGTAATTGGTTTTGTTTGCATTTTTTCTCTTTTTTGTAAGTAGCAGTTTTTACTATTTCCTGCCACTATTAAGGAACATAAATTTGCCGATGGGTTCAGATGTAGGCGGCTGACCTTCAGCTGGATCCCTAACAATGGTTATATTCTAAAACCAAATCCAACAATCCACAATCTTCATGAAAAATTGTGATTATTAGATACTCCAAATCAGTGCAATGGACCCAATTTCAGTATCTGCAATTATCTTTTTTGCTTATTTTATAAAATTTCAAATGCTATTTTTTATTTTTTATTTTTTTTTTTTGAAAAAGCTCTTTTAGACATGAGACTATTTTTCCTATGTTATACCCCCCCAAAAAACAAATATAGTATTACACTGAAAAAAAAAAAAAAATCACCAGGATTAGAAAGACAAGATCAAAGTCTGGAATCCTGCTTTGATTGTAATGTTTATAATATTATGGTAGCTCTGAAAATATTATCTTATGATTTTTTTTTTTTCGCACAATAGCTGGCTTGTTCTTAAAATTAGCTTTTAGATCCTTGCTCCACATAAGCCTTCCCAAACAGGCCAATCATTTCCTGGATAGAGATCTAAAGAGGTATAGGCTGCCTCTAGAGGTCCAAGGCTGGACATTTTTTTCCTGTTGTTGTTGTTTGTAATTAATTACCTCCCAGAAGTCTGACTGGGCATCCCATGCTGAATTACTACCAAATGTTATGTTCTCATTTTTTACTTTATTCTGCTCCTGCTTTGCCCTCCTTTCCCTTTGTTGGGTTGCTTGGAGCATCTGGGCTGCAGAGTGACATCCCTGTTTCCTCTTTGTGTTAGATATGATGTAAGATATGATTTACAGTATGCACTATACTTGATGTACAGATGGAAAATCAAGATATGAGTACTCTACAAAACAGCAACACAGACATGTGTTTTCTGACACCCCCCTAACACCCGCACCCCCCAAAAAACAACAACAACAAAAAAACAACGGATTATAAAAAGTTTTTATCATGTCAAACCATCCAGGAAAGGGCAGACTACCAAAACTCCCTTACCAGCGCGGAAGCCTGGCTCAGAAAAAACAGCAAAGCTCCTCAGCAGAAACTGGAGCGGAAATGGCTTAAAGGGAAGAAAACTTTGCAGTTTGCCAAAAGTCCTTGCAGTCTCATCCAAACATTCTCAAGAAAGTAATCTTGGCACATAAAGCTAAACTTTTTGCCCATCACTAACCCATTACTCTCTGAGCATCACACCTGTAAAAAAGTTATACGTAGGCAGCACTGAGCTGTGAGCTGTATGTTTGTTATTGTCAAGACCTGAAAAATTGGTCATAATTGAAGGAATGGTGGCTGGTGCTAAATAAAGGTCAAATTTTGTGGCAAACTGTTTCAGGCTTTCAGAAAAATCAATAGTGGCGCATCAGTCAAAATGATATGCATAGTGAATGCCTCAGGTGGCTTTGGTGGACGGCCTGATGATGTTTGTTTTGGGACACTCATGGCTCAGTAGTTATACTGGTCTTTCTGACATACAAAATGTAATGTTTAGAGTTCGAACTCCTCCACATATATAAGTGTACTTGGGCATGAAATACTGAGCTGCATGCTGCTCTCAATGCGATTCCTGTTTTGTGACTGAGGAGCTAAAGTTCTGCAAACAGATATATCGAAGCTGATGTGCAGTCGTAGTATGTATGAATGGAAACAAACTAAGAAATTATTTGTGTAGCTCAAGAAGTTTGAAAGTGCTGACAATTTGACCAACGTTGGAGGAACACTTCTCAGTGTGCATCGTTCATTTACAACTTTATAAACAATTTTTTCTAACTTTTGTTTGGACATGGAAACTTACTGACCCAAACAGTTTTTAAATTATTTCTTTATAATTTGTCTGCCATTGTGTTCTCCTAAAACTTTCAGATGGCAATACTTCTTTAAAACACCTATTTTTGAGATATTCAGATCATCATAAGCTTTACAATTGATTTATGAAGCTCATCTTGTACAGTCAAATGTAATGTCTTTAGCAGAAGTTAAAAACAATTGAACAAGGCTACAAACAATAATTACTCCAGAAAACACAAAACTGACCAAATAGATACTTTCATAATTAGAATAAAATGTTCTATATGAAATGTAAAACACTGAAAGAACAACCATATTTGTTATAAAGAAACAGGTGAGAAGAATTTAACGAGTGCAAAACGCTGAAATCTTGAACACTGACAGAGGAATTTTACTTGGAATATATAAAAAAGACAAGATAAAATTATTTTGTTTGAAAGAAAATGAATGAATCAAAGGTAAAACTAGATTGATGATTTAAGTAGTATTAAGAGCATGATAATCAAGTACAAATTGTAGAAGAACCAAAGACTTGTTTAAATATGTACATAGAAAGTCTCTTCTTATGACTTTGTTTTGAAGCAGAGGTGACAGTACGTTTTATTTTTAACTCTTTTTAGCATCTTTTACATTATTGAATATGACACTATTCATAATGACTACAGCAAAAGCTGTCAGCATGCTACAGCTTTGATTTGAAACATTGATTTGAAACATTATGTCATGAGGTGTTGTGGTGGTGGTGGTGAGGCAGACGCAGCAGACCCAGATGAAATGAGTAATGATGTAATTTTAATGAATAAATCCAAACAAAGTCCAAAAACCAAGGCAGCACTGCTTGAACTGAAACCAGGGCTCAACACAGGTAGCGACAAGGTGAACGAATGGACAGGAACGACAGACTAAGGAACGACAGACTAATGAACAACAGATGTAGCGAGACGTAACCTAGACGTAAGGAGACGTAGGACCCGACGAAGACAGACACACACAGGTGACACTAAATACACAAGAGGAAATCAGGGAACGAGATACACCTGGGGACTAATCACGGGGAGACAGGACAACACAGAGACTCAGACACACAGGAAACTAGAAATAAACATACAGAGAAACACAGAACACAACAGTACCCCCCCCTTAACGGGCGGCTCCAAGACGCCCAAAACAAAAACACAAGGGTGGGCGGAGGGGAGTCGGACGGGGGGCCAGAGTCCATAAACAACAAAAAACTACCCAACAAAGTGGGCGGAGGCAACAGAGGCGGAACCCGCAGGGAAGGTCCGGCGGCCGTCCACGGCGCAGAAAGCGGGAACCACGGAGGCGGTCCGGCGGCCGTCCGCGGCGCAGGAGGCGGGAACCACGGAGGCGGTCCGGCGGCCGTCCGCGGCGCAGGAGGCGGGAACCACGGAGGCGGTCCGGCGGCCGTCCGCGGCGCAGGAGGCGGGAACCACGGAGGCGGTCCGGCGGCCGTCCGCGGCGCAGGAGGCGGGAACCACGGAGGCGGTCCGGCGGCCGTCCGCGGCGCAGGAGGCGGGAACCACGGAGGCGGTCCGGCGGCCGTCCGCGGCGCAGGAGGCGGGAACCACGGAGGCGGTCCGGCGGCCGTCCGCGGCGCAGGGGAGTCTCTAGACGAGGAGTCTCTAGAGCCGCACGGGGGCGGCGACGAGGAGTCTCTGGGGCCGCACGGGGGCGGCGACGAGGAGCACGAGGAGTCTCTGGGGCCGCACGGGGGCGGCGACGAGGAGCACGAGGAGTCTCTGGGGCCGCACGGGGGCGGCGACGAGGAGCACGAGGAGTCTCGGGGGGAGCACTAGGAGGAGTCTCGGGGGGAGCACTAGGAGGAGTCTCGGGACTGGCACTAGGAGGAGTCTCGGGACTGGCACTAGGAGGAGACTCGGGACTGGCACTAGGAGGAGACTCGGGACTGGCACTAGGAGGAGACTCGGGACTGGCACTAGGAGGAGACTCGGGACTGGCACTAGGAGGAGACTCGGGACTGGCACTAGGAGGAGACTCGGGACTGGCACTAGGAACACTGGGGAGCTCGGGACTGGCACTAGGAACACTGGGGAACTCGGGACTGGCACTAGGAACACTGGGGAACTCGGGACTGGCACTAGGAACACTGGGGAACTCGGGACTGGCACTAGGAACACTGGGGAACTCGGGACTGGCACTAGGAACACTGGGGAACTCGGGACTGGCACTAGGAACACTGGGGAGCTCGGGACTGGCACTAGGAACACTGGGGAGCTCGGAACCACTGACTGGGGCAGGGAAGCCTACTACCCGTGCCATCTGTCGGCCTGGAGCCAGGCGGGCCGCCTGGAATCCCATCACCATGGGCACAGTGGCAGGAGCAGTCCCTGGAGCGGCGGCAGAAACGGGCTCGGGTGCGCCGGCTGGAGCGGCGGCAGAAACGGGCTCGGGTGCGCCGGCTGGAGCGGCGGCAGAAAGCAGGCTGGTGCGCCGCTGGAGCGGGCGGCAGAAGCAGGCTGGTGCGCCCGGCTGGAGCGGCGGCAGCAACGGAGCCTGTGCGCCCGGCTGGAGCGCGGCAGAACAGGCCGGTGCGCCGGCTGGAGCGGCGGCAGAAACGGGGGCTGGAGGTACTGGTCTCGGAGACACTGGAGCTGAGGCGGGGCTGGCGGAAAGATTGTCCGGCTTGGGAGGCAGAGGTTCGCCGGCCATGACGGCCAGAGCTGCCTCGCGCTCCCACTCTACCTCCCTTTGCAGTTCCACCAGCTGCGGGTGCGGAAAGTGTGGAACCCAATACTCCAGCAATAGTCCCAAGCGAATAGCGAGGCCGAGCCGTCTGCAATCGGCGTTGGGCTTAGCCTTGACCTCGACATATTCCCTTATGGTCTCCGTTAGCTCTTGTAGCTCATCCGGGTCCATGATGGAGGGGGGAAAAAAATAGCGTGCCTCACCGTTCAGCTTGGTCGGGTCCTTCTGTCATGAGGTGTTGTGGTGGTGGTGGTGAGGCAGACGCAGCAGACCCAGATGAAATGAGTAATGATGTAATTTTAATGAATAAATCCAAACAAAGTCCAAAAACCAAGGCAGCACTGCTTGAACTGAAACCAGGGCTCAACACAGGTAGCGACAAGGTGAACGAATGGACAGGAACGACAGACTAAGGAACGACAGACTAATGAACAACAGATGTAGCGAGACGTAACCTAGACGTAAGGAGACGTAGGACCCGACGAAGACAGACACACACAGGTGACACTAAATACACAAGAGGAAATCAGGGAACGAGATACACCTGGGGACTAATCACGGGGAGACAGGACAACACAGAGACTCAGACACACAGGAAACTAGAAATAAACATACAGAGAAACACAGAACACAACACATTAACCTGCAGTGGGAAAGTGATTTGAAACATTGATTTTAGTAGCTTGGTAATTACAGCAAAAGCTGTTACTAAAATCAACGTTTCAAACTATAAGTGACGAAATCATCACAAATGTATAGATGTTCATATCTGTATCTTAATATATCTTGTCATAAAAATTTGTTCAATTTAATTCAGTTTATTTTCATAACACCAATCATTAAACAAAATCTCAAGACAAACATATTCAATTTTATATCTATTTACACAAAACTAAATTTAGTATGATGCAAAAGTAATTACAGTATAATCAAATGCAGATATATTGTTTGATTTCAATCCAATTGCACACATTCCAATTAAATTCAGTTTTGAAACAGTGCAAGGAAGTTCAGTTGATCATATCATACCAATTGTTATAAAGTAATTTGATAATTCACTTTGCAGCAATCACTTCTCTAAAGTAAACATGAGGTGGAAGTATAACAAAAGAGCAACTCCATTTTAACAGTAAAACTCTAAAAGAACAAATATAAATAACACCAGCCATCTGTTATTAGAAAGTTTGTCTTTTTTCAACTATCCTGGCTTATGAGTATGTTTTATTAATAAAAAAGAAAGACCAAATGAGCCGGTTTGTCAATGTATATCATTTTTGCAAGTCCATGTCTTTTTCTTCATTGCTTTTCTTCCAGCTTTAATTGTCTGTTGAACCACAGAGCTGCCAGAACATCTGCATGCAATGATGGTATACCGTGGACTTCCATGGTATGAGTTGTTTTATTATTCAACCCAGTCTCTGCTACAGGTATAAGAAGCAGAGCACGGCTGGCCATAAAGGGATGAGGAAACTCTTAAAGACAGTAATGTGCATCAGGCCAATGAGCCATTCATAGGCCTGCTGCCATCTCATTAGTCTTCTGGTGACACTGGTAGAAGCATGCCTAATGTCCCATTGTCTGTCGAAGTCAGAGACAGGGAAAGAAGATGGGTTATAGTTAAAAAAAAATCCACCTCGAATTTTGTCCAGAAATCCATTTTTCCCCTCTGTCTGCAATCATCCTTGTTTTCCTGTGCCCAGCTCTTTTTACTAAGTATATTCCTTTGGGAAGCCATTGTTTAAATAGCTACCCTTAAGCTCTCATTTCTGGTTACTTTTTCATGGCTCTGGAGTCTGTGGTCATTACCATGCTAATAGCTTGAAGTTCAGGTTTTGACCATAAGCCTTTAGTCAGTCAGGCTTAAATGAGGTCCATAATGTTTATGTTTTTAAGTGAACAATGAGTCTACTAAATAGCAGCACATATACTCTGCAGACATTTATCCTAATTTGTCTGGTTCACTTCAAAACAACTCCACCCTCTCAAGAGTAATTATTATAGTCTCTGCTGTTTATGCTACTTCACAAAGAGACTTTGGTTTATCAGCATAGCTCTGTCCAAAGACTCCTGCATCATAATATCATAATAGTACAAAAAACACACCAATGCATCTCTCTGTAAATTAGAATAATATAGAAACATTAATTCATATTCATTCTAAAATGGAAATTCATATAAGAACACAGCAGTCTTTTCAATCCCCCCGTTATATTGTTTTTGAAGCAAACATTAACCCCCAGTGGGCAAAGAGAAGAGAAGCAGCTTCGTCTTGTTTACGAATGCTGCTTGTGAGTCTGATTTACTGGCCTACCAATAAAACGTGGGATAAAAAAGCCCCGGCCGGGACACATGGTGAGGAATCGTGCATTCAAACATTGTGGAATTTATTGCACCTCGGATGTATCCCACCTCTCGTCCAATGACTGCAAGGTGAATAAATGAATCAGCAAAATGCTAAATTACCTCCAAGGTTTATAATAGACACAAAACTGCACATTTATACTTTCTACAGTCTTGATCTTCTCAGGTAATGTGCTGTGCTGACTGCAGTGGCACACAGGAAGCCAAGGTGTGGGAGGGAAATGGATGTGGGACATTTAAGATTGCATGAAGCAGAAGATGAGTGAGTTGCTCCGAGCTTTAAGCTGACGTTTTCTGCTATTAGATAATGATTTTGATAAAAGCTATTTTGTGGGAGGGTGATAACACAAAGGCAATTAAACTAAGTTTGTCATTCAGTTTGCCTGTGCTCAAAGGCTACGTAACACATTGAGTAAAATTATTTCGCAAATAATGATTTTGACATTCTCAGTTTATTTAAATATGTTTGTGTAACATTTCAGTCAGAACAAACTAGCTACAATTGTTAAATCTTTGTTTGAATTGAAGGAAATCTGGAAATAAGTGTTTCAAGTTCAAAAAAGTAATATTTACTACTGATCTTAATTGAAATGCATTGGATTTTAACTGTCCAAAGACATATCCTGAGCTGTGGTATAATTAAAGCAAAATACGCCAACCAAGCATAAAATTAAAAGCACTGACAGGTGGAAAAGAAAAACACTGAGTGTATTTTCATCATGGCATCTGTTTACCAGCCTGTGAATATTTGTATTCAAGACCGATTTGTTAGAACCAGGAAAGGAAAACAAGGGACATGTAAGGATTTGAGTTGAGCTTGACAAGGGTCAAGATGTGGCAGAACATATGATCGGACAGAGAATTTCCAAAATGTGAAATTGGACTCAACGGTGGACTCAAATTGCCTCACCTACCTGCGGTACACTTTGCACAATGATATGCTGAGGGAATACGGTAAGGTGGTGAAAGTTGTACTATAGCTTTAGCAATGATCAGTTGGAAAACATAGGATCCTATAGTCCGTAGATTTTTCCTTGACACTTACCTAAGCGTTGTTGGAGACCATGTACAAACTCCCTTGAAGGCTGTGGCTTCTTCCAACAAGATAATCCACAATGCCACAAACCCCCCCAAAAAGCAAGAGAACAAGTTGTTGACCTGGCCTATAATTTCCTCAAATCTCAATCCAATCCAGTATTGTTAGCAGGCAGAGACAAGTAACTGATTAATGGAGGCCTCACCTTATAAACTGCAGGTTTAAAGAATCTGATGTCAACTTCCTAGTGCCAGATATCACAGCACCTTCAGGGTCAAGTATAGCTGGTGAGGGTTGTTTTGGTGGTAACATTTTGACCACCACTATTTGACAGGTAGTCATAATCTTGTCTCCAATTGGTGTAACATTGTGAAACGGACACAAAATGCTTTGGTGTTTGAATCAGTTGAAAAATAATCTTCAAATACGACAGATTTGTAAGCAAATTTAATTAATCTTTAAATGAGTTTTTCCTTGTAGTACAAAATAAATTGCTCTGTCAGGAAGCGATCAAGCAAGGTTTTGTTTTTAATGACAATGAAACATTAAATATTTTCAGTAATATTTGTGTTTTAGGAATTTTAAAAATTAAACAAATGTTATTATTTAAAAGTTTTATTCCAGCCTTAACTTAAGCTTGTTACAGAGCTACTGTTACTCTAGGGGAAGAACAAAATAAGATCAAGATGCATCAGAAAACAGATCACTTTTTTTTGACATAGCAGGAAAAACAATTATCCTCAGCCTTGAGAATTATAGAAATAAATGCAAATATATACTCAAATATATCTTCAGTGTGAAGCAAAAAGAGGACATAAGTTTTGCATTGATAGTGCTGCATCTTATTAGAGGTGATCACACTAATGTGTCCAGTGTTGTTGTTGAGTGAAGACGCATTATGATATAACTCACTACTCCAAGTGTGCCCCACATGCAGTAGCATTTAATAAAGAATGACTGGTGAAGATGAATAACTTGGAGACATTGCTTGACAATTAATATCCTGATTGAGTGCTTATGGAGAAGCAGATCACAGTGATGTTATTGCTGCAGCCTCCAGCTGGCCTCAGCGTTTAAGAAAAATAAATGACTTTGGCGATTAACATCACATTGATGTTCCTTTCTCAGAGAACAGAATGTATTGTCAGTCGTTGCACTTAGCACTGGGGGGCAAAAGCAAAGCTGAGATACAGCCATAACACATAACAGGTTGAAAGCCTTACTGGTGCTTATTAGAATAGAATAGAATAGAAAGTAGCCTTTATTGTTCCACAAAGGGGAAGATTCAGGGGTAACGGCATCACTAGATACAAAGGTTCACAGCCTGAGCAGGATGACTTGTTTAAAACGTAAAAGTTACTTTCCTATTGCCAGATCTCACTCTACTGGTTAATGTCCAGATTGGTTCTAACCCAGTTGTGAGCATCTCTATTACAATCTGTTCTTCAGTATTGTGGTTGTTTATCTGGGAATGTGAGCGTGGAGCAGTTGAAAATATTTGCAGCAACAATAACAAATTTTGCTGGGAGATAAATTGTCCCAGAAATCATAAATGCTAGATGTGTAATAAAGGATTCATGGCTTCTGAAGCACCAGCTCCAGCCTCAGTGCCCTCCATGTGAAGTTCCCTCAAATTCCTGAATGGATTTTGCTTTTTAACCCTTTCAAGGCTGCAATTATTCCCTTTTCCTACCACGTTTTCCTTACACTCAACTTTCTATGAATGATTGAACTCAGCGCTGCGTGAGCAACCACCTTCTTGTGAATTGTGATTGCCTTCTGGACATTTGTTTATTCAAATGGTTCAAAACCATTTCTATGCTTAAAACGTTTGTAGCTTTAAGTGTAATCATTGAAGTCAGGTTTCTGTGATGGGCACACCAAAACATTAACTATGTTGTCCAGAAGCCACTTTATTACCAATTTGGCTGTGTGCTTAGGGGTAGTTAGGGTTAGACCCATCTCTGCCCAAGCTTTTACTTCCTGGCTGAGATCTTTAGTTTTTGCTTTAATATTTCTACATATTGTTCTTTCCTAATGATGCCATCTGTTTTATGAAGTGTACCAGTTCCTCCTACACCAAAACAGACCCACAACACGATCCTGCCACTTCCATGCTTCACATTTAGGATGGCGCAAGTATCCCTGTTTTTCTTCTAAATGAAGAATATTTTTTATACCTTCATCCTTGTGCCTGGTCCATAATGACAATGGTCATTATGGCCAAACAGTTCCACTTGAGATTCATCACACCACAGGAAGTTTCTCCAAATATTAAGATCTTTGTTTTCTTTGTGGATTTGCAAACTGCAATCTGGCTTTTCATGTTTCTTTTGAAGTATTGGCTTCTTCCTCGCTGAGTGGTCTTGTAGAGCATGTCGGTATAGGAGACGTCACTGTCTTACAGTCTTGTGCCAGGATCTACACAACATCAGCTGCATGGGATGAACCCAGATTGTGGATGAACTTTTCCAGTTTCATTAAGAAAGAGAATGTTAGGAATTCCAAATTAAACAGCATCTCATTTACAGAGAATGGTGAAACTAAGAAAAAGTGGCTATAGATCAGGCAACCAAAATCCCTGTTAAGACTTTCACACTCTCCTTTATCATGTTCTCAAACCAACACATACATGCAAATTCCCAGCATGCTGTGTAGTGAAAAGAGGAAATGAGGGGTTCTCTCATTTCTCTAGTGATTGCCTGCTGTGAGTCATGGGACATATATCGGCTTTACACTTTCAATGGGCACATTCCCAATTAGAGAGGCCTTAATTAAAAGCAAGACTAGAAAATGTAATACAGCTTGGCTTCTCTGGTAGTTTCTCTTTCTGTCATCTTTCAGTTAAGGTCTTGACCTTTTTTACAAAATCAACGCACCAACCATCAAAGTCATCTATTGATAAACCTGACTGAAAGACACACTAGTCTAGGTGATGTATTGTTAGGAGTGAGTAACATTAGCATTTAGTTGAAAACTCAAGGCTAATGGCAACCCTTCAAAAGGTTATTTGGCTGAGAAATAGCATTCTTTCAGAACTGAATATTTTTTAAAACACTTGTATAACTCGCTCTGAATATGCTTTAAATTAACTACAAAATAATTTATTTGAGGTTTTCCTAAAAGGGTATAGGTATGTTACAAATGTTTCAGATAATCTGCCAGAAACAAATAATGATCTAGGTTATGTGGATTGTTTATTTGCTATTTGAGTGATAAATAACACATTTTATCTCTGAGATAAGTTGTATTTCAGTACATTTGTGCCATAGCTTCACAGCTGCAGCTGCAGCAGCTGCTCTGACTGATGTGTGGAAGCTGAAGATTTTAGAATATGCTCTATTAAATATATGGAGCATACTAAATCACCATCAAGTTTCTGAGATTATTTATTAAACATAAACAATAGTTTTTAAGAAAGTTTTTGACACAAGTAAGTTATTCTAACTTTTAAAGTTCCACATCATTTTATTAATCTTTCATATCAATTTTAGTTTTTGCTGTTCCACCTTGGAACTCACTGAGCACCTGAGAGCGGCCCTTTCTTTCACAAATGTTTGTAAAAACAGTCTGCATGCCTAGGTGCTTATTGTTATACACCTGTGGCCATGGAAGTGATTGGAATACCTGATTCCCATAATTTGAATGGGTGAGCAAATACTTTTGGCAATATAGTGTGTTTCTCCTTCTTAAGCTTCATTTTATCCTAAATATTTAAGATATGTTGTCTATAAAATTCCTGAATAGGTACATTTTCTAATAATTTGGTGTTAAGTTGCACAGAAAACTCTGGGAATAGGCAAATCTGTAAAAACTGAATTGTGAATAGCTAAGGCTCCTCTGTACTGATGAAATGCCTGCTTAGTAAAGTCTCACTCAAACTGAAAGTTTTTGTGAGCACTCATTCTTAATGTTACAGATGTTATCAGATGTTATATACCTCCTCGACTTACTAGAGTATTACTTAAAGGAGACCTATTGTGCATACTTAACCTTTTAGATGTTTCTGGACTTAAGTTTGAGGTTCTACTGATCGTAAAAGCCAACTTTCAGTCATTTTCTAAAACCTATTTGTTTTAGTTTCTAGAGACAGAGCCATTTCAAAAACCTCATGACTAGAGCATCAAAAATGAGCAGGCTCTGCCCCTCACCTAGCAACCCAAGTGGAATTAGTCAGCTGGGTTTTTTTTTTTTTTTTTTGCTGTGTGTGCTGCACAGTGGCTGCTGGAAAAGCCTAATATTTTGTTGTTGATTTATGATTCAGAAATCTCTTCCTGCATCATTGATGTTTGTGCAGGTGGCTCCATTTCTTCTGCTTCTGGGTCTAACTCAGGGTCTGGGATGTACTATTGTGCATTTGTGCGTTTGCTGGCAGACATTTTCAGCTATAAAATGCGAGTGTAATTGAGTTAGGAGCCGCAGCCAGCAACAACTTGTTTGCATTAAAAGTTAGAGTCCTTAAACTAGTTTATTCTGAACACGTGATATCTCAGTATCTGAAAATAATTTTATGCAAAACTGTAAAGAGAGGTTTTGTGTAGCCCAAAGACCTGTCCTAAATGGTTCAAGGAAGCACAGTGGGTCCCTTTTCTAATAGTATAGAGCACAGTGCTTCACCTGTGCTCTATACAGTTGTGTGCATCATTTTTACACACTGACGCACAGTGTGTAAAAATGTTCATTCATTTATGTTTCAGCTTCTCTTAGTCATATTTACCTTTTCCACTTAAAGTTCTAAAGCAAAAAAAAATAACAAAAAAAAAATGTTACAGCTTTAAAGATTTGTTAGCGTTAAGGTTAAAGCATTCTTTGATTATCTTAAATACTGATTAGAGGAAAGAAGAAAAATGTGGGTATATGGACTTGTCGTCCCAAGCAAACTTGATAAAAGCTGAAGGCATTCAAAAGAGTCATCTTACAAAGTACTGTGACATCAACATCTCTAGTCCTATGACTTGTTGTAACTGATGCGTATGATATGGTACTTTTAACAGATTGTAATTAAGAGAGATATTTTTGTCCAGTGAAAATTCTGTCAACAATACAAAATACAAACCAAACAAAAAAATCCCATGAATCTCTGAAAAACAAAAGATGCTATTCAGTGTTGTATTTTTGACCTGAAGCAAAAAGAAGTCTGTTAGATGGTAATTGATCCTACATATGGGAGATGGGCAATATCAATATCCTAGGTTTCAAGGGAGAGGTGAAGAGGCCTAAGAAAATATCCCAAAAATGCATCAACAGTATGGAGGAACCGTGCTTCCAAAGAAAAGAGAGCCTCATAATTACAGCATAAATAATTAAATTGCCAAAATCAAATAGATGAGACAGGCTTTCCCCATAGAATGATTTTTGATTTTCATCATAATAGAAAAGCCTCGCTTGAAAATGTGCTCAGACTGGTAAATATTATGAAGTATTTTTTTTTTTTTATTTGAGAAATTACCAGAAGGGCAGTTTGGATGAAACTGAATATTACACCAGCGCCTTCACATTAGATTATTGTGACTTCTCACAATAACTACTCTCATACAAGAACTGACAAAATATTGACTAACATGCACCACACTTGAGGTTTAAACATGCTAAATTATATATATTTTAAGGAACCAAAATATACTTTATTTACATGCAAGACCAATATAGAATTTCATAAATGGTCATGCAAAGTCACTTTACAGTCATAATCCAAATAAATTTGGGAAGTAACATGTATGACATAACAGAAACAATTAACTTGAAAATTAATAACACATGCATTCTTTGATTTACTGATTCATTCATTATTATGCCATAATATGGGTATACCTAAAAAAAAAAAAAACAACTTCCAGCAATAATTTCTCAATAACTGTCAATAATTTTTTACCAGACTAGCGCAGGAAGTATTCTAATCAGCGTTCTGCACCACTTCAACTGAATGTTTTTCATAGTTTTCAGCAATGACAAGGTTATTCCCAAGCAGCTGATTGTTAAATACTTGGCAGACAGTAGGTCATTAACTGACATTTGCTAGAGATAGTTTTCTAAACTGAAAAAACCTTTTGTTTTGTTCTCTTTGTCTACTTTTCCTGAAAAACAAGAAACTATTTAAAAAAAAATATATAAAACCTTCACTGATAAATATCTTTTACACAATGCTGCTTATTGCATCTTACTTTCAAAGAACTGAAGACAGAAACTACTACACAAAGTGCTTCAGGATGTTTTTAGATGCAGCAATGATGCAATATGCAGTTTATGCCATGTTGGTGTATCTTTCATGTTGACAACGCCTTAAATCAATAAAATCTAATGCAATCTCTTTCTTCTTGTTCATCATTGCTAGTCTCTGCATATTCTGATACGCTGTGTCCTTATAAATGCTGCAGCTATTTTTCTGGCAGTGACTGCAACTGAGACGATCAGCAGCTCTCTAAAAAATCTCTTCATTTGTATGTTAGTCTCACACTGGAAGAAAATAAGAAGATAGACTTTTTTGGTTTTATTTTGCAATATAAAATACTTTAGCTTTATTTCAATGATAACATTTCCCAGATGTTTTGAATAAGGTTGTCTTGAAGAAAATATTTTTTCCTTGAAACTGATCTGTGGATTCATCCAGGAATTTCATCAGCCAAAACAGTTGAGTCCAATTCTTTATGAAAGTAACAGAAAAAACAATACTATGTAAATAGGTGAAAGTTTGATAGCTTTACAGTGCAATGAAATAGCACATCACATTTCATCAGTATTACACTTACTGATGACATTCAGATTCATGGATTCTCTTCCTTCTGGTTCTCCTGACAGAAACAGACAACTTGTCATAACCTGACTTCTTCAAGACAGCTTGGTAGGAAAGCTGCTACTGACAATATATTCTGACTTTTCCTCCAAAACACCCATTGCTTGATCATTTGTTTCTAACTCCCAACATGACTCTTTACATGCAGCTACAGCTTTTTAATAAACTCATCTCACTGCTGACAATGTTTACACCTGGAGCAGTTCGGAGAAATGCACGGCTAACATTAGCCTGTTTACTCTGGTTTGATATAACTCTTTGATAAATAAGCTTACCAATGGACAACGGAAGTAGAAATCAAAGTCACACAATTGAACAAGTTAATCTACAATAAATGCATGGCTTTTTGTAGAGAATTGTCTGCGTAAAAGTGGAGAGGGCAGAACCTGTCACATTCAGTGCTTGTAAGAAGCATTAATCCTCCTGAATGTTTTACCCCTGGTATTGCTTTTACAAATAAATTATGACCCAAAATTTAGCTTTTTTTTTTGACAAACAATTAACAAGAAAAACCTTTAATGACTCTGCCACTCCAGAACATACACCTTGTTGTTTTTAAACCATTTCTTTGCATCTTCAGCTTGATGCTTTTGGTTGTTGTTTACTGGAAATGTTCTCTGAAAACATAGTTGCCTTGCAGATGCAAGCAAACTGTCCTCCAGAATTTCCTTAGATCTTACTGAATTCATTTTTCTTGTTACATTTGCAAGCCTTTCAAGACCTCCAGAGAAGTATCCTTTTGCTACCGTCACAGTGGGGATGACATGTTTGATGTCTGCCAAACATAGTTTCGTCTGATGGCCAAAAAGCTCCATTTTGGTCTCATCAGACCAAAGAATTTTCTTCCGCTTGACCACGGAGTCTCTCAAATGCTTTTTGGTAAACTCTAGTGAAGCCTTCTTATGTAATGGTAACCAGGGATATTAACTGATCCATAAATTTATATATATTTTAAATCTGCATCTCATGAGCTGAATGCATCCCCAAGTCTATTTTTCAGCATTTATTAAACATATTTCTCACACAAGCTTAGTTTTGGCTGTCAGAAGCTTACATTGAACTTTCATAATTTCTGTGGACAAACAACTCTGACATGTTCAATGAGCATTATGGAGATGTTTCCATTTTGAGTAAAGTCACTCCTATACACAGAGGAGAACCTGTCTGATTGGGTCCTTATCACCATGACATCAAGACATTCCAGCTAACAAGGCTGCTGTCAAACTGATTCTGTCCAAGATGACATTGTGCGGTAAGGGACATGTACTTTAAAACAATCAGAGGACAAGGACCAGCAAAATATTACTGTTTCAGGTTGCATTTATTCTTAGATCACAGAGCATGTCTCCTCTGATATTCCCTCTGCTAATCAACTGATTTGATCATTTATTCATGGTTGTGGCCAAGCAACCAACAGAGAATTCACATCAGTTTCTCCTGTAGGAGACCTGTCACATCTTCATATTTTTAACAGCTCATAGCCTAACTGTCCTGGCTCGACATTTTATTGTCAAAAAAGAGTTTCATGTGTTTCATGTTTCTCTAAAGCATACTGATGATCTTTATAACTCATTACTTGTCAGTTAGCAGCTGCAAAATTTGTCCTCCAACCCAGCTCTTAAAAGAGAAGAAGGAATGTTGTCATGACTAAAAAAAGAGGAAAAACTAACCAGTTTATGTTTTAACTAATGGAGGTTTATTTTCTGGTTGATTTTGATGTTTGTAAAGCGCTGACCTGGCCATCTAAACTTTGATTGGATCCCTAAAGCACAGTTTTATTGAAAAGGCACAAAATGCCACTGTCCTCTTTCTGAACAATATAAACATCGGGTGTCAACACTTTGATTAAAACAGCAGAACTGTTCGATTTGAGCAAGAAACATCACCCCTAACCACTTTGATTAAAACAGCAGAACTGTTCGATTTGAGCAAGAAACATCACCCCTAACCAATCTCCAAGTGGTCTTCAGCTTTTAATCTTTCCAAAGCCACAAGTCACAATGTGTAGAATATTACCATGACCGTCATGTTTCATCTGCTACAGGTCTGTCTCCTTTTGAGTCTTCACTCAGCTACTTTGTGATCAACAAAATTTGGCTTTTTCGACAAAAAAATCCACCTATAATGTCAAAGCTAAAACTGACATCTACAAAATTACAAATACATAAGATAAATTAAGTGAATGCATAAGTATTCATCCTGTTAAAAGCGCCTGACCTAATACAAGTAGTCCTAGTAGTCTGACAATGAAAAGAATAGAGATCACCTGAGTTCAGTGACTGTGTCTCAAGTAAATGTAGGATAAAGACACCCTAAAGCAGATTTCCAAGCCTGATTGAGCCCAATCCAAAGGGTCTGGGGAGGAAATTGTATTGTTAAAAACACCAAATTAATAAAAACAATGAAAACTTTTTATACGCCCTGTAATGTCCAGAAAGTCACATCTTGGATATTAAATGCAAAACTAGCACAGCACTTCAGAACTAGTCAGCAGTGGATAATTTACTCGCACATCTTACGTGTATAAAATGTCTGCGGAAAGTGTCTTCCATCTTTAAGTTTTGATTTTTTTCTCAATGCCTCACCTGCCTATCCTTGAATTTGTTGAACATTATTCTGTCAGCACAATTGTCTGTGAGAGTATTTAAATTAGCTATAATTCATGTTTTACTATTAAACAAATAGCTTTATTCATGCACAATGTTTCATTATTTGCTAGAAGCAGTGCTCCCAGGAGCACAGCATAGCTTTATAGTTTCTTCTCATTCATTATTTTAGGTTTATGATCCACAATACTGTGTGATTTAGTTTAGGCTCACTTCTCCCCTCTGCAGTTAAAGCCATAAAAATCTCTAATAAACTTCAATTGCTCTTCCATCTAATCCGCAAATAGCGGTGAATACCCAAACCATTACAGATTTTCTGTTTGTTGTTATTGTTTTTTTTTGTTTTGTTTTTTTTGCTTCAGATTATAAATATGTTTTTAATTCAGATACACTTAACCTGAGTTCACACAAAAAGCAGTTGTAGCTTTTGAATAATTCATTCTTGAACTGGAACCGGGTCTATAACTTGGCTTTAACTTAGGCCATCGTTGTCTTGCCTCTTGGCGACATGTTTAAGGACACAACCTGATAGCCACACATTGTTATTGTCAGGATTTTATGTTAATATGAAAAAATTTATGTAACATTTTCACAAAGTCTATTATGTTAGATAGTAGCCTTGCCACTCTCACACACAATGCTCCCCAGTTGTTTTTTACTGTTAAATTGTGACCAGTGAGGCCTGTAGGTTTTCTTATTTTAGATGTTATGTCTTTTTGTATCATCACTTTTCTCCTGGAATAATTGTGTTTCTCATACAAAGATTTCACCACTTTACCATACTTTCTACCTTTCTACCTAGCTTTTAAATTTGTTATAAATTAAATTTAGGCCATGTCCAGACTGAGACACAAATCCTTCTACATGTTGGCAGCTCCAAACCTTTTTTCAGACACTACACATAGACAACAAATCTTGCATTCCTCTTGTTAAGTCACTTTTGAACCAAAGACGTCAGAAGTGTTTTACCCAGGACAAAAACAAAAATAACTTGACTATTACTAGATGGTCCAAATTCCTCTTTTCAGTTAAAAGTAAAGTTTGCATTTAAATTGGAAATCAATGTCCTGGAGTATGGAAGAAGAGTGGAGATAAACAGAATCCATGTTAAAGCTGGTGTCGGTTGACTGTGTTTTCCTGAAGTTCACAACCGACGCAACCATCTGGAAACTTTAGTTCTTAATGCTTCCTGCTGTTCTTAATGCCCACGCTGCCTAAGACACCAGAGTTGTTCAAAGACCATGGTATTACTGTAGTTTCCTGACCAGAAAACATGCCTGACCTGAACCCCATAGATAATCTATTGATTATTGTCAAAAGGAAAATTAGAGACACCAGTTCTGACAATGCTGATGACCTGATGACCTCTGTCTAAGCAACCTGATCACCTCAGTGGGACAGCACATCGATGCAATAATTTAGGTAAAAAAACAAAAACAATCTGAGCTCATAGAAATGAGTCTGAAAAGTATCCTCATTTTCTGTATATTCAAAATATTCTATTTTGTTTATCGTACATAATATTCAAATTTTATCAGACTCTTAATTTTGTTTTTTTATCTGTAATCCCATAGTCTTCAAAATTACAAGAATTGAAGACTTGAAATATGATTAACTCTGTAATAAATCTATACACTTTCTGAAATGAGTGACAAAAAATATTGCACTTTCCACTGTACTATTTGTCAGCTTGTTACATGAAATCCTTTTTAAAAATATTCAAATAAGTGGTTGTAAAATAAAATGTAGAAAAATCCCATGAGGTTAAATTTTGCAAGTCACTGAAGTATGTTTAGTCACAGGCACAGTGTAACTGTAGCAAAAAGACTGTGGGTCTTTGGGGTAAAGGCGTCACAGAACAGAGTGTCACAGATTGCTCCGAAAATCAACTTATCTGCAAGTTCTACAATATTCCAGAAGTATTGACCTACAAGACTATATTTATATTTGTATAAATGTATCAAACGCGAATTGTATACCGAATTGTATAACTTAATTGTTTGAAAAGAATCTAACAAAGGAAACAATTTCGTGAAAACAAGATTCAAAAGCAGCACAGTGTGTGTTTAAAGGCTATGTATTCAGCAGAAACACAGAGTTATAGTAAGAGTATCTGGTTGTCAAGTAAATTGTACCTTGTAAACACCCTGTATTTATTTTAACAAGAGCCACCTTGAAACACTGCATTGCAAACATTTGGGGAGAAGAGGAAGTGATGTGTGCACTCAGATACACTCAATGGATTGATTTTTTTTTTTTTTTTTTTTTTGTGTGCAAGACCAGATGACACCGTCCTGGCAAGCGCTACCAATCTGCATCTCTGCAGTAGCCATTTTACACCTGGTGGTTTTTGCAAACTTACTCTTGAGAAAACTGGGCTTAACGGATAAACAGCTGCTACAGCTTATCACATCAAATGGGATGTTTTCCTCTCCTCTTTTATCCCTCTGTTTTTTCTACCTGGCACAGCACTGCTGGTAAAAGCCTGGTACTCACTGTAATTTGACTTGTGTGTTCATTTTATTACTATTGGTAATGTAGCCTGTACATCTTAAAATTGAAATATTTTGCTGCAGCGTGTGTTTGGGACATCTAATCTGTTAAATCTGACAGACGCTGTTAGCAAAGTTATGGCAGTTTATTTGGGTAAATCTGACAAACGTCCTATATCGTCATCAGGAGAAAAAAAAATGACAGAAGCATTGCAGAGCACTGCAGATTTTTTTTAAATCTTTTGAATCAAATTCTACTAAACTGATATTGTTATTGCCCATGTCTGGTTGTGTGGTTAAGGACTTATACATATTTTACCAGGATGGGGCAGATAAGGCCCTGAGAAAGTCAAAATCACAAAAAACAAAAAAAAAATATTGGGTGCAACTGGTCCTGCAAACTGTTATTTTACCAAGATTTGTTTCTGACCTGTCCAGGGTGCATCCTGCCTCTTGCCCATTGAACGCTGGAGAAAGGGACCAGACACCTTTCATGACCCTGCAAGGCTAACTGTGTTAGACCTTGGATGGATAAATCTTAGAGCGCTGCCTAAAACTGGCTGCAAGAAGCATAACTTAAACTCAAACCAGAGGGCTTTGATTTATATTCTTTTTGTGTTGTGATCAAATAATACTTGTGCTGAAGGTTACATTTCAGATAACCAAATAAACAAGGATAGGAAAATAATTTATTTCTGTTGATTTTTTTTTGTTTGACAAAATACCTTTACAATGACATATGCATATGCAGTTTGTTGTGAACAAACAGGTTTATAGAAGTGGAAGAGCATAAAGAAATCCTGGGAAAAATGGTTGCAGCCTTATGTTTTCTCCTTCCAAAAAAATCTGAATGTGGACAACAGAAGTTTAGAATTTTATTTGTGTATAACCTTGAATAAGCTAGAGCTCTATGAAGTGGTACATTTCAGATGCTTGTCACAGAGAGCCGAGGGTTAGTTGGACAAGAGGAGAGAGCGACTTGCTGTCCACATACTAACACACACAAAACCTTTTGTTTTTGTTTGCCAAAAGTATTGATTTGTCAGTAGGCAGTTAGTGTTTTGTCTTTGAAATTTTTTTACACCAATGATTTCAATTTTGTTCTGATTATTCTCACAATGTATTTTATTTCATTACGATATTACAACCTAAAGTTACTGCTTTTGATAATCCTGCTCTTTGTTATTATTACCCATTTGTGTCTTTAATAACGCTGATGATGATGATGATGATAATATTTATCTAATTTCAAATCAGTTCACTGTAGTACAGTCTAATTATCCGAATATATATTTACATTATAATTAATCAATTTCAATCCTTTTGTATTAAGTCCTTGATCCCAAGCACACAGAGGGCAGCAGTAAAATGAAAACCTCTCATAAGAGGCTGAGAGTAAAGAAAGATAACTGTGGATCTGCTTTAATAGCAATAATAGAAGTCGTCAGGACTCTCATCAAACATTGGCATGTACAATAATTCACAACCATCGAGTCTTTGGTTGAAGGCTGGAGGTGAAAAGACATATCTGAACAAGAAGGCACATTGACTTCATTTGCAAGTTCCTATGCTGCACAGGTGTGACATGTCTTTTTGTTTCATAATTTTTATATGTATCAGTCCTAAATGTATTCACTTAACTCTGTTTTAAGTTTCTATATCCTACAAATTCTTTTTAAATAAATAGGATTTTGAATGACTCTTGGACTCACAGAACAGAAAATGCCTTAATTAAAGTTAAAAATTACAGCCGGCAGCACACATAATTTTTTATTTACATGATAATTGAATATAGCCCCAAAATACAAGGGCTACCAGGAAAAACAGGTTGTGCCTGCAAGGAAACTGTTTTCAGGATGCCATGACTGTTGAAGAAAACAAAATATGTAGATAGATGTGAATTAAATCTGACAGTCAGGCTTCTCAGTTGACCGTCTCTTTAAAAGGAGCTTCATACATGTCAATGTGGTATGCAATGAAGCAAAAGCACTGTCAACCTGGTGATTTTAAGGAAATGAAATTTGGGTAGTAGCATTCTGTCGTATAGGCACTCAGAAAAGAACAAATCAAAAATTGACCTTGTTCTTTTACTCTGGGTAATAATTAGCCTCCTCTAATAAACAATAAGATTGCTGTGCAAGTCAGTGGCGTCAGTAATTTAAAAAAATATATATATTTCATTGCTTTAAATCACACTAAAATCAAGAATATGAAGAGATTTCATACCACTCTGGAGAAAGCCTGTACTTACAGCCTGTTTTAATAAGCTGGAGGCTTTTCAGAGAATTAATAGAGAATAACAACATTAAAGACTAGTAGTAACAGATAAATGACCAAGATTTCCCCTAATAGTGGTTGAAAGGGAATTTTGGCATAGATGAAATCTGTCACACTGACAAGCTATTCCAGAGCAAAAAAAAAAAAAAAAAGTGTTTATGTGCACACAATCTGCCTCACCATCCAGGTATGTCAATCAGATAGACACTGATGTAAGTGAGATGTCATCTCATCTGCTTGGTATTCATGCACTTCTCCCTATATATACTATGTTATCAAGTTGCTTAAAATCATTCAGCAATGACAGTGGCCTGAAACCTAATAACTTTTTTTGCCTGCCTGCTTGATAGAAGTACTCTGTGAGTTTTCTTCATACTGGTACATTTTTTTAAAAAAAAAAAACATTACAATATTTCTTGCTTTTGATTTCAGGACATGTAAAGAGTGACTTAGTCCAAGCTTTTTTTGTGTGCAAATTTTGATAATTATGGCTTCCACATAATGGAAGCTTATAATTCAGAAAATGTGAATGCTGTGAAAAAGGTCAATAATGGATACTCATGATGTCACATCTTAGTCAGCTAGTTAATTCAAAACACCTGTAATGGTTTCCCGAGCCTCTACATGGTCTGTGTGTCAGTGGGCCACACAATAATAGGGAAAACTGCTGACATAGAAGACAAAGAAGTTCTGTATCCTACCACATTAACTGAAAACTGAGTGGAAGAAAGAAATATGGAGGGAAATGGTGCACCGGTTTGGGAGAATTATCCTTTCTCCATTTAGATTCTTAATGTATGAGGTTGAAGAAGAGTTGAATTCATGAATTCTATTTATTAAGACTAAAATCCTGCGCTGGTCCATTTTTTCATGCTTCACTTATAGGCTAACCGAGCAAAATGGCATCAAACAACCGTTTGTAGTTCTCTTTATTGGCCTCTATCTAAGCTAAAGAGGGCATTCCCTAGTGTGTCATTTCGTTTAACCTTAGCTTTGAGGGCATGTGCTCTATGTGAGTGCATGTATACCAGCATGCAAATAGCTAAAAGACAGACAGGAAAACACAGAATTATTTATTCTCAACACCACCAACAGGAGGAGCCATTGCCTTTAGAGGATTCTCACTCCTGATGCAGAGACAATGTTAAAGGCATCTTACCTGGGCTAAGAAAAGGAACTGGGTTGCTGCGCAGTGGTACAGAGTCTTGTTTTCCAATGTGAGGTTTCCATAGTCGGCGATGTTTTGGTTTGCCATGTCATCTGCTGCTGTTGGTCCACTGTGTTTTCTGAAGTCCACAGTCAATGCATTAATCTACCAGGAAATACTAGAGCACTTCATGCTTCACTTTGCTGACAAGTTGAGGGAAGATGACAAGATAGTGATTTTATTTTCCAACAGCACTCGGCACCAGCCTACACTGATAAAACACCAAAAGCTGGTTCAATGAACCATTGTGTTCCTGTTCTTGATTGGCCAGCAAACTCCCCTGACCTGAACCCCATTGAAAATTTATGGCCTGTTATCAAGAGGAAGATGAGAGACCAGACCCATCAAGGCAGATGGCCTGTAGGCTGCTATCAGAGCAATCTGGGTTTCCATTACACCTACACGGTGCTACAGGCTGATCGCTTCTTTGCCACGACGCATTGATGCAGTAATTCAGGCAGGAGGAGGCTCAGACAAATATTGAGTGAATAGAAATGTAAATATTTTTCACAAGCCTGACATTTATTCTTACCACATCCGTTTGTCATTTGTCTAATATGATATTTAAATTTCCTGATACACTGAATTTTGGGTTTTCTTTACCGGTAAGCCATTATCATTAAAATTCTAATCTAATAAAATACAATTTATTGTTTATTAGAATGAATGAACAATTTAAGAAAACTAAAAGTTTAAAATATTTCACTGTATGACTGCACTTTCATGCAATAATCTACTTCTTTTAGCTGAATACCAGCAGTTTTCCAATTTACTCTTACTGCTGGACCAGAGTTTGTTTAAGTTCCTCTGCAGCTAAAAGCATCACAAACTGTAATATTTTGTTCAATCACTTAAGGAAAACTGGAGGGAGAGAGAAAAGGCCAACAAACACAGGAACAGCCAGAGAATACCTGAGTTGGGCGCGTGGGAACGCCTGCAAATGTGTGTTCATGGAAGTGTGCCGAGAGGCAGGAGAAGGCAATGAGTGATACGCTGTGCTCAGAATAGTCCTTAGAGGGGGCACTGTAAAGCCCCGCATTAGCCCATTCCACAAAGAGACCTGGCTGAGCATTAAACACCATCATTATTTGAAACAATTCATCCTCCAGCTTCATGCTGTTTCCACATGTTTACCTGAGTCATTTTGCCCTTCCTCTGTTTTTATTGATTCAATTCCATAAAGTACAGTTAGCTTTTAAGCCTCTTGGACACGGCAAGAGATCATCATAGCAATGAACAGATGCACTCAGGCATTATTGGGATGCATTGTTTTGCAAAATGAGTATTTTAATAAAAAGAAAATAAAATGCTCATTGCTTTCTTTTATTTTAAGCTTTAATGAAAGCTCATCAAGTAGGCACCCAGTAAGCCAGTATGTGCTTACGTATTCAGGAACATGCAAAGAAAAACTTGGAGCTACCGGTAATCTAAACCCAACGATCAAGAAGCTATGGTTGAGTATTAAAGGTCTTCATGGAGTCATAAAACATTATGACCACATACAGGCAGAATTATAAGTTTATGTTATAAAGACAGTGCTATGAGCCAGTTTACCAATCTCAACAGCTTTGTGTGAAGACTTCATGCACTTATGTGCCCTATCATCAACAAGACATATGCTTTCAGAGAGTCTTGAGCAGATGCAGTAATCAGTGTGCTTCCTTTCCCACCTCTCTCTGGGCAACCTCGATAAGGAGAAGAAAAAAAAAAATGTGGTGTCATATTTATTCATGACTAGCTTTTTCAATTCTGCATTCTCTCGTCCTCCACTGGGGCTCTGCGAGCACAACCCGCGCTACAACCGTCCTAAACGACAGATTAATGTTAAATAGCTTTCTTGTTATTCTATCTTCGGAAAAAATAAAAAAATAAATAAACGCATCATCGTTATTGTTTTTGCTTTGGTCCTTGGGAGCAAGGAAAAAAAGAATGATAGAATAACCTGCCTTTTTTCACCTGTGTAGCCAAGTAGATGAGCATTCTTCGTGGACAGGCAATCATTTTCTCATCATATCAGGGGAGAATAAAAGAGAAATGTGAAATTGAGGAAAACTAGAGAGAATAGTAACAGAAAATGAAATGCAAAAAGTGGTTGGGAATTGTAAATAAAGGAGTGCAACTAGAGACAGTGAATGACCAATGGAAGAAGTAAAAGGAAAAGTATTTATCCAACATTTTCGTTTTGCTCTATTGTAGGGTTAACACTCAAAAAGCAGTCGGCAAGCAATGTTTTCTTCTTAAGTGTCAAGAAATCTGTTATACCTGTAAACTTATGAAACATAAATCAAACATATGTAACTGTAATAATTAAATACCATCCATGCCTTTGTGCAACAAACATTTATGCTGCATATAAATTTACCTATGAACTCAGGTAAGAACACCAACAATATTGAAAGCACATTGTGTTTAGTTTCATTCAATATGCTAAAACAAAACTAAAATGCCTGTTTAAATGTTTGGTTTAAATGATTAATTACCTTCTTTGTAGCTTTACCTACTAAATGCTGGATATTTGCAAAAAAGGTGGAATGAGGGAGAGAGCTTCTTCAATAATGTGATGCAAAACTGCAGTGCAACTTTTTAAAATGCTGTACAGAATGATTAGCACAACCCAGCCACTTATTTCCCTGTCTGATTATGTGGGATAAATGGCTTCATCTGCATCTGTAGTAAAAATGTGTTTGTTTAAGAATTAGGCTGGATAATTTATCAGAATATGGAGCAATGTGTTCTGCTTAAAAGATACAACGATGGGTCATAAGGAACAGTTAACCAAATGAGTATATGATAAATGTACATACATACGGCGTTTTAGCTCTTGTTCAGTGACAGCCACAAACTACAAATTAATTTATTGAGATTCAGTTTGATAGAGTAAAACTGATCTGTGTTTTTCTGTGTGTTTATTTTGAGTTTTCTGTGTCCCTGAGTCTCCTTGTTGTCCTGTCTTCCCCTTGATTGTTTCCCAGGTGTGTCTCGTTCCCTGATTACCTCTTGTGTATTTAACCCCACCTGAGTTCTTTGTTCCTGGTCGGGTCCTCGTCTCATTTGGCGTCTAGTCAAATGAGACGAGATGAGTCAGATGTGCCCAGTTCATCATCTCGTCCTTCGTGTAACCGGTTGCTACCGGCGTCGAGCTCTGGCTTCCGCTTGGCCATATTGCCTGGTGTTCTGGACATTCTTCATTAAAATCATTTATTTATTACATCCTGGGTCCACAGCGTTCTGCCTCTCCGCCTCCACACCACCAATCCTGATAAAAACAGAGTGAAAAGGAAAATAATTCACCTGGTCAATAAAAAGCGTTCTGAAAAAGAAAAGCATTATGATATGATAAATAAAGTTTAGTCCAAAGCTTGCTGCTTTTTATTAAGGGGACACAAAAATGATTTCTGCAGCTGAAAACGACAAGGATTATTTTATTAGTATAACAGAGTCCAATTGCATGTTTTTCTCCCCTGACTATTTTTTCTTTTTGTCTGAGTATGATTAAAGCAAGTCCAGTCAAATTTGTGTTCTTCTACTGAAATAAGAAGAGTACAGACCACCATTCCCTTTATTTATTTTGGCTTCATCTGAGAATCACACCCCCGCACACACACACGGACAATCTTCTGACTATTTGTTTAAATGTCTTCTGGCTGTAATGTCTCATCCATTCCCCTTCACCTTGTTTACAGAAACCACACTTTGATTACCTGTAATGGAAATGAAGGCATTTTTTTCCAGTGGTTTTTAAACATTGTTCTTGTAACAGATTTTAAATGGATCATCTATTCTGTGGAACTGCAGTGTGCAAAACCAGGATTTTCTAATCATCACAAAGAAGCTTTAGATCTTCTTCACATCTACAATACTTCCAAAACAATACAAATATTTACCGAGTAATTAATTTCAAACAGATTTAACATTGAAACCTTATTAATGAGAACTGAGATGAAAGAGCAAATCAGGAACACATTGGGCTTTTCCTAATCAACTTACTTTTCTTGGAGGAATTGTGCAGTACTTTGATTGTCCCATTAAATGGCTTCCTTCTTCCTAACATGCAGCTGTGCTGGGAAGCTGTTCAATTTCCTTTGAACAAATAAACAGCCTAATTCCTTACAACCAGAAGAGCACTCATGTACTCTGACAACAGTTCTTGTGTATTTTCCAGCTACCAAATTTCTAAATCAAAGTTAAAGGAGTTTGAATAAACTATTTGGAAATAAACTATTTGGCGATTTTGACAGAATTTCTTGTTCTAATGCCTCATAAAGACAGTGAACAGAAGACAACATTCACAGAAGGTGGGGCGGATATCAGAATGATTAAAAAGAGAATAGTGAGAAAAATATTGAGATATTCTGGTCCCCTCTCTCACCTGCACCAATCAGACACCTGTTTCTTGTAAGTAGGCAAGCTCCTCTGTTTAAAAGCTCCATTAATTTACTCTATTACAGTGAGCTTCTTCCTTTGTTCACTTTCTATTCTTGTGTCTGGATCCTGTTGTTCCTGTTCCTGAGTTTGCCTTGTTACTTTGTAAATTTTTAGTTTCCCTTTATTGCCATCTCTGCTTGATTGCTATTGGATCCTACACCATCTACAAACCATGACAGTGCCCCTGTATAAGTATTAACAAACTACATATATCTGGGCTCACGCCTCTACCCAGTACATAGCATAATTTATTTATAGTCAAAGTAAAATGTTTTTTCAAGTTCATTAGAAGATGAAATATTTCCTTCTGGTATGTTGTAAATCAGATTGTAAATTCTGTTAAAATTTTAAGCTTTTAATATTTATATGTTACCCGGTTTGTTCTGTAAACAGGTGGAGCTAGATGGGCGTTCTGTCTGCTTTTTAAGATACAAAGGACAAATGGAGCTCAGTACATTGCATTTGACCCATTTCTCTTATTAAATGCATCACTATCACATAGATTTAACCCAAATTGTGTCCAAGCTCTGCCATTCTCAGTCATAATCCTGTGGGATAATAGTGATTTTCTGCTCCATCCAATATTTAGCTACTTTGTGTTTCAAGAATAGAGAGTTTGCCCAAAAGACTACAGGAGCTAGGGGAAACATACAGTGACGCTGCATAGCGAAAGCTGTTATAAGAAAGGTAAGTTTTTACTGTGAGCAGTGCCACATGGGAAAACAAACCTAGTGCCAACCCTAGTGCGAAAAAGGCTGTCACTGGAATACCCAAGCTGCAGCGTTCCAGGTTGATGGAAGATGAATTTTTAATGATCCCAAGCAAGATGTGGTAATTACACAGAGAACAGACTGTCAAAGTGGATCACTTTGTTCAGAGCACACTGGATTTTAGATTGGTCCTTTTTATGGTCCCTGTGCCTCAGGTGTGAGACTGTTTATGGTCAGAGTGAGGGGAAGTGATGGTAAGCAGCACCAACAGAACTGCCTTCTGTGATGCTGTTACCCTAGATGTGCTTAAAACAAGACATCTTGTTATCTCTGCATGTGTCCAACAGACTAAGACAGGAAGAAAGGATAAAAAGAGGTCAGAAGTCACCAGGGATGTTGCTAGCTATTTGAATGCCCTTAGCACAAATGCTTTGTGGTAGCCTCCATCATGCACCACCAAGACACTTAGTGCTGTATGTCCAGTGTGGGTGGAGCTACAACACTGTAAATTACTACACACCTCATCTGACTTGGAGGAAGAAAATTTGTTGTATAAGTGATGCACATTAACCCCAAAACTTGATTCTGCCCTGGAATAAAAATGTTTAAAGCACGTTTCAAAGGTAACAGTCTTTACAGATATACTCGTAAGTTCAAAGTGCTATCACCCAAACTTAACCTTCTCCAACTGGCATCTCCTACTGTCTTCTAAGGTGTTGTTTAGTTTTTGTTTTTATAAATATTTTGTATTTATAAAAGGTGTGGCATTTATTGGTTTTTACCTCCCCTATGCTCCATCAATAGTTTCTACAATTATAGTTGCACTTCCTTTTGGATAAGTCTCAGGTATTGTTTCTTCCCATTCTCTCTGCTCTCTGCAAAATAGCTCAAGGTCAGTCAAACCAAATTTGAGAAAAACTGTTAACATCCATTTCCATGTTTTGCCACAGATTGTAATCAAGCCCAAGCAGCGAAAACCTATTTTAATTTGAATGTTAATTAGCCCCAAATGGCTAAAGGGCTGCAAAGGCATATTGTAATGATTGTGTTTATTATTCTTCCCTCAAATGAATTGGGTTTTATGAGGTCTAAACATATAAGAAAACTCACCAAATTTTGCAGATGCATCAGTCTTGAGTGAAATTTACGTATTTTATGGATTCTGCAAATGTCCCAATGTAAATAGCTCAATAACACTCCTCAGAAAGTTTCAAAATTAAAGAAGTTCTCTTTTTGATTACTGCTCCCATTATGGACACGATTAATTCTTTCTTAGTAAATTAACATATACCCCTTGCTTTTAAGGTAGCTTTAAAACTTTACTTACAAATCCTTTCAGTTCAGATGACTCGATAAACTGTTGTCAATACCATCATGTTCCCTTTCAAAAGTCACACATTTGACTCAGTCATTTTCTCTCCTATGTGCTACAATAGAGCTCCTGACACAAATAACTCTTATGTACCCCTTTTCTTTATAAAATAGGTTTTATTACTGGCCCAGTGCTTCTACAGATGTATTTAAGAAACTGAAATTCATAATTGATTGCACAGTCCATCATTAACGGTTGGGAGATTGTTTGATGAACTTCTCCCTGGCCTGCATTTATTGGTCTTCATAATGCTTATCCACAAATGTTGTCAAACAGGCCAGAGGCATTCACAGAGCAGATGCATTTACACTGCAGTTAAATTATGTCTATTTACTAACTATAAAAAGAGGCTTTAACTTTTAAGGCCCAATGATTGCACTGGAGTTTATTCAGAGGTATCAGAATAAAATATGGCTGAATGCAAATGAACTACAAACTTTTCAAGTTTTTAATTGTAAAAGAAAACAAAACCATGTTGGACTGGTTCTCTCTCCTTCTTAAATATATTCTAAATACAAGTGCATGGCTTCACAGACACACAATGAATAAATGGCTGGTTGTGAAAGACGGTAATTTCCTGAACTTTAAGACATTTCTTAACAACCTTGCATAGGTGCTCAAAGATGAAATGTTGTTTTCCCTTGTTTGGGTGAGGATCATTATGTATGGGAGTGGATGGGACTTAGCCTTGGAAATGTTTTGCACATTTAAGCCTGAGCTGTAAAACACTTCAGCGCTCTAAATTCAATGGATAATGCAAATCACTGTTCATAGCAGATTTATTATGCTTTACTTTTTTTTTTCTTTTAACAATCCCTTTTACTTGATGGAAACTCCAGACAAGTGAAAAGTGCTGTCTTCTGTAATTTTCTAAAACTTTAACTGAGTGTGTTACTTTAGCCTTTTCTCTATATATCTATTAATTATTAATCTCTACCATTATTCATTTGCTGTTTCTTTGTTCTTACAACCAACTTAATCAATAATTTAAAATCTTTGTGGAAAGCATTGTTGAGTATTCAAATGGTTTTAAATATGTGAATGAATTTTGAATAGGTTGTTTATAAAAATAAATTTTTTGTGCATTGTCACATGGTGGGGGCTCTTTCATCAGTCTGTAAGTATCACGTGCAGTTATGATCAAAGGTGGAATGAATGAAAGGGATGATTTCTAAAACTTGATTATCACTTCCAGTGAAAGAAAGGGAAGGAAAAAAAACAAAACTCTCTGGTAATTATTTTGTAAGAAACAAAGTGGGGAAAAGCTACCAAGCTGAAAATGAAAAGGACTATTCTCAAGCATGAAATATTTTTTCTGTAACACAGAAACAAAGCATTAAAGTAGCAGACCAGGCTATTTGCACTCAGAACTTGCTCTCAGGGGGTCAAACTAACAGTCAGACCAACATGACAGCCCATGGAGAGAAACAAGCCATAGTGTGCTATTAAGTACTCGACTAACCTAACTTCAACCTGACCTGAGTTCAACTTCCCAGGTGGGCTGCCATGCAGTAATAAGTCTAACCAATTCAAGATCAAGCATTAAATAGTCAGAGTCACAGACACCAGCTGGGTCAACAGTTCCTGGCAACAGTGTCTCTGACCTGACTTTAGCCAGAGTTACGGGTCCCAGACAGGTTAATCACACCACAAGAACAACAAAGAGACACGGCATCACCCTGTTCTGTGAGTCGTATGATATAAATGTTAGCGACATAAAAGGCATTGAGTTCTAGAAAACAGAACCTGGATCCTGGGTTTCCAAATGAAATGCAGAATTTAAACCAGAATGGAACCTGACTTAATGTCGTGTTTTGATTGTTGATTCTATGTTGCATTGTGTTTCTGTGTTTGATACGATGTAAAGCACTTTGAAATGCCTTGCTGCTGAAATGTGCTATACAAATAAAATTTGATTGATTGATTTACTTTCCTGCGACAGACTGGCGACCTGTCCAGGGTGAACCCCGCCTCTCGCCCGGAACGTAGCTGGAGATAGGAACCAGCAACCCTCCCGACCCCATTAGGGATGAAGGGTGAACAGAAAATGGATGGATGGATGGATGATTTACTTTCAGCTGTAAATAATACTCTGGACTTTTTCTCCTTAGATTTTGCTTGACAATCCTCCCAGCACTGTGGTTCTCCCTGTTGCTGGTGAAACATTTTCTAGTACGTTTTGTTCTTCCACTCAATCTTCTGTTAATGTGCATGGATACAGAAGTCTGTGAATGACCGGCTTCTTCAACAATAACCTCTTGTGGCTTACTCTTCTTCTGAAGGATGTCGATGACTGTTTTCTGGACATCTGTCCATTCAGCAGTCCAATCCCCATGATTGTGTGGCCTATTGACCCAGAGTGAGAGACTGTTTCAAGGCTCTGGAAACCATTTCCTGGGTTTTGAGTGAATTAGCTGATTATGCAACTGCAATATACTCTTTTTAATGCTTTCATTATGTAAAGAAATTTGAATTGTCTTGTTGCTGAAATGTGCTATACTAATAAGCATATCTTGCCTTGCCTATATGCAGTCATTTATTCTTGAGTTTGGCTTACCCTGTTCATTAGCCACACTTTGGTTTTCTATTTAGTGCATCAATATAATTTATGGGGGTTTGAACATTTCTCATATGCATGAAATATGATATACATTTCTTCTACTTGTTAAAGAAAGGCATCTACAACTCTCCCTGAGGCGAGTGTGATTACTCCACTAATGTTTATTGTGATCAAAGTATGTAGATTTTGGCTATAAATTAGTGTTCACACATTTTCAGCCGAGACGACACATCTTTCAAAATATCCAAGCTATCAGTTTGCTTATTTGAAATAAATGTGACTAAACGAAAAAAACAAAAAACAAAAAAAAAACTCTTCTTTTTCCTTCTCTATATTGTGTTGCCCAATTGATTTGTGGCTTTTCTTGAAGAGCTGATTAGAAAACAAAGTTGATATTGATGAATGAAAGGTCAGTCTATTTCAAGGATCTCAGATTCCTCCAAGGACCAAGGAAGGATGGCATAATCATGAAAGCCATGAATTGATTTTTATGTATTTCTTCAAATGCAGACAAAACAAGCACACAATGCATCACCTTCAATATAACGGACAAAAGATTTGCTTCTGAAGTCACTTTGTCAAAAGGTCACTTTTCTAAAGAAATGCAAATGTTTCACAGTTTGACAATGTTCTAGTCAACACTTTGTAAGTAGTAGGATAATAATCATAAAAACAAACTTAATTTGTTTTAAAATGAGAACATAAACTGAGTAGAGAGAGCAGATAAAAGGAGCTTTGTTTTCCAGTTGGTTTCCTTATTCTACGTTCTGAACTGCTGACTTGTTACAATGTAATGAAACATTACCATTCACTGTGGAGATGTGTCAACAACCAGAAGGCCTGTATCTCAGTGTTTACAGCCCAACATTAAAATCTACTGCACTAGGTCACCCCAATTCTATCCAAGGGTGAAATTGCCTTTTCATAATTTCCATTATACTTGGTTTCTGAAAAATGGCTCTCGTGATCTGTGGTAAGATAACAGAAGTTATTTTTCTTCGGAAGTGAATTTTGATGATGCATTCTTTGATGAAGTATCCCAGCGTTTTTCTAATGCTGGTACCAGTGCTTTTCTTAGTGTTTCATTTCTATGCCAGGTGGAAATAATGGATAAATGATCTCAATGTGACGAAATCGCGTTCTGGGACACCTGAGCCCCATAATCTGAAGAGATGTGCTGTGAAGAGTCTGTGTCTACTAATAAGCCTTTTAGAAAGCAAAGACAAGAAAAAAAGCACTTGAATGTGTCTACAAGTGTTAAAATATCTTTCAAATTGTGAAACCAAGTAAAGCGTTGATGCATGGTATTATATTAAACACTAGATTAGATAGACTACAGAATTTTAAGCATTTATATTTTATTGTGTAAAATTTGGTCAGAGTACAAGCTTTTATTTCCATCCTTATGAATCAAACACCTCTCTTTGTGCACCAAAGCGCTTCTGTCTAGTTTTACTTAGGCTTTATAAACGGATGAGCCTTTATGTCATCAGCTGCTGGCAAAAAGACTCATCAGCACTTCACTTTATCTATTAAAGATGGATTATTTCAACAGCATTTGTCACAAAGAACAGTATTAAAAACTCTCAGCATTGAAATTTCTGTACATTTTTACTTTAAAATGTATTAAACTCCTTAAAAGGTGGAAAATTAAATTGACTGAATTTGTCTGTGGTGCACCTTGTTCCTCCCCCAACTGATAGTTAGATGTTTGGTTCCTGTAATATATATATATATCTATATATATCTATATATATCTATATATATATATATATATATATATATATATATATATATATATATATATATATATATATATATATATATATATATATATGCTTATTTTGTGTGCAAATGATAAAGCAAAAGTAGAAGAAAAAGCAAAAGGCCAACAGGCAGCAGAGTGTGGTGAGTTCATTCAAATTAAGTCCAAAAATTTACACAGCAGTAAGAATACATGAGACACAAGAATCATAAACAAGGCAAGGTGCAAACAAACTTCTTTTTTTTTTCTAACTTGTAATGTATTTATCTATTCTGAGTTTGAGTATGAAATAAAGGAGAGGACATTTTAAATTGTAAATTCAAGTCACTTCTATTCATTCATGCACTCTGGTTTTGTAGCCACAAGCAGTGAAACAGTTTGAAATAAAAGAAAGTCACTCGTTACACTTGTATTCAGAATTGTCTTCCAAATACATTTGGAAGATATATTTGGGAATAAATGTTGGATAAAACATCAACATTTATTCCCAAATCCCTTTGACTTTGATTAATCTTATTAAAAGACTCAAAATCCAAAAAGTATCCTTGGCAAGAATGGTGTTTCATTCTTTCTAGACAGCAAAAATGAACCCATTACAGGCCTAACAGCTCTGGGGACATTGACAGTCTTGAAACATGCGTATCAAGGCATAAAAGCAACTACAGCTGGGAGCTGGGTCAGTTTACAGCATAGCAGTGTCAGCATGGTGTGTGCGGCCACATGTTCACATTTTGATTTGTACCTTCAAAGAAATTATAAGAAGCACTTTCCTGTAAGTCTGTTTTCTTTCAAAGTAGAGAGAGGAAAAAGTAAGCAACTGCGGTAACTATGAACTATTGTGTAAGAGTATGTATCTGCTAAATCTATTAAAGCAATTAGTCGAAGCGTTACAGATAGTTTTTCAATGCCTCTCTGAGTAACAACCTTTGCAGATTTTCCTCTGTTTCTGTCTCCATGCTTGTTAGACCAGGTCTGGGTTAACTGTTTGGGCAGTAGAATGAGGCAAGGGGTCAAGTGATGGTGGCCCTTATTTTCATGTTCCTGTTGAGAATCCTGTCAAAGCACTCCTGGGAGGAGTGATTTAAGTGCCAAATGAGTCAAACGACCAGAGGCTCGGCATGAACCCCATAAATCTGCCTCATTTAAACGGGAATGGGGGCTCATTCACTGGGAATAGTTTAATAATTTAGTATGGCCTTAAACTAATCTATTTCAAGCACCCAGATGGTATTTATATTGAGCAAATGCTCAGATAATTGAATGGAGTAATTTACTCACTACTGTTATGAGGTGTCAGAGAATCCCCTTGCTGAGCCCACCCTGGAAAAGACATAAAGTCAGGAAGGCACTACGCCTGTAAAGTTAGAATACTTTGAATATTCCATAGAAATTTTGTTGCAGTCAGGTTGTAGTTTCATTTTTACTTCAGAGGCTTTGGATCAGATGTATATGATTTAATATTGAGTTCTGCAGGAACCTGCGAGGCATTTATTCCTTACATAGTGTGCTTTTGAATGCTTCTTGTCCTTGGGTTAAGATATGTGTCAAAGAGTGATGTAAACTGTCTCTCCAGTGGCCTGGTTCTTTTGTTTGGATAAGCAGCCTGTTAAGAAGCAAGAAATAGTCTTACAATGGTTAGCACTAGCTGAGTTTTGTGACTCTAAGATATGTATATACTGGTATCATTGAGAGAATAAATAGAAGGTCAGCAATGGAGGGATGAATAAGAAGCTACAGAAGCTAGTGAAAGGAGAAAGTCTCTGATAAAATGGAGACTGAGCAAGACAGAGAGAAAGGCTGACAGAAAGAAATGCAAAGAGAAGAGAGTGGGTAGGTTGGAGGAGAAAAGTAACAGCTTACATTTAACAGCCGTTTACCTAATTTCTGATTAATGCTTCCCATCAGCCTTTGGGCCATCGTTACTAAAAATTATTTCACTGCTTCTCTAGTACGCACATAGAATTTGTCCCTTCTTCCTATAAAAAATGCTTCAGATCTGGTTATAGATCTATCTAGTGATCTGTCAGTCCGTCTGTCTGTCCATCAGTCCATCAGCTGATGAACAGTATGAGTCCTTTATACTACCAAGATCCATACATGCACATAAGGTACCCAATAAAATAACAATAAAGAACAACAAGCAACACAAACAATGTACCATTTCAATGCACAGTACAGTTCCTCAATATACACACAAGGTTCAGTTGAGTTTTCAAATTAGTCTATTTTAATTTTTCACCCACCACCAACATTTTTAGTTCAATCCAGTCCACAGCAAAATATAGAGGCAACTCAAAAGTTGAGTCCAGGTTTGCAAATTTCTTCCAAACACCACAACCAAGTAAACAACTGAGCCTATCTCTAGGAAACAAGGACTTCTTTTGTACACATGAGACCTTCCTTAGTTTGAATTAGCTTGGGCAGTGAACGGATGATGATTGTAACACACAGCAAAGAAGTCATAGGGTTCCTTGACACAGAGACTTTCTCCTGATGTCCAACCCAGGAGAGAGAAAGAGAATCTGTCTTGATAATCAACCTCAAACCTAAATGCGTAGGCATGAGAAAGTAATGTCAACATGCAATTTTTTTCCTCATTCTTGGCTCTTGGTGTGTCTGATCGCTCTGATGAGATCTCAATATGTTTCCTTTCTTTGGGTGGTTTGATATTGCCGCTGATTTGGCTGAATTTGACTGGTCCAGCTGGACAGCAATCCAAAGGATACTGCCAAAGCTTCAAATAAATGGTTTAGACCAGGACTCTTCAAATCCAGCCCCTGTGAGCTGCTTCCCTGCAACTTTTAGACGGCTTCCTCCCTGCTTCAACATACCTGAGTTAAATAATGAGGTCGTTACCATAACTCTGCAGAACTTCACTGCATGCTGGGGAGGTGATTCAGCAATTTGATTCACAGATATGTGGTACTTTGTGTTAGGAAAAGAAAAGTAATAAAATTCCCCAAAATGTATGGCTGTAGGATTTTGTGCTTTGGTTTTCTTTTGTGTTCCTCTCAACTTAATTCTGGATCTGTCATTGTTGGAAGTTCCAAACGTTTTTTGGTATAACTTTACCGACTGCCACGGTGCATGGAGAGGGTCAAGGATCTGATGAGGTGAAGACTCCACCAACCTCAGTCTGCCTCTCCCTCGGGTGTTTCTAATTCCCTGGTGAACCCACTTGCATTCAGTGTCATTCTCCACTCTCCTTCAGTATATACAAGCTCACTTGTTTGTCTTTGCTGGTTCGTCTGCTTGACACATCGTTACCCTGCTTAACTCTTCTTATTTCTGCTTTATGGTCTGCTATGTATAATTTTGCTTTTGGATTTATTTATTTCAGGCTTTTTGATATTTGGAGCAATGGTCCAAGGCCATGAGGAAGTATGTACTATTGAACCAAAACATTGAACTCCTTACCTGCCTAGACTGATGTAGCAGGTGCATGTCCCACTGACACCTGTTTCTTTTTTTTTTTGGTTTCCAATAACATGGAAAATAAGATCAGATTTTCCAGCTCATCAGTCATTATTTCGTCCTTTTCTGAAGTTGTGATAGTCATTCCTTTCTGCTACGATTGCTGTGTTTTCTATACTGTAGTAGACCATTCATATGGCAAACCACCATGAGGTACATTGCAGTGGGAGGGGTTTCACAGGAGATCTGCATAGTGTGTCTTGTGGGTCTTGAGGAGAGTGTGCAAAAATAAATGTCTTGCAATCACGTGACCGTACGTTGATTGTGATTGCACCAGTTTGCTTAGTTTGACTTTTTTCTTCCATCTTATGTTTCATTTATTTCTGTGATCCTGATCCTTTTGTTACTTTCCTCTCTGTATCCTGTCCCTGCTCATTCACTCACTACTGTTGATCCAGTAATCAGTTTCCCAGTATAAATCCTCCTCTTTTTCAGATCCTACTTGTCAACGCCGGTGTCCTGTGCTGTTTGGTCTTCCAATATTTGGCTTCCTCAGTTCTCCACGTTGGGTTCTCAACAAATGCACATTCTGACAATAGAATAACTGCAGTGATAGCTTTTTATTAGAAATCTTGATTCTCACTTGTGAATAAGCTGACGGCTTCCACTTCCTCATATAAAGAATTACTGTAGTTGCAGTGACAAATGCATGGACACATTTTTCAGCATAACTCCTGGACAGGATATTTCTAATTTTGTCAATATTCCAGAAGTGAAGGAGTGAAATCCTAGCTCAGAAGCTTGCCTTAGCCTGGCTATCCTGGTTAGCGTTAGCACCTTCTTGGTGGCAAAGTGCAAGTTTCTGCTGGGTAGGCATTTCAGATCTGCATGTCAATCCATTTATTCCTTCTCTGAGTTTAAAAGCAATTGACACAGAGGAGTGTAGTCAACATTAGCTCTTTTTGAGTCAAAAGAAGCTGTGTGAGATGTAGGGCTAAACTAGGCTGCTATCTTCACCATATACATCATATGATTCTCAGGAGGTCAGTCATTTAAACGACACAATATCACTTCTCATTATGCCATGTGAGGTTACAAGTGGTAGGATGGATCGTCCTAAAGCTGACCCTTTTACAGCTGGCTTCACATTATCTAAATATTGTATCACTGAGAATGTCCATCTGTATTGTACTTCTTTTGTTTCTCATTCAAAAATGGAAATCAAACAATAGCATTTTGTATTGCTCATAAGCCAGTATTTCCATGATCTCACCATTATTGTTCCAGAGCTGTCGTCGGGTCTTTGAATTCATCATTGTCGTTTGAGGGTCATGCCGTCTGTGTGTCAGCCTTGTGCAAATCCACAGGATATTAGGGTCACACAAGGGAAACCCCACAGGTCTCGTAACCCTGAAAGAATGTACAGGACCATATCCTCACTCTATGAAAAAATCTAATTTTCTAAAAAATGGATAATTCATATTTTCTTACAAGCTAGTCCAGCAGGTGATAAGAGAATCTCCATGTCTTGAGTGACTAGTTATTCACAGAAGAAGGTCTCTGGTGGCACATAAAGAGGGAATAATTTAATAGATTTCATAACGATTGCCACCACACTCACTAGGGTTCTTTTCTTACCCTTTGCACTTTCCCTCACTCTCTTTTTCTCAGTATAATTTGCATTAATGGGCTTAAAGTAGAGACAAGAATACAAAATTGACACCCAAACTGGAACTAAATCAGTACATGGGAAGGAGAGCGACACACACACACATACACACATGCAGAATGGGTTTCCTGCTGATTTAAGTGTACAGTACATGCTTAGCATTTCAATGGCAAACTCAGGCATCATTATCAGGAAGGGAAGAAGATTCTTTCCCTTAGATATACTTAAGAACAACACAGAGTGATGCTCCTTGTCTGCTAAACTTGGTCTCATTGCTATTGGGCTAAATTTCAGGGTTGCTTGGGGTTTGATTAGAGTAATTTAACATTACATAATGAAGCATATGTACAGAACCATAACTAAGCTTTATAGAGTTCAGCAGGTGGATGCTGTTTATTTAGTGGGGTTGGTATTTAGGGCGCCATCTTCTTGTAGTTATGCTTATGTTGGGTAGCTCCTGCTTATTGGTCTCAATAATTTTGTATGACTGAATGAACTAAATGTTATTTTTAATCAGTGTTTAATTAATTTTTTTAAATTTATGATTTAATTTCTAATTTCAGCTTCTAGGTGTGTTTATTTGTTTATTTTTAGGGACTAAGCTCTTTAGATTTCAGGCTTTTGAGAGTTTTGAGAATCACCATGTGCTTTTCAAATGCTTAATATAATTTAGAGCCTATTTATAAAACACCTTTTTTTGCTGAGGGCAACATTTGGAGAGATGATTTTATTTTAAATCATGCAGTCTTACCAGTGCACACTTCACTAGCAATTATAATAGTTACTAAGAAAAGCATGTCAAAACCTTGGTGGCTGATATGACTTTGAGCTGGTGCACCAAGGACATGCAGGTGTTGCTTAGAAAGTTTGTGTTAGAAAAACGACAGTTCATAACATGTTTGAGATAATATCAAAAAGCTGTCATTATTTCTCATTCATTTTTTAGATTATTCAGATATATAACGTTTTCCTGTTGGTAAATTTAAGTAAAAATTGAAAACTGTTTTATGGATTTGGCAATGCAGAACTTCCCTTGAGAGAATAAGCAACAAAGAATAACCAATCATCTGAAAACTCATATGAAGTGAATTATTGGGGTTATGGTAGAGATAAGGAGCCTTTTCATCTTGTGCAAAGAAATACATTTTTCATTTGAGTTTGTTTATGCTAGATAATCTTGAATGATTAATACCATTCTATTTCTTAAACTGGAAATAGTTTTTTGATTAGAAATGAGACAAAGATCTCAATAAATAATTTTGTATCATCATCATCATAGCAATCAATTCTCCTTATGTTTGCATGAGTGATTTTTTGTTTGTTCTTTGCATACTTTTGCAAAGAATGTTTTATGTTATAGTTATTTTTTCATCTGTTATGTTTCGTACCAGTATTTTAGATTATTTTACTGAAATGTTTCCAAACTATGTTATATGTGAGAACTCTAGACTTAGTTATTTGTTTAGCAAGTTAAAGCTCATCCACTTTCCTAATATGGCTTACATTTCCCTGTGAGATAATCTCTTCCACATACCCATGCTACTCTGAAACATTGCATTATTTAGTGTTATTTAAACTTTTTTCTTTATGTTCTCTCTCAGTGTTTTTACTCTTCATAGAAGCTACATCTGGTCTGGTGTTCTGTTTAGTTGCGATGCCTTCCTGGAGGGGGCATTCACTCAGCTACTGTTCCCAACAACTTGGCATTGTCCTTCAATAGAGGACGCAGTTGGCTCCTTCTCTCCGTGTTTGACCCTGCCTCCCTCCTAGAGATAACTATTGGCTGAGCTTTTACTCCACTAACTTTATGTGCCCTCTTTCATCCTATAGACTCTAAATCTGGGTCAAAGTTTTCTGCTTAGCTTTGACTCCTAGATGAAACCATCAATGGAGTGACTACTTTCACAAACTTTTTGCTTTTCTTTAACATAGATAGTTCTCCTGGATCAGTGCTTCTGTGTTTTGTTTTGCTTTTTGGTTATTCTCTTTCTTCTCAGACCCCCGGTCAGTCGTGGCAGATGGCCGCTCACAGTGAGCTAGGTTCTGCTGGAGTTTTTTCTTGTACAAAGGGAGAATTACTTTCCCATTGATGCAAGTATACTCTGAGAAATTGCTGCAAAATCAACAACACGATTCAAGCAACTGTTTCTGATCACAACATGCATGTCCAGGAGGATCATACTGCATGTTGGTGACTTGATGCAATGTGGTTTTCCTGAGATAGAGAACTTTATAACCAATTTAAATAATAAACTGAACTTGAGTGCATTGTTTGATAACTAATATCAATTTGGAATGTATGTACTTGGAATCTGACAAGTATTCGACTGAATTCAATTTCTTTGTAAATTGCATTGAGACATTTGATGTGAATTGAGTCAACTGGCATTATGCACATAAACCCAAATGAATCGAATCAAATCTAAGGAGAACTCCATGAATATAAGGCTGGGACTAGTCGTGTTGTTGGAATCTCAGCATTCAGGATGTGGAGCACGTCCTGCACAGTTTGCCAGTCCATGATGACGCAGCCTAACTTAGTGACACAGAAAGCCATGCAGACGCACACAGACAGTCACACAGACTCACAGTAACAGGCAGTTAAAATGAAATGAACAAATAGTCATTTTGTCATGACTATGATCTGCTGCTGGGTTATTATGAACAGGGTTTTTAGTGTTCATAGCAACCCAGGATGAAGTATGGTCATCACCAAATGGTGTAGATGCATTAGCCAGAGGTAATTCTTTGGACTTTAACCGCAACTCACAGTAGTATAAAATGACTAAAAGCAAGGAGAAAAAGCAAAACACATTTCTTAAATAAAGAATCTGAACCTTTTCCCTTAGGCCATGTTGCTGGACCCTCAGTGGAAAATTCTCACAAAGGGATATAGAAACCATTCAAGTATGTCAAAGACAGTCCATGTTTACATTTATGGGAACAGTGGAGTAAGAGGATAAAAAAATAATATCATGGTTTCTGGTCTGATTTCAAACTGAGGTACTGCTTGCCTAGTCTTTTTCAATTCAGTTTTTCCTTTTTCCATTTACTATGCAGAAAAAATGGCCAACTGAAACATAACAGATGTACTTACAGTTATTCCTCATTTGTTATCGAATGCAACAGTTGTCAAGGAGGTGGGAGATGTTCACTGAGTTTGCTTTTAATGATCCGCATAAAAGGTGCGTAGTTAATATTGAAGCAGCAAATTTATTTATTTTGATTTTATTTAATGAACATAAGTAGCCCATGTCAGTGAAGTGAAAGGGGAAAAAAAGGCCCCTAAAAAGAGACAAAACCAACAAAAAGTAACAGAATTAAACGGTACAGGGAATATTTTTTTTTATAATTTGTATTGATGTAAACCAAGATTGGAGGTGGATCTAAAGCAACGTTTTAGTAATTAAAGAGAATCATGTGTCTGAGGATTGTCTGTCTGCCCAGATCTCAAACCAGCTGAAAACATGAGAAATGACCTCATGGTACTGACCCAGTATCAAATCCCTCCTGACAGCTGGAACAAACACAAAAGGGCATAAATACTTTCACAGTTAACCATAAAGGAGGAAGTGGTGACAGACTCTTGTGAGATTTTCAATGTTATAACTATGTTCATGAGATATTTATGTAAGCAGGCCCCGTTTGGGGAAGAAAAATTAAATCTACGAGATCAATGGATGCATTTTAAATACTTGTTGTAATGGAAAATATTACTAGTTCCTCATTGTGTGCCTTGCTTTATCTGTAGGGTCTGTTTGTGACTTTACTGAACAGATGTTTCCTGCTAATTATTTTTTTAAGTGGCTGCCCAGTTTCAGATATTGTCTTTCTATTTCTTTTCTTTTATGGATTTTGAGGTTGTAAATTACTGCTCACAAATTATTACAAAGTTTAAAAGTGTAAATTTGTCTTTATTACTATTGTAAGCTCAATCCAACTGAGATGGGTTTTTTTCATGTTAGAAGAAAACAATTTTTGTGTATTTGAAAAAAAAGTTTATATTTGTAAGAGAAAGAAAAACAATGCGATGAAGTCTAATTTCTAATTTGAATTAATGAAATTACTTGAGAACTGTTATTTTGCTGTTAAAAAAAACACAGGGACGTGGACACAATCAGACTAACAAACTGAGCATATTTGCTTAAACACACATATTACAGAGACATGAAAGGACCCATGTACCTTTAACCTATTGTTATTCAGAAGCCTGTTTGGGCATACATATACCAACTAGAACTTTTTCACATTTTGTCATGTTACAATTGCAAACTTCATTGTATTTTCTTGAGGCTGTATGTGACAACATAAAGTAGAACTTAAAGGTGAACTGGAAGAAAAAAAACACTACTTTAAATTTAAAAAACATGTCTTGCTGTTGTATATAACTTATCTAAATTGTTTTTTGCAGCAGAGAGCATTGTCTCAAAAACAGTCCACCAGTAGCAGAGGACAAATTATTAGGGATACTAGATGCTAATAAGAAGGAAACAACTCTTTCTATTGTGTTGTGGTTTGGTCAATGGATTCTTTATGTAGCCAAAAGGACAGAGTTCAAACTCCCAGTTACAAATAATAAGCGTTGGAAAATTGCTCAATCTGCGTTCTCGCGTGTCAGAGTTTTTAGCATGCCCTTTTCTTCCTTTTTTATTCATGAGGGGATTTTTGCTGAAAACTAAAGATGAAACAGAGTTGAGCTCAGTTTTTGTGGAGACATTTAGATTCTTAAAAAGAAAAAAAAAATAGATATATGACAGTTTTACAGCTTCTCTTTTGTAGTCTGACTTCTGAAGTGGTTCTGGATTTATTAAATATCAGACAAGTGAGTTGTAAGTATGGATACTCACAGTCACTGTTGTTATAGGGTTCGTCCATCCGTCTGTCTGTCCGTCCAGCTTTCCAGCTAAATATTTAAGTGGCCACGGGGGAACTGGTCCTGGTATCCTGAGGTTAATGAGTGAGAGGCAAAATACAGCCTGGACAGTCCATCACAGCACAACAAAGAAAACACACACACACACACACACACGCCAACATCTGAGTTCAGTCAATTTCATTTTTATAGCACATTTCAGCAACAAGGCAGCTGAAAGTGTTTTACATAATGGAAACATAACGTAATAATACCACCACCAATATCACCAAGAGTAATAATCATCAAATATACCTCAATTATCAATATCAATCAATGTCATAGTTATTATTAATCAAAGGAAACTCTATACAAGTGGGTTTTTAGCTTTGATTTAATAGAACTCATTGTTTCAGCAATTTTGGACTTCTCTGGAAGGCCAATTGACTTAATAAGCAAGCTGTTGAATTGTGGCAGGAAACTGGAACACCTGGAGAAAACTCACACAAGCAATCTCCAGACAGAAAGCCCCCAGGCTGGTATTTAAAGCAAGGCCCCTCTTTCTGCAAGGAGACTGTGCAAACAACTTTTTTATCTTTCAACTGCACCCAAGCTCTTGAGATAATTAGAGTGTTGCTGTTAATTGCTTTTTATGAAATAAAACAACCGTCGTTGAACATTATTTGGTGACACGGTTGAAAAAGAAGATTGAGGAAATCCAAGAAACGACGCTTTTCAGTAGATACATAAGCTTTCGTCACAGATGGTTTTAATCTCTACAAAGCACTTCATGAACTCATTCACATTCCTTTTCAAAAGAAGGTATTGATGGATTGTGGAGGTTGAAAACTACATCATCCTGCACAATCTTCAAAAGTGTTGAAGGTAATCAGGAAAAATTATTGTTTAGTACTACATGATATAATGATTGATCTAAATTAAATATGCAACATTCATGTTACATGTAATTTTGCAGTGTTACATTATGTGCATTTTACGTTGTACACAAAAAAGGAGCAGATTTTGCCTTTTCTTATCTAAAGAAATAGCAAGTGATTGTGCTTCTGTGGGCTAAAGCTAAATGTAATGAAGAACAATAAGTAGTGTGTGACGATAGCTGTGGTTAGCATCAGAAATACCAGACAATAATAAAACCATTTCAGCTTTAAAACCTGAACACTGAGTTGTTTTCTTATTATTATTTTAGCCAGTTTTTCAGATATTTGAGTCATCAGAGTGGCATTCTGTGTATTGTGGTCAAGCTTCTTATCTGTTTCTCACTCTCCTACTCTGCGCAGGTAAATCTCACTCCAAATAAGGAAATTGCCTGCACTCACAGCAAAACACTTCTCACTGCTGTTTGTGATTTGTGGTTTTTTGTTGATGGGTAGTTGGACGTCTACTGGTTTTACACTGTTTATTTCTCAGGTTTGCGTTTACATTGGAGACGTTAGAATTAGGAAGGAAATAATGAAAAGAAGTAATTTATTCCAGCAGTTCCGCTCAAAATGTGATGTCTACTCTCTGTGTAGATTTGCTACACAGAGTGAAATATAATTTTGATAATTTGGTGATTGTGGTTTGAAGTTTGTTATATTTTGGATTTATTTATTACAATTTGTATTGTTGTGTATTTTATGTTTTGCAAGGACCTCCTTGAAAGTGAGATGCTACATTTCAAGGGATTGTCCTTGAATTAAAAAAACAGTTAATGTGGTCACTCAAAAAATACAAATATTAATGAGACTAAATTTTTCTTTTATATTGAATAGTTAACCTGCAAATTCACTGGGATGTCTGCTGACAGCCATAAACAACGTAGATCATTAGGATCAGTCAAAAATGTAATTGAAAAGGGATTTTCAGTGTGCAAGCATATGAATGGAAAGTTGAGTGAAAGGGAAAAAGTATAGCAGATAAAGGTTTGTTTGAAATAAATTAACATTTAAATATACTAATTTATTGTAATGCACCATAAGATTATACATTTCCAATCCATACATTGGGAGATGCAGTTCCACCAGGCGTTTTCTAATTGCTGCTGCCAGGTATAATTTTGATGAGGGAATGATATAACATATATTTTTACATAAGCAAACTTTTCAATAATATTAAATTCTTTTAAATAAATCTATACCCTTACTTTTTGTGATGTCACAAAGTGCTAATCTTGCAGGCTGTCACTACTTTTGACCTGTTTGTGTGACAACACAAGGAAGAATTCAAGTTATTTTTATTGAATTCATTTTACATACAATTGTAAGATCAATGTGTTTCAATAACAATAGCAATATAAAAAACAGCTGGTAAAAATTAGCAAAAAGATCCGAACATCCTTAATGCCAATGGTTAACCGCAAATGGTGCAGAACTGCCTTGCACAGTTTTTAAAGAGATACAGTTCATTTTCTTCTCTGAAAAAAATCTGGACCAGTTTGAATTCTTGGATCAAAAATGAACAAAATCATTTTTCACTGCACACGATGCAAAACACTATTATATGTTTTTTATTATTTTTTTTTAAGAGGCGCATTTCGGTACTTTTTCTGGAATCAAGACCACATTACAATATATAAACTGACTTGGACTGAATTATTGTACTCTAGTTGCAGATTTTTTTAATTTCACAGTTTGATCTTTAAACACTTTTTTCTAAAATTCTTTGGAACCCAACATGGGATAACATCTTATCACTTATGACATATATTGCATTGTTACATCACAAGTGAACAGTCCAACTTTTTGTCTCAATAAAGGATCTGTTATAAAGTGAGTTATCACTTGGTCTGCCCACTAAAAATACTGAATATTTTAAGGGATTCTATTGAAGGTTTCATCTCAGTGGGTTATTAAAATGATCCAACAGTTTTCTATGACTACATTAAAAGTCTTCCCAGGTTTCAATGTAAATTAAGGAACACTCAATGAACTATAACATTTTCTATACCCTGGCAGATTGTGGTTTAACCATTTAACTGTGACGAGGACACTGGTGTATTCATGGAACCATTGTCTGACATCCAAGCACTTTTGGGAGGACAGTTATGGGGTCAATAATCTTTACAATAATCAGACTGGAAGTAATATTAAGGTTTTGAAGTAGCCAGTCGTTTGAGGGAACTAAAGATAAGGGAGGCGACAGTGAAGCCTTTCAACCTCAAAGACTTCACCAAAGAAAAAGAATCAAAATGTGGGAACAAGCCAATGACAACTCATTTTAAATAAATGTGACTAAAAGCAGGTATTGTTTTATTTAAGTTACAGTGTTATAAACAATTTTGAGTGGACATAATTTTATACCTGTGATGCATGAGTGTGATTGGTTTTTGTCTTAACTGATTTATCCATCCAGATCACCTCAGAAGTCTTTAGAGGAGCACATAGCCATCAGTTTCACCCACATAATTGATCTTGGTTTATTTTGAAAGCTCTTCCAATGTTCTCCTAATAGAACTCCTTTAAAGGTTTTTTTCCTGAAAGCCTGCAATAACGCAGAAGATGAATACAGACGAATACAAATAAATAAGTAAATACATTTAAATTCTTGAATTGCTACTGGACAAGCTGCTTTTCTGACTTAAAGTTGTTAATGCTTTTTTTTTTTTTTTTTTTTTTAAATCTTCACTTTTTAAATCACTGGTCCCGCCCGCAGCCCCCGTCTCTCTTCAAGCACCGGTGAAAAGTTGCAAGAGCCGCAACGAGTGTGTCTTTAAGTGCATGCGTGGAGTTCTGCTGCACCGGGTGGCTGATAGGAGGGGTTGGAGTGAGTGACGCTGGCTGCGCCTTGATGCTGAGCGGAGCGCTCACCTGCAGACGAGAAGAGCCGGGGAAAACTCGGGACAGAGCTGCAGCACACACTCACGGAGCGCAGGGTGAAACGCAGCGAACAGTCTGACCAAAGTGGGAGAGGAAATTAAACAATCACCGAGGAAGAACCGCGGAGCGACCTTCTTTCCTTTCCCCTCTCTCTTGTTCCTGGTCCAGGCAGCTTTGACTCGCTTTTACTCGTCACAATGAGGACTGACTTCGCAGTGGTCCTGACAGCAGCTCTTCTTTTTGATACAATTTGGGTGAGATGTCTCTCTTTTTGTTTTCGAAAGCTTGTGATAAATAATAAGAAAGTCACACAGGCAGAGAGAGCCGCTGCGTTGTGGTGCTGCAACACGAGCCGCGCTTGCCCATTATTTTCCTACAAGTAGGCTAAGCTAATTGGTTCCCTAATGAATTTCCAACATATAACAACAAATAAAAGTGAGACCTAACAAGTCGGTCCCGTTTGTTCTGGCAGGCTTTTCCCTCGGAATTGGAGCCGTTTCAGCGCTGCCGAGCAGCAGTACTCCACACAAGTTAAATTACGCACCATCTATTCACCAGGGTAATGGCTTCTTTACCAAAATAATTTAGTCATCTTATCCAATTTTGATTTAATTGTAAGGCAATCTCCCGCGTAAAGTTAAACTTAGAAGTTTGTTTCTTGGTATTTAATCAATAAAACCTAAATGAAGTCTCTGCCGGTGGGCTTTTTCCCTGACGGCGCTCCAAGTAGCCCCTCTTTCTCTCCCTGCTGCAGTTTCAATCCTGTTACTCACTATTTGGTTTATAGCTCAACATATTTTAATCTTCCATTGCTATAAATCGAAATTAGAAATTACAATGCTATAATGCCTTTAAATATGCACCTAACCAGCTTTTTGTTCTGCATGCATGCGCGTGCGTGCGTGTGTTTGTGTGTGTGTGTGTGTGTGTGTTTTGGACGCATTGGCTGCTTGAGTGGGTCAGATCATTAAATTTAACCATCACTAAGCAATAAATCTTTGGTGTAAACTTGGGTGCAGACAGTTTGATTAGTATATAAAGTGCACACACTAACACACTTACACTCATGCAGTGCGCAGTTCCCCATTCAGCTAGAATAAGAGGGAGAAAATGATGCTGCATTCATGCTGCTTGGTCTGCTGTGCATATGAGTCTCACTTAACCCTCAGCATCACACCTAACCCAGAGATGCAGCAATTGATGGACCAAGATCAGGATAGATTAATATTCCCCTGATCGACTGTGATCTCTGTTTGGACGGTCAAAGACTGAAAAATCTGATTTATTTTATACCTTTAGTAAAATGAGTAAAAGATTAAGAACTCACACTGTTTTCAGTGTATAAACGTAGCAACTGACATATATATTGCTGTACTTTCTTGAGTTAAAAATCAAAATCTGATGAATGGTAATAATTTTGTAATTTCTTTCCTGCTGGATTTAAAGCTACCACCTCTATCAAAGAACCTTCGGTAAATTTCTTTCATCTTTTATGTGCTAAAGCTCTCAGAATAAAAAATTGGAAGTGGTCTGAATCAGAGAATAGACTTTTAAAGAAAAATCAATGTCGGCTGTGCATCCCTAACCTTCCTCTTTACAGTCGACAGTTTACTTTAAGGAACAAAGTAAAAGAGCACATTAAACCACAAGCTACAAACTTTAAGGGACAGATCAATCAGTAGCATGCGTACCCCTCACAGAAGCAAAAAATAAAAACCAGTTGCAAAACTTGCTGATTTTCTTACTGCTCGTTGTTGTTTTATTTGTTGCATTTTCCCAAGGCACACCAGCCTACAAGAAAAAAAAAAGCAATCAATAGAATCTGTTTATTGATGTCTTATGCTGTATTTTGTTGTCTTTCCAGAGAAATAATGGAGAGCACGCCTCCCAAGGTCCCTGTCGACCTGGCTTCTCGCAAAGCTTTTACTCCGTCCAGATATCGAGGGATGTACTGCAAGGCCAGGGCGTACTTAAAGGTAGGCATCTTAATTGGGTTGTCAGGTGGTTTACATTTTGTCGAGCGCATTTACAGTCGAGTAAAAACAGCCCATCCTTCAGATAAAACGGCATGTTCCCTGTTTTACTGCTAGTTTGCATTTATCATAGTATTTAAGTAACACTTGTGGTAAAGTTAAGCAAAAACTGGATCAGCAAAAACCTGCAAAACGTCTTGAAGCTGAACGTAATGTTCACAATCCAGTGTGTTCTGTAGGAGCAGCTGTTTCTTTACTCAAGTTACCCAGTAACTATTTTGACTTGTTTACTATTAAAATATGAAAAAGACTTCACTATTTGTTTCTCTCTAAGTGTATTAGTTCAAGTTTTTTTCTATGTGTTTCTTTTTTTATTTTTTTTAACACTGCTCAGCTTTTTCCACTTCAATGCTTTTTTTTGTTGTCATTCATGTTTCACTTATTGTGACCTTCACACTACATTATCTTACCAAGTTTTATACGAATTGCTTCAATTACACAACGAACCGAGCAAGTTTGAGGACCCGATAGTGCAGGAAATGGGATCGACATCCTGTGTCTAATCTGGCAGTGCTCCTGCCAATGTGAGCTAATTGCAATTCTCTATTGATCCAAATGTTTTTTTTTCCTTTTTTCTCTCGTATCTCAAGCTGCATTGTTTTGCTGTGGGCAACAATGGCTCTTTTTTGTGTCTTCTGTGTCTCCGGCAGCTGCACGGTTTATATTTCTCACTCTCCTTAGCTGTGAGAGACTTGGCAGAGATTCATCTGTTGAGACTATGTCCTGTCTTTGCCCATGAACACACCCACGCCCACAGACAAAGGCGCATGCACAAACGCACAAACACACACACATGCAGACACGCTGAATATTTTTCCGTAGCCAGGCTGTACAGTCAGTGTCAGTGAATTGCAATATATTTTTGCATTACTTTATTGAATGTGTCCGTACATGTGTTTGTTTGTTTGTTGTGATATTATAGTGGTGGAGGTATCATTGCTTATTTTAGTGTTTCATTAACTTCAGCTTATTGCATCCTGGCTGGGTGTGGGATTGGATGTGGGATGTTGTCACTTGCAGTGGGCTTTTTCTAAGTGCGGTAGTGATGTCTTCAGCCCAGCAGGGGGTGTCAACACAATCACAAATAGTCACAGAATGAGCCATCCCTGCTGCACAGGAGTCGTTTATTCCAGCAAGCATTATTTATCTAGTTTGGTCTCCGAGAGATGAAATTGTCGCACTATCTGCCTTCACACATAAACTAATCTTTGGTAGGCCTAACATGCTTATTTTCAGGTTCCTGTGTGTAGCTGCACAGAACGTACAGAGTGTAAGTCACCTTAGAGGCAGTTTTAAGTCTAAACCTCTTGTGAATTGTATTATATTGTTTTAGAAAAGTATTTATCACCGTTTGGACTTCTCTCTATGTTGTAACAGAGTACCGAAAAGAAAAGATTTTTCGGTGCATGCCAACACAAAGAAAAGCTTAAATCTGCAGCTGAAGAAAACAGATAAAGAAATTATGTTTTCCCCAAGTTTTTACAGATAAAATAAAAGTGTGGCATGTGTCTGTGTTCATTCCTCTGAATCAATAATTTGCAGAACGTTTGGGGCATGTGTCTTCCAGATTTACATAGATATTAACATGTTTGTCCTGCCTGGGATGTTTTATTCAATGAATAGGATTTGATCTAAAGTAATTGTCTACTGATCTTTTGTAGCTCTGGATCTATGTTTATAGTCATTATCCTTCTGGGAGAAGTCTCAATTCTTTTCCCACCTCTAATCAATTTAACTTCCAAAGATGCAATATATTGACCTTCATCCCATCACTAGAGCCCATGTCCACAGCATAAGGCTGCCATTCTTCACAGGCTGCCATTTCTCACTGTGTAGGTGGTCAGAGTGATATGTACCAAAGTTTGTTTTTGGTTTCTTCTGACTAGACAATGGCTTCCTTTAACTGTATTTTTCATATTGCCTCTTTTCTGCTAAGGACAGATTTCTAGAGTGCAGTCCTCATAGTTTTTCTGTTGACAAATTCTTCCACATGAACTCTGAATATGGCTTTTCTGTTTGATGTCGTCCCTTCACCAGCTGTCTGTTTATTGAACTGCCATGTCTTGGTAGATTTGATGCTGGGCCACATGCTCTCCATGTTTGGAGTGTTTAAGACACTGCATGTCTTAAACACTGATCTGTGAGATGTTCAAAGCCTGGGATATTGTTCTATAACTTAACTCTACTTTAAACTTATTCACAAATGTATCCCTGACCTGACTGAAGTGTTCCTTTGCCTTTGTGATGTTTCTTTCTTTTTTTTTTTGCAAATGTTTGCACTGTTGTTTTGAAAATACTTTAATATTACGGATGATGTTCCTTTACATCACGACTAAAACAGATTTTTTTTGTTGAGCATTTTTCATTTGTTTTGTCCCTTCTGCTTGAAAAAGTTCCATTCCTCGCAGCCTCACAGCTGCACTGTCATCTTCATTTGTGTCTGGGAGCACAGATGCTGTGGACACACACCCACACATTCAGTCTATGAAATAGCCAGACCTTCTATGTGATTTACAGAGGTTAGGCATTTTGATTCAGACACGAGAGGAGTGTCACCGTAGTAAAGCAGGAAGTGGCTCTGCAAAGGCTTTAATAATAACATTGTTTAACCCAAAACCGTCAGATGAGAGAAGGACTGATGACACCCCACTCTTGCATACACACCCGTGCACAAACATAAATATATTCATGTTAGCCATGAGGGGTAATAATGGAAAGGACAGAACTAGGACCTTGGTCATGATGGGTAGCCTGGCCTGGTCTAGACAGGAGGTCAGCAGGAAGGAGGACAGTGTAATGTTTCACTCTGATGTGCCTAATTTACCTAAAAACATAAAAGTACTGGTTACCTTCAGCAAATACAATAAGTCTACAGTGCCATTGTTGCAATGTCAAATTTCCATGCACTATTTTTTTTTTCTCTGAAAGAACTGCTTCTCCCTTTCATTATTGTGTTTTATCTTCTATTTTTATGCCGCTCTCCTCTGCTCACTGATCATTCACAAGGTCAACTCCCTAATGAGCAATTTTAAAAAGTTTCTCACAATGCTGTTTTGTATTAATCCTCTTTCAAGTGAACAATAGTGCTAATTTAGATGAGTTTGAAAAAGTTTTTTTTTTTTTTTTAACTGTCTGGCACCTTTTCAAAAGTGCTCAGAAACTTTTGGGTTGGGTTATCTACTCAAATAGTCTGTGCTGTTTAAATATACAGGTTCAGATCAAGAAACTAGAAAAAAATTATTTATTTCAGATATTCTATTCAAAAGTTAAATATGGAATCATTACACATAGGACGTTACATTTCACAAATGTTCTTCAGGTTTTTCATATTTCATGTTTAATATAATTTAAAAAAAATAATTTTAGAGTTTTACTGTGGTTACACAATCTACCTACACAATCATAAAACATACTGCTGTATTAAGAGAAAGTTGAGTGGAAGAAAAAACTCTGGTAGAAATCATTTATAAGCAATGACAAAACAAATAGTCGGTGTTTAAAGAGCCAATCAGCTACTGACTACAGTCAGTAGCTCTTCAGACGTGGCTGGACTACATATTCCTTTTCCTTTTTAAGTCTTTTTTTGTACCAAAGACAATACCAGAAACATCCCAGCTAAAGAGAAGAAGGTCACAAGTCTTCTTTTCTGATTAAATAATTTTTTAAAATTTGAATTGGAAATCAAAATTAACCGAAGAAGTTGTTTGAAACACAGTATAATACTTTGTACTTAAGGAATCTGAGTTATTGATAATTACATAATTAAAGGTTTTATGAGGTTTAAAGGTTTTACTCTACAGTATGTCCATAAGAAAAGAGATTACCAACTGAAATGATTATTTGCATTTCCATAGATTGAACAATTTAGCCTGGAAGACTCCCACTGCTCTTCATCCTTTTGCACAGCCAGTAGACATTATCTGTAAAATATATTTTTTAATTATATTACCCATAGCCTGCTTTAGCATAAAATTACATTTTGTTTTATTTTAGAATTGTATTTTTCTATTGTGGGGTTGCCAAGTATAGATTAACAGTCTGCAGAGTTTACAGGGAATTTTAATTACTTCTTATGACATTTCATTACTCTTCAAGAGAAATTACTTTTATTTTAAATTATAGTAACAGTATAGAGTAACAGCTAAAATCAAATGTATAGTTAAAACTAACAAAGGAAATACCATTTAGCGAAATATCAAACTAAATAAAAATGTGATGAATTTGGCTAAATTGTGGGCAGTGATGGCACAAATCCTTTTTGTTCAGGAGTTGGAGAATCGTTGGCTGTAAACGCTCTCTTGTGTTATTCCCACGTTGTATAGACGATTGCAAAGTTGTACATTATACTAAGCAGCTTGGGCAGCGTGTTCACTTCTACGATCAGCTTCAGGGGCTCTGGGGTTGTGTGAAGCACAGAGCTGGTGTTTGTTATCAGTTCTTTCAACTTCTTTGTGGGAGTAGCTCAGATTCTGCACACACACACAAAGAAAACAGCACTCTCCACTTCAAATTTATAGAATATCCTCAGAATCTTGCACAAACCTGCACATATTCAAAAAATAAAAATTTCTGTACTACTCCTTTTGAAAAAACCCTCAAAGACACATTTCTTATCCAGCCGCCAGGTAAACAACAAATTCTTCAAATTAGCTCTGTAATAGAGTTTAAGTCTGAGGAAGCGTCGGTGCAAATCTTTGTCTAGTAATAATGGTAATGTTCGCAATCTTTCAAACAAGCAATACTTATTCCATCATTTTATGTAGTATTTCTTTTTTTTTAGATCATAGCATTTCAACTTTGATCGTTGCCATTGTGTAAGAATGAACCTCACTTTGAATTGGAAGTAAACTTTTCCTCCTAACTCAGATTCATGAGAGGAAACAATTGATTGTGTAAATAAACAGCTGATGTCTCCTCCTCTAAGTGTTGTTTTAACAACTCTGAAAACCCCAGCAATCCAAAGTGCCCTAGAGAAGCACATACTTGTTGAAGATCGCCTTCCTGAGAGCTTTTTTATTTAGCTGATGCTTAACTTCCCAAATCGCGTGTGAGCTGTAGGATGTATTTTGCTTTTAACACATTACTTCTACATTTGGGCCAGGCTGGAATGCTTTTGCCCATCTCTGTTGGTATGTTTCTTAGAAACCTGTAGGGATCAGCTGTTGTCTTTGTTCCAATGTTTAGAACTGGAGAATCGAAATGCAAGGAGTTTTACAATGATAGTGCAAATGTTTGTCACTGGCAACATCAGACATATTTTATTCCGCCAGAACAGACGAAGCTCCTTTAATACAAACAAACACTGACTGCAGGTTGAACAGAAGACGTGTACCTGAATACTCCTGAACAGCTGCCACACACAGTACTATGTATTCAGGTCTAATATCACATTACTGAATCTCTAAACAACTATGCACACCCTTTCATGTTAAAGATAAGTAACAAAATAATATATATATATATTTTTGATTTAAGTCTGCATCATATGCCAAAGTTGTTGCCAAAGCACCATACAAACAGAGATACTTCATGTGTTGTGTGCTTGTATTCCTTTGGACAGTGTTGTCTGTGGATAAGGCTTTGTGCTCACTGAGTCCACTCTACTAACCTAGCATTTGTTGTCATTTAAATGTATTCTTTGCCTTTTTTAGTAGGATTGTTATTCTTCATTATGTTGCAACTTTATTGAAATCAATGTGTTTTGATATACTGGCTTTTTTATTTTCTAGTGTAAGAATAAAATATATTAAAAAAAAACCCTAAGTGTTTTCTTCTTAAATTCAAGATTCTCAAAATGTGATGCAAGTCGCTTTTGTCAGACTTGGCTAGTAGGGCTGCACAATATCAGGAAAATGTGTGATTTAATAATATTGTTAGAAATTGCCTTGAGAATATTGACTATGATCAATTCCTCTGGCTCCTTTGTTTCCTATTTATATTAAAGAATTCCCCCACTACTCTCCATATATCGAAGTTGATGGAGATTGGTTTAGGAAATGACCCAAATGCGGAGCAAAACTTTGGTCAAAACAGAGTACTTTAATAAAATAAGAAGAATTATAGAAAAACGCGTGGAGAGAGCTGGTCGCGGACCACAGGTAGCGAATGGAGAAGGTAAAAGAAGAATCCAGCAGGGAACAATGAAAACCAGTGACCTTGTATGTAAAGACGGGTGGAAATGACAAAGGAACCAATGAACTAATCAGAGGAAATGCGGTACACCTGTGGCTGGGAGAAACCAGAAAACTGAGGGATGGAGACTAATTAACAGAGGGAACTGAACTACAACCCCAACAATGATCTGAGGAAATAATTCAAATATACAAAGAAAGAACACAAGAACAAAGTAAAGTACTAATTAGAAAGGATGAAGTTTATAAAGCAGTAAAACTTCCAGTTTCTAATGGGAAAATTAGTAGGATGTGTTAAATGCTGCGCTACATTAAAAACTAACTAGCTAAT